>NC_089515.1:14349960-14704808 GCF_036850995.1 Saccopteryx leptura | reverse complement strand
CGCTGTGTCTGAATACAACGCTCTAATTGGGCCTGCCTGTGTGAAGAAGAAAAGGGGAAGGAGAAGTTCCCTGGAGAACGAGAAGTGTGCCGTGCCGCAGGGACAGTCTGAGGGCCTGTGACTCTTTCTGCTGATGTACGTCTGATTGAGGGCGAGGCGTGGTGGGAAAGGGGAAAGAGCGCAGTGCACCCTGGGAAGTTCTGGACCCCGACTCATGCCGAGGACTTGCAGGAGACTGAGAACTCAATGGAGTGCTTGGGAAGGTTGGCCCCAGAGGACGGGGAGTGATGTGATGTGATGTGATAGGGCCCCAGGAGAAGCCCAATCGCCACAGAGGGACCACAGCACCAGGTCGAGTCATCACGTGTCCTCCTTAAAATTGCTCCGCTAAATGCCATGTGACCTGGGGCCATGTCAATACCGGCCCTTGAAGCAGCCAGGAAGGAACCCATTCAGGACTGGGAGGTTGGGCAGATGTCCTTGGGACCTCAAAGAGGCTGCCTGAGAACCAAAGAGCTCTAGAACACCCTCCAGGATCCCACAACGGAACCCAGAGGGTCTGAATTCTTTTCCTTCATGCTGATACATAAATCCAAGTGGCTTAAAAATTTTTTTTAATCTTTTCTAAGAAATGCTTAAGAGTCCCCAACCCCCCTTGAGTCATGGTGTGGAATGTAACCAGATAACTGGTAGCATTTGAGCAGGACACGGCTTAAGGAAACCCAAGTGTTTATTAAGTGACTGCCCTTCGGTCTACTCCCCATCAGAACCACAGGTTGGAATCTGGGTGGCCGAAAATGGACCCTTTCACTAGGTTAAGAGACGAAAAACTTCTGCTTCCTCCCTAGGTTAAGAGAATAATAACCTCACAGAACGGAAATGTCACAGCCAACTGCACATCCAGCTCAGAACTTCGTTTTTCCCTTGTTCAGGAACTGTCAGCATTATCGTTAATCAAGGCAGAGCTTGCAACATTTGCAACTACGCAAATCTCTCATAAAGTCACTTAATCCTCCATTTTGTCCTCTTTGTTCCTTTTCAGTATACTTAGAAAAAAATTTTTTTTCCCCAAGCATCTCCCACTTCAGGAAAGACTCTGACAACCCCTCATAAGCCTGCCTATTTTGTGACAGATCTATGATTATAGTTAAGCAGCCTTGTCAGGAAAGCACACTCAGGCTCGCTTTGATGCCCTGATTTTAGAGGCTGCAGTAAACTCACTGATGTTCTAATGAGAGCCCTCTGCACCTGAAAGAAGGGAAGAGGTGGGTGGGACTTTTAGAAGGTGATGGGTATCATTAATAAGTAAAAGCAAAATAAATAAACATACTGAACTAAGCCACACTAAGAAAGTCAGTGTGGACCTAACCCTTCTGGGAAAGTAAGACAGGGTGACCTTAATGGTCTAGTCGGGTAAAGGGATCGATGGGAAAATAATCCTCCCAGGACATAGAAGGCTCTGATTTTGTTCTGGTGGTTCTTAAAGGTGGCCAGTGGATACAGCAGAAAATCAGATCCCTCTGATTCTAGAGGAGAGCTGGACAACAAGTAGACATGTCTGTAAATGGAATGGACAGAAAAATCCTGTCCCCTCTCCCAGATGTTTTCAAGCAGAGGCTCAGTGATTAACCAGCAAAGGGCATGAGCAAAGTGTTGCTCCTTTGGGTTAGAGACAAAACTAGGTAACTAAAGACTAAGGTGCCTTCCTTACTCTAAGAAGCTAGGGTGCCATGGCTTTGGACAGTCAATAACCCACACCAGGTCCCCCTACCCTTATCTAAAAAATAAGGACCTTGACACAAAAGATATACCTAAGGGCTCTTCCAGCCTGATACAGTACAAACAGGTATATGCTGGAGACAATACCCAGGCACCTTAACTCTGTCTGAGCACCACTGCAGAAAGCAATAGGTCACACGCCTGAAGTCAAAACATTTATCAAAGAGAGGTGTTCTGAATCTTATTTCAGACAATATCAATCAACAAGAGCGTTGGGACAATGCCTTTGAGTTCCTTGTCGTGGAATTTAAGGACGCTCACCATGAAGCTCATTGTTGAACTTGGCTTAGAAAGTACATTTCAGGTCTAAACAGGAAACTCCCTGAGCAGGGAGGAAGCGCAACTTTCCCAGAAGGCTGATGCGCCGGGCCTCACCTCGGTGACTCAGCTTGTCAGCCCCATTAGTGTTTGGTATACAGCTGGTGCTCAGAAATGCTTGGATAAACAAAATAAGTTTTAGTGAGGGAAGATGTCCGTTTTGGGGATTTTATTTTTTGTATTTTTCTGAAGCTGGAAACGGGGAGAGACAGTCAGACAGACTCCCGCATGCGCCAGACCGGGATCCACCCAGCACGCCCACCAGGGGGTGACACTCTGCCCACCAGGGGGCGATGCTCTGCCCCTCCGGGGTGTCACTCTGCCGCAACCAGAGCCACTCCAGCGCCTTCGGCAGAGGCCAAGAAGTCATCCCCAGCGCCCGGGCCATCTTTGCTCCAATGGAGCCTCCTCGCTGCAGGAGGGGAAGAGAGAGACAGAGAGGAAGGAGAGGGAGAGGGGTGGAGAAGCAGATGGGCGCTTCTCCTGTGTGCCCTGGCCGGGAATCAAACCCGGGACTTCTGCACGCCAGGCCGACGCTCTACCACTGAGCCAACCGGCCAGGACCAGAAGATGTCCGTTTTTAACAAATCTATTATAGCTTTACATATTCACTTCGAATGTGCATATGATATATAACATCTTTGTTCATTACCTTGACAGCTGGAGTTGAAATACCAGTAAGGCAAGGTCTTTAGGGGGGAAAAACATCTGGGGTGCACAGGGATGTGTGTCAGGACCACCAGGCTGGATACACCCTGGGCACCTGTAGCCTACTCCCTGGCACGCTCCCTAGTTCCCAATGTAAGCTGTCCACAACTGAGTGAACACTTGCCTCTCAGGGAGCCACTGCTCCCCACGCATAGAGAAAAGGTGTTTGCACTCATCTGAGAGGCAACGGTGACTCGTTTCCTCTTTAAGCTATTGGGGAAAGCAAGAGCAGGGCTTCCTTTACTTATAAAACTGAAGTGCCAAGGCTTTCAAGACCCTGCTTATGAAGGTTTGGGTGTCCAGGTCCCTCAGCCACGGAGCTGACAGCTCCTACCTGGCAGAGTAGATCTCTCTGATTCTGCTCCATTCCCCAGAACCTTCTCACCGCATCTGCCCTTTCATCCCCAATACTTGCTCCGAGTCCCCGTGATCTCATCCCCTAAGCATTCTGCTCATGGCTATTTCATGAGAGTCACACGATGCAGTCCCCCATTCAGCTCCACAGGCCAGGACTCCGGGACACGCTGAAGCACCTTTGCATCAACTGCACGTACCCCGTCGGAAGCAAGGCTTCAAGGGATGGAGGGAGATGCAGCTGACATATGGCCTAGGCCCTAGGATGTTACCCTTCCAGAGATCGGCACTTTGTAATAAGGTCAAAGTCCAGAGAATGACTCTGTCTGAGGCAGAAAAGGAAGGTGGCAGAGAAAATGGGTTGGGTGCAGACAACCCTGACCGTGTGACATCCAGCTTTTCCTGACCAACGGTAGGTCACATCAACTAAACAAAGAATGGAATATTTTAAGTCATAGATATTTTGAAAAATCCAGGATGTATGGTTGACAAATAGATGTTTCACTAACTTTGACTTGTAAGACTGACCATGTCCTCTGTTAACAGTTTTTTTCTAATTCTTCAAGTGATTTGCTTGAGGGGGAGCTAGCCTGCATTCCGTTGAAGAAGTCTAGTTGGAATCTAGGTACTTGCCTACGAGTTTTATCTAATTAGACTGTAAGTTCATTGATAGCAAGGGTCTTGCCCTAATAATCTCCATATCCCTAGTTCATAGTGGCAAACCCATAGCAGTTCGCTCAATAAATATGAGACATATAGGAAGATGGATAGATGGATGGGTGGAGGGAGGGATACACCCTAGTGGTGCCCACAACTTAAACTGTAGGTGCTGTAGAGACAGAGATTGTCCAGGCAGCTGTAGATTTAAGAAGAAGACAGTAGAGAGGTAAATGGGGAGAGAAATGAAGAGCAGAGAGTCCTTGGGTCACCTGGTTTGGAGGGAGGACCAAGGAGGTTCTACAGACAGGAGAGGGACTCTGTGCCTTTGCCGCTCTGTCTGCCAAAGGAGTGGGCTTATGTCATCTGTAAGGTTCTTCCCAGCTTGAAAGCCTCCTGAACCACAAATTGGGCATTTCTAGTCCCTGGGCTCTGGTGAACACATAGCACAACTAGCCTCCTTCACCAGGAGGAGAGTGGCAGGCATTTTTGAGTACTATTTTAAGGATAACCCTTACATTTTAAGCATAATTCACATGAGGAGCTATTTGTACTTCTCCAAGAGGAAATTCTTGTATTTCAAAAAACTCTGCAAACATGAGCAGGAGCCCCGTGCCATGGCATTGAATCTGAACAGCATTCTTCCAGCCTCCCTCTCCCTTTGAACAATGCTGCCGATTCCTCTGTGTGAACCTGCCAACTTGGATGCAAAGAACAACATGTCCCACAGCCAGCCCACCACACCCACCCCTTTTCCAGCTGAAACCTGCCCTCTGCTTCTTATTATAAGCCATTACAATTCCGGGGCAGCAGAGACGACCAAAAACTCTACACACGTATCCAGAGTGGCTGTGAGCAAATTGCTCCAAGTGCGTTCAAGTTCAAGAGCACAAGGGGGAGAAAGGCAGAGGCATTCTAATCTCACGTACCACGCGGGTGTCCTGTAATGTTTATCACTGGAGATCATAGCCAGTGAATCTATTCTCGGGGCGCCTTTTCCTCTCTCAGCCCTGGTGGGTTAGGGCCACCGGCTTGGAATTAGAGTAGACACAGTGTGCTGACTGGGAAGGGAAACAGGAAACTGAACTCTAGATGGAGCCTCGGGGGCTGAGAGGTGGGCCTAAGCTGGGGTCGCTGTGCAACTTGACCCATTCTCAGAAGCCCTTCAACACACGGCAGACCCAATGGAAGTCTGTGGTTGAAGTCTCCTTCCAGGGAGACAGTTTATGGATTAGTTTCCTAGGACTGCCATTACAAATAACTACAAATGACCACAAACTGGGTGGCTTAAACCAACACAGATGTGTTTCCCCACTGTCCTGGCAGCTAGAAATCTGCAATCCAGGTGTGGGCAGGGATTCACTCCCTCTGAAAGCTCGAGACAGAATTCTTCTTGGCCCCTTCTATCTTCTGCTGGTTGCTAGCAATTCTTGGCATTCCTTGGTTTGTGGCTCTGCCTCTGTCATCACATGGTCACAGTCCCCATGTCTTCACATGGCCTCCATAGTTTTAGGGCCCACCCTAATTCAGTATGACCTCATTGTAATTATATACATATATCTGCAAAGGCCAGAGTTCCAAATAAGGTCACATTCTGAAGTTCTGAGTTGACATGAATTTTGAAGGGACGCCACTCAACCCAGTACAACACCACAAAGGCCACAGCCTAGAAGTCAGGAGACTTGACTTCAAGGTCAAACCCTTTTACTTGTCAGAATGTGGACTTAGTCGAGTCAGTAAGCTCTCAGTGCCTTCACTATAAAGTAGGAATGATAATGATGACAACAATAATAATACCTACATCTCGAGGTTGTTGTGAGAGTAGCGTGACGATGACAGGAAATTGTGGTGTGGGAATCACCTCGATGCAATAGCAACCTCCAAGTCTACTTTCAGGCTGGCCAAAGGCAGCATCTAAGATGGGGACCCAGGGCCCCCTGCCTCCTGGTACTCACACCTGTACAATGCTCTCCCTTGAGTATTGACTGGACCTAGTGACTTACTGCTAACGAACCCGGCACAATGATGAGCCCTCGCCCCTGAGATTAGGTTATAAAATGATGTGCGCTTGTCCTGTGCACCCTCTCTCTTGCCTTCTCACGCCCTCGCTGTGATGGGAGACAGCTGCTATGCTGTGCGTTGCCGTATGGAGAAGCCCACGTGGCCAAGAACTGAGGGAGGCCTCTGGCCAACAGCCCATAGAAACTGGAGGATCCTGCCAACGCCACTTCAGTGAGTTGAGAAACAGATCCTCCCCCAGTTCGCCTTGAGGGGACTGCAGGCCTGGCCAACGCCTAGATCACAGCCTGTGACAGCCCCGAGTAAGGGCACTGTCCAGATTCCTGACCCGCAGAGATTATGAGATAATAAATGTTTGTTATTTTAAGCCACTAGGTTGGGAGTAATTTTTCTTTACACAGCCATAGATAACTAATTGCTATAGACTGAAAGTTTCTGTCCCCCTGCTCCCTCCCAAAAATCTTAAGTTAAAACAAATCCCTAGTGTGATGGTATTAGAAAGTAGGACTTTGGGGAGGTGATTAGGTCATGAGGGGAAGCCCTCATAAATAGGATGAGGGCTGTTATAACAGACACCCCAGAGAGCTCTCTTGCCCCTTCCACCACGGGAAGACACAGGGAAACAAGAGCATCTATGACCCAGGAAATCAGTCCTCATCACACATCTGGCTGCAGCTTGACCTTGGACTTCCAGCCTCCAGAACTGTGAGAAATAACTTTCTCTTGTTTATAAGCTGCCCAGTCTAAGGTATTCTGTTATACTATCCCAAACGGACTAAGACGTGAATACAGTTTCTTAAAGCTGAGTCACAAGGAGAAAGAGGTGGCCTAGGCTCATGTCGGGTGAAGGACCACACTGCCTGAGCCCTGGATGTGGCGATATTCTCACGGCCACATCAGCCTTCCCAGCGGATGGTTTGATTGCAGGGACCAGGGCTGAGGTTTGTGCCCAGGGGCTCATGGGCAGAAGGTAGCTGTGCCAATAATACACCTTTGCTCCATGGGGATGCAGGGGCAAGTACTCATGCCACAGCTATAGCTTGTCAATTAGCCTGCTGAGCAGTATGCTTTTTTTTTGCTTTTTTTTTTTTTTTTTCCTGGCAAGGGATACAGGGGACAGAATGGGTAACAGCAATGTGTGGATATTTTGAGTGACTTCAGTAACTTATGCATATTTACTACATCATGAATATTTGGGTGCTTTGTGTTATATGTGTTATGAGTATTTAATGCATACTTGGTCTTTTTATCTTCTTTTATTTTTTGTTAAAAAAGTGATTTCTTAACCTTTCTATTGTTACTCATGCCATCTGCCACACTTTTTCCTTGCCTCAAGTACCTTCTGCCGTGCCTATCAAACTCCTATCCATCCTCCAAAGCCCAGATTTAGTCCCACCCTCTTCAGAAAGCTTGCCCTAACACTCTCATCTGTGGTGTGCTAATGTTGGCTCACACCAGTTCACAAAAACTAACTGGTAATTCTTTTAGAAAATTTAAGACTGGTTAATGAACACAGGGATTATTAAAAATTAAATTATATAAATTTAGAATGAAATAAATTACATTAAAAACAAAGGTAGTAAATGTTCAGAATTCATCCCATCTGAATTATTATAATACATTGGACTATAATCTAAGCTTGAGTTTATTTGTATCTCTTGCACAGTGTGGTAGAACTACTCTAAAACAGGGCAACTCTTCATGAAGTCAACTTGGTGACCTGGAATTAATCATAGTGCAAGTACAGTGTGTCCGTAAAGTCATGGTGCACTTTTGACATGTCACAGAAAAGCAACTAAAGACGATAGAAATGTGAAATCTGCACCAAATAAAAGGAAAACTCTCCCAGTTTCATACCTATTCAGTGCAGTTCGATGTGGGCTCACGCACAGATTTTTTAGGGCTCCTTAGGTAGCTATCCCGTATAGCCTCTACAGACTCGTCACTGACGGCCTACCAGAACGGGGTTTCTCCACCAAACTGCCGGTTTCCTTCAACTGCTTATCCCACTGAGTAATGTTATTCCTATGTGGTGGCGCTTCATTATAAACGCGCCGATATTCACGTTCCACTTTGGTCACGGATTCGAATTTAGAGAGCCACAGTACACACTGAACATTCCTCTGTACCATCCACATCTCGACTGGCATGGTTGTGGGCTGCTCCACTGTATACAGTGTTACGTCATCATCTGCGCATGCGCACATGCTGCCACATCATCCTACAGAAACTGGGAGAGTTTTCCTTTTATTTAGTGCAGATTTCACATTTCTATTGTCTTTTGTTGCTTTCCTGTGACCGGTCAAAAGTGCACCATGACTTTACGGACACACTGTATAACCATTGAAAACTATAAGACACTGATAAAAGAAACTGAAGAAGATGTGAAGAAATGGAAAGATATCCCATTTCATGGATAGGAATAATAATAGTTAAAATGCCCATATTACCCAAAGTATTCTATAGATTTAGTGCAATCCCTATCAAAATTTCAATGGCATTTTTCACAGAAATAGAACAGACAAATTCTACAATTTGTATGAAGCCACAAAACACTTCAAACAGCCAAAGGATTCTTGAGAAAGAAGAACAAAGCTGAAGGCATCACATGTCCTGATTTTCAACTATACTGCTCACAAAAATTAGGGGATATTTTATTCATATGAAGTGATAAAATATCCCCTAATTTTTGTGAGCAGTATATATTACAAAGCTATAGTAATCAAAACAGTATAGTACTAGCAAAAAAACAGACACATAGAGCAATGGAACAGAATAAAGAGTCCAGAAATAAACCCAGAAAAAATATAGTTAATTAATTTATGACAGATAAGCCAAGAATGTATAATGAAGAAAGCACAGTTTCTTAAATAAATGGTGTTGGAAAACTGGACAGCCACATGCAAAAGAATGCCACCAGACAACTATCATACACCATACACAAAATTTAACTCAGACTTGGACATAAGATCTGAAACCATAAAACTTCTAGAAGAAAATATAGGCAGTAAGCTCCTTGGCCTGAGTCTTGGCAATGATTTTTTTGGATTTGATAACAAAAGCAAAGGCAGCAAAAGCAAAAATAAACAAGTGGGAATACATCGAATTAAAAAACTTTTGCACAGCAAGAAAACAAAAAAGAGAAGCATCAACCAATTCAAAAGACAATCTACTCAATGGGAAAAATATTTGCAAATCACATACTTGATAAGGGCTTACTATCCAAAAACTACTGAAGACTTCTACAACTCAATAGCAAAAAAACCAATCTGATTAAAAAATGGGCAGAGGATCTGAATACATTTTTCCTAAGGTGACATACAGCTAGCCAACAGACGCGTGAAAAGGTGTTCATCATCACCAATCATCAGGGAAATGCAAATCAAACCCACAACAAGACATCACCTCACACCTGTCAGAATGGCTATTATCAAAAAGACAAATAAATGTTGGCGAGGATGTAGAGAAAAGGGAACCCCCATGCACTGTTGGTGGGAATGTAAATTGGTGGAATTACTATGGAAAACAGTATGGCGGGTTCTCTAAAAATTAAGAATAGAACTATACATGATTCAGCAATTCACTTGTGAGTAATTATCGAAAAGAATGGGAACAGGATCCTGAGAACCCACGCTCACCGCAGCGCTATTTACAATAGCCAGGAGGTGAAAGCAAACTAGATAAATGTTCATCAGCTGATGAACAGATTAACAAAATGTGATATATACATACAACGGAATATTATTTGGCCTTAAAAAAAACTATCACGAGGATAATTTTATGTTGTGTTTTTTCATCACGATTTTTTTTTTTTTTAAGAAAGGGAAGAGACTAATCTCATTCTGAAAATCTGTGATCCTATACACAGTACAAGACAATCACACATGATCTTTGGACACTGTGGTTTTAACATATCGGGGTCACTCTTCACCCCCATCACTGTGGCTAAGAGTGTATGTTCAATGAAGTGTCCAAGTGTTCCTGGGAGCCTACTTTTAGCACTGGGACATTCTGTACACGGTCTAACCTTTTTACGACTGGAAAAAGTTTCCTCCCCTGTCATAAACGCACACACACACGGAGACACAGCAAAGGGATGGCTCCGCCCGGGGAGTGTTGAAGGGAGCCGGCCACCTCCAGCTGCCGCTCGCCACACCAGGCGCATAGGTTTCCTTTCTGCTTGTGAACAGCCTGCTGGGAAACTTGACCCACTACTTCAATGAACTTACAGTACATCCTTTAGTAGAGAGGGGGAAAAAATCCGTTTTACTCTTCGTTTTGTGAAGTGAAACTTCAGTGAATCGAGTTTTCTTAAAGCAGAGTTCCCTCTACAATCACATTGATGGTTTGTCAAAGGTGCAGCCGAAAAGATGGCCACCCACCGTCAGGGCTGCTCTGATGATGCTCCCCCACGAGAAAAACATGTTTTCACTTTACAAACCCTTTTTTAAAGAGAGAGAGAGAGAAAGAGAAAGAGAACAGCAGATGTTTGAGATGGGGTCAGATCCTGCTGGAGACCGGTTTTTCTGCGAGACAGCTCCCACGCGGGCCTTGTCCTGCTCGTCCCTAACGTCTCAGGGTCCACCCTGACAGTTTGGACTCGGGCCTCGCCAGTGCGGTTCGAGGTCTGGAGCATCCCTTCAAGGAGTTGAAAGGTTCTTGACAGACTATCTATTAAAATATTTGTATCCTCGTTTGGAGTTTCCAGTCTGTGTTTGCACTGAAGCCCATCCAGCTCGAATGGGAAAGAAAACATTGCTTGTGTTCTTTACTGCAGGGTCCAGCCAGATACGGACCAACCATTATTATCAGTGGCACCAAGTTCTGCACCATCTGCCCAGCCCGGAGACTCCAACAGCTCCCCAAGGCCACGAGGTCAATTCGGATCAGGCAAGTGTACCTCTGGCCACCTCCCAAGCCTGGAAACATTTATCAGAATGATTTTAAGTCCAAATTAACATCAGATGGTTTTATCCAGGGTGCCTTCATTTATGTCATAACATCAGCTTTTTTCGAGCTGGAGAGGATCTTGGAGATCTTCTAGGTCAACGCCCTCTACCTACCGAGGAGGAAACCGGACGAAGGGGGCGCTGTGAGTTGAAGAGGGTCATCGGAGGACACCTGTTGTTCGTAACAGAGACTGGGCCAGGACCCAGTGATTGTATTTTCCCACCACCACCCGTCAGAGTTTCCAGATGACCAAAACATTGACGAGACCCTGCCAGCAGCCCACCGACAACAGTCAATATTTACTACGACAAAAATTCCAGCAGAACCTAGAGATTTTGAAATTTGCATTCATGTGGTTTGATGTGTCCAACTGGAAAAAGATTTTTGACTTATCCATCAGTGATCTGTTTATTTAGCGCGCCCTGGTTGAGTGTTTTGTTCTCCGACACCAGACCCGTGCTCCGTAAATGTTCCACCACAAACACACAGCCCATTTCTCCCATATCTGCACCCCCAGAAAGGACCCATGTAACAAATGCCTTCTGGCCCCAAGGCAGGCTGACTGAGGCAGATTACAATAAGGTTTTTTTTTCTGGTATTTGGTTCTGGGGAATCTCACTTAATGGAGCCAGTGAACCACAGACAGGGGACCTGGATTTGAGTTTGGGTCAGTTCAATCCCTGCCTGGCTCTCTCAGAAAGGCTCAGTTCTGGCCTGGCCTTCACAAACCAGGGAAGAGGGAAGCACTTACTTACTACTCACGCACTAAGGGGGAGCCTGCAACAGAATCATCTACCAGTGGCCCTGTTGGTTCTCTTCTGCACACTCACTCACTGTCTCCCCGTCCATGCAGACCTCTGTAGTGCCGGGTTCTGGATTCCCTGTGACCTGCCCACTCCTTGGGACCCAGGACAATCTTGGGCTAGACCTCTCTAGAGCTGAAGGTTCTCCTGGCTGGGCTGAAGTGTCTGATTCTCTATGTCTGTGTGCATTCAGACCCCCAAGCTGATGCCTCGCCACAATTGGGGACCACTAAACTAAAGGGCTGGCTTTCCTCCAGTCTCAGCTAGCTCTGCCCCCTGCCCTCCCACCTGTTACCTTCCCGTTCCTCTTTCAATTTCAGTTAGGTTCAGTTCCAGGTTAAGCCTGCCTTTCGAAAGTCAAGGGGGCCAGGCGGGACACCCATGATTTAAAGAAATGCCCTGCACAAGTCTATAAGCACAGGCATTGGCTATCTGGTGGTTGACATGAGAGGTAGACAGGGCAGGGTGTGAAGAGGGCGGACATTAGGAAACAAAGCAGGTGGGTCTCATAGAGCAGCGGTCCCCAACCCCCGGGCTGCGGACCAGTACCGGTCCGTAGGCCACTTGGTACCGGTCCACAGAGAAAGAATAAATAACTTACATTATTTCTGTTTTATTTATATTTAAGTCTGAACGATGTTTTATTTTTTAAAAAATGACCAGATTCCCTCTGTTACATCCGTCTAAGACTCACTCTTGACGCTTGTCTCGGTCACGTGATACATTTATACGTCCCACCCTAAAGGCCAGTCCATGAAAATATTTTATGACATTAAACCGGCCTGTGGCCCAAAAAAGTTTGGGGACCACTGTATAGAGTAACTGATTCCTCATCGATGCCTTCAAGGGATCAGGTTTTGAAAGGGACTTGAAATGTTTTCACTAAATGAGGAAGATGAAAACTCTGAGGACCTGAATGTGGTGACAGGTCCATCCCGTCCCCAGGCTCCCATGGATGTCACTAAAACATGGAAACTCATCGGCCATAGGAGAGATATCAAAACAAGACTTTGAACTTGAAGGACCTATTTTTAAAGCATGCGTGTTTCTTGTTAAAAGTACTAAATCTGGCGATGGAAGGAATAGCCTTAGTTTCTTATTTAAAAGTTCTGTTGATCAAAAGTCTGGGTTCACGATTTAGCCCCCTTGACAATTTCCCAAAGCATGTGTCTTCCCCACGCAGCTCTCACAACTGAATCTTGCCTGGGGCCCATGTCCTGGGCTCAGGACCTGGGCGTTCTCCTGAAGGCCTGAGGAAGGTCAGGCAGGGAGTGAGGTGGGAATGAGCTGAAGACCCCTGGGTGGACAGCAGTGCAGCCTTAACCGGCAGAGCACTGGAAGAGGCCCCCAGAGGCCCCGGAAGACGAAGACTCCGAGGGTGTGCTCGGCCTCGGAGGCCCATCGGGATGAGTCAGTTACAGAAAAGCTAGCTTCTGCTCTCCTTTTGGCCTCTTGTTCTATCCTGACCCCAGTAATTCAGAGATGGAAGATGTGTACGGTCAGTTCTGCAGGGACCTCAAATGCTCACTCCTGGCAAGTATGTTTCATTTGCAAATTTGCAAAGTGTCTGGTAACATGTTTCAGCTGGGTTCCCCAGAAGCAGAATATTGTGGAAGGGATTTACAACGGAGGGGCCTCCATGAGAAGAAGGCAGGGGCAGGGGGAGCAGTGCTCACAGCCCCAAAGCCACCCCCATAGGAGGTCTCAGGTGGGAGCCTCTGGGAGCGAAGCACTCAGAACCCGGGGACAGGCACACAGAACCAGTGAGAGGGCTCCACAGAGGTCTGGGTACGGCAGCGACAGAACCAGTGAGAGGGCTCCACAGAGGTCTGGGTGCGACAGCGACAGTGGCTGCTATATTTAGGCCAGCTCAGCAGGCCCTTAAACAATTCAGGGAGGCAGGAGGGGATACACCCTCCCTTCACAGAAACGAGAAGCCAAGATGAAGACAAGCCTGACCCAGAAGAATCACCGGGATGTAAACTTCAGCATAGGAAATGTAGTCAGTAACATCGCAACAACAACTATATATGGTGATAGGGGGGTACTGGAAACACCAGAGCAAACACTTGGTCAACTATATGAGTGTCTAACCACTATGCTGTCCACCTGGAGCCAGTACAAAATAACATTGAAAGTAAACTGTAATTGAAAAATATAAAACACACACAAAACAAGCTATACCCCAAGATCGCATGCTCAGTATCAATAACAAGGCCAGAGCTCACCTGTTGGTGCTCAGACCTCAGGCTCTTCCCTCTCGACCACAGAAATGATTCCTCTCGCTGTCCATGAGGGCTTCCTACCTGGTCAAGGTGCTGCGTATCCCGGGAGGCAACATAATCAGGAAGTCAAATCAGCTGCATTTCCAAACTCGCTGAAATTATGTCGGGATTTGTTGGTGGTATTGATTTTGCATCTTCTTAGCCACTAAATCAGAACAGATAATCAGGATTTTGGAGCAGTTTTAGACTTATTAACCTTACGCCTCTAGGAAACTGACATCAGAGTAGGGTTGTTTTGATAAACAAACTCACCTTCATGGTCCCACCCATACCTTCTACACACGTCCTTTTGGCAGTGAAGAGCACTCCCCCACCCCAAGCCTCAAGCCTTCCCCAATGCCCCTGTCACCCCATGGCCTCTGACCTCTTTGGACGTTGGCCGTACAACCTTTTGCTGGTATCTCGTCCTGCCTACCTTCTCAACGGGCTGGCTTCTTTCTGCCTAAAGCGGAGATCCACGATGCTTCCGAAACAGTAGATGTTTGAGCAGCATTTAGTCACTCAAGTTAGGAGATTTAAAAAAGTAGAAGCACAGAGAACAACCTGTCCAGGTAAATCCTGAGCCATGAGCAACACTCCATTGGAAACGCTTCCCCTCCATTTCCCTTGTTGAAGCTGGGAGAGACCTAAGAGCTCTCCATTGAAGACCACCCCTTTTCGGGGCGGGCTCTGGAGGCAACCTGCCCAACCGAGCTATTAACTGTGTGATCTCAGGCCAACTCACTTCACTTGTGTCTGCCTCTGCTTTTTCCTCCACAATATGGGGTAAATGGTAGCTGTCTCGTGGTGCTATGGGGATTGAGTTTCATGCCTATAAAGAACTTTTTTTTTTTTTTTTTTTTTTTCAGAGGCAGAGATAGACAGGGACAGGCAGACAGGAACAGAGAGAGATGAGAAGCATCAATCATCAATTTCTCGTTGCGCATTGCGACTTCTTAGTTGTTCATTGATTGCTTTCTCACATGTGCCTTGACCGCGGGCCTTCAGCAGACCGAGTAACCCCCTGCTGGAGCCAGCGACCTTGGGTCTAAGCTGGTGAGCTCTTTGCTCAAGCCAGATGAGCCCGCGCTCAAGCTGGCGACCTCGGGGTCTCGAACCTGGGTCCTTCCGCATCCCAGTCCGACGCTCTATCCACTGCGCCACCACCTGGTCAGGCTATAAAGAACTTTGAAGGGTGCAGAATAAGCATTTTAAATAGATGTGTCCATGACTACTGCTACTGCTAGGAGTCCAGAAAAGTAAGGCGTTTGCCTAAACATTTCATACCTAGGAAGACTGTGCTCACAGGTCACCTTCTTACTGAGACCTTCCCTGACCACCCGATTTAAGTAGTAATTGTCTCTACTTCTTATCCTCCATCCTGACTTGTCACCTTCTAACCTCCTATGTCATTTACTTATTTTGTTTATTATTTGTTCTTGTCAGTAGGGGGAAAGCAAGGGCGGGGGTCCTGCCCGTTTTGTCCACTGCGGTCCCCCGGTGTCCCGTACAGTGCCCGGTTCACGGGAGGGACTGTGCATTTGTTTCCTGACGGATGAAGTGACCACTCTGGGATTCAGTGTCGCCTCGGTGGCTGTGAGCAGCCCCACACACTGGCCTGGGTGATGGCCAGGGTGGGGCTCCCAATGAGCAGCCCTCCTTCTGTAAGTCCCCACTCCCAACACCCACAGCTCCATGATGAGGGCCTGCTTCCGTGCAGCACTGCATGAATTTGGAGGGAAAATGCCCGGGCCGCCAGGCAGGGCCGCATCTGACTCCCCGGCGGGCGGGGCTGTTACCTAGCTGTGCGACTTCTCTTGGGCATGGGGGTCTCCGGGCCTTGCCCAGCTTCCTCCAGCCTGGCTTCAAGGCTTTCTTACTTGCAGAACTGGAGAACATTGAGGTCCCCTGGACTTTCCGGTCACCCCTGACCCGAACCAGCAAGGGCGGCCTTGGGCACGCTGCTCTCAGGGCAGCCCCTGGCCCCCGGGGAGAGGAAGCGCAGGGAACAGCCTCCCCGTCGCCGGCCCGCTCTCCTGGGACCGGCCCATGTGCAGCAGGGCCTGGACACTCGCTGAATGCTTTGAAGCTGAGACCATGGCTTGGGTGGGGCGTGTGTCCGCACGGGGGTGTTTTTTTTCTTATTGCCAAGAATTTCCGCTGCCAGTGGCATTTGTCTTTCCCAGGAACTCCCTTCAGCTAAAAGAGAAAAGAAAAAGCAAATAAAAGACACCCTCCCTGACCGGGGAGATGTTCTTTCTCTGACTGCGAGCCCTTGATAAGAAAAACGTTCTGCCAGCTGCAGCATCCGTTCCAGGCCTGCCCTCCCGCCCCTGTTATTGGCGGAGCCTTGGGCTCCTCCGGGTGGCAGTGAAGGCAGTGGGTGGCCTCGGGTGGCGGCTGCAAGGTCAGCAGCCGATGAACTTTGGGGACTCAGGGACATGAATTCAGACTGTCAGCCAAATGTGCAGAATTGCTCAGCTGAGTCTGATTAGCTTCTCTTTTCCCCACACCCACTTCTTAATAACAACTTATGCACATCACCTGCTAGACCATTTAAAAAGATAACAATGACCATATCGGGTTTCCTATTCTAACATACCTCTTCCACTCCAGTGACAAAACTCACAGACAGGAAGCCACCAGAGACTGAATCTGCTGTATAAGGCTCTGCTGTCCAGCATGGAAGCCATGTGCCACGTGTGGCTCTCGGACGCTGGAAACGTGGCCAGCCCAGCCCGAGACGGGGTATGGGTACAAATGCACACTTGGTTGCAAAGATTTAATATGAGCAAAGATGCCAAATAACTCAGTAATACTTTTTATATTGGTTCCATGTTGAAATGATAATGTTTGGGGTATACTGGGCTTAAACAAACTATATGACTAAAAATCAACTTTTACTTTTTTAATGACAACTAGAAATTTTAACATTACATGCATGGCTCACATTACATTCTATTGGAGGGTGCTGATATAAAACTACGTCTTCTTAGACTTGTTTCCAAGTCTCTAAACTCAGACAAGGAAGAACAACATTGTGCTGTGCCCGCCGTTCTTGGATGTTCAATCTCTGTGTCCCAGGTTGCAAGACAAGCAGGAGCAGCCCCTTACTTCTCACTAGTTATTCATTATGTCAGTCTGTCAAGATGCTCTGAAAGGAATCAAGTTTTTATTTTTCTCTGTAGGCAAGCTATGGTAATTTCTCCTGTGGGTGATTTTTTTAAAAAAAATTTTATTGAGTTTATTGGGGTGGCATTGGTTAATAAAATTATATAGGTTTCAGGTGTATGATTCTATAAACCATCGTCTGTGTATTACATTGTGTGCTCACCACCCCATGTCGCTCTCCTTCCGTCACCGTTTTTCTCCCTTACACCCTCTCCTGCTCTCCCCACCCGCTCTTCCCTCCTGTAGTCCCCAGTCCACTGTCTGTGTCTATGAGGTTTCTTTCTTTCTTAATGCCATCACCTTTTCTCCCAGACCCACAACCTCCATTCCCTCTGAGAGCTGTCAGTCTGCTCCTCATATCTATGAGTCTGTTTCTATTTTGTTAGTTTGTTTTGTTCATTAGATTTCACATATGAGTGAAATCATATGGTACTTGTCTTTCTCTGACTGGCTTATTTCATTAGCATAATGTTCTCCAGGTTTAGCCATGCTGTTGCCAAGGGTAAGATTTCCTTTTATGGCTGAGTAGTATTCCATTGTGTAAATGTACCACAGCTTTTCTATCCACTCATCTACTGATGGGCTCTGGGGCTGCTTCCAAATTTTGGCCATTGTAAATAACGCTGCAATAAATGTAGGGGTGCATATAACGTTTTGAATTAGCGTTTCAGGTTTCTTTGGATATATTCGCAGAAGTGGACTCGCAGGGTCAGAAGGCTGCAGTGGGTGGTTTTTCTTTTCCCAATGGTACCTCTCGTTTAGGAATATTCATTATTTCAGAATCCTCTTTATGAAACCACTGCTTTCCTAGTTCACAGAGGTCATTGAAAAGCCGCTGAATTAGGGATCGCTCTGGCAGGAAATGTTTAAGAGTAAGTCATATCCTTATTGATATGTGCCACCCTAATGTGACTATCCTATGAGAAATTCCTACGACTGGTCCTCAGGAGACAGGCATGCCAACGCCAGTTCTTCGATGAGTGAGTAAGTGCATGACCTTAAGAAATCCACTTCCCTGGCCTGCAATTGTGTCAGGTATAAGGTTGGCAGGGGGGTTCTAAATTCCTCCTCCTTTTTGTACTAGATTTAAAATTTTAAAGTAAAAAAAATGAACCATTGGATTTTTTTTTTTTTAGTATTACACCTTAATTATGACAAGCTTGTCATAATTGTAAGGTGTAATACTAAAAAAAATTAAACATTTTTTGTCATCAACTTTCTGATAGTATGTAGGCGTTTTCTGACTGCCTTATAAAGATTTTTTCCTCTTTTAAGATTGGGGTTATCAAATCTAAGTACTAGAAGGTCCTGTAGCATGGACCTGATTATTTTATAATGAAAATCATATCTGGTTTGTGCAGTTGCCCCAGGGTGGCAGTTTGGTCATTTATCAAGAACTGTAAAGTTCATCTTCCATGAGCCTGTGGTTCCCTTCTAGGGGTCCCTTAGAAGGGAGTGAGCAGACACTTGAACAAAGATTTATAGGGAGAGCTAATAAGCCAAGCTACTTAAAATAATAATGATGATGATGATGACATGATAATGGGAAAGAGTCAGATATTCAGTAACGGGTGAATGCTAAAAATAGAAAGAGCAAATCCATACAAAGGAATATTGTTACAGCATTAAAAATTGCTCTAAAGAGCCCCTTCACAACAAGGGAAAGTGGTTCGAGTCTCTGTTTATTTATTTATTTATTTTTTTAAACAGAGACAGAGTGAGGGTCAGAGAGAGGGATAGATAGGGACAGACAGACAGGAATGAAGAGAGATGAGAAGCATCAATCATCAGTTTTTCGTTGTGACATTTGATTGCTTTCTCATATGTGACTTGACCGTGGGGCTACAGCAGACCGAGTAACCCCTTGCTCAAGCCAGCAACCTTGGGTCCAAGCTGGTGAGCTTTGCTCAAATCACATGAGCCCATACTCAAGCTGGTGACCTCGGGGTCTCGAACCTGCGTCCTCCACATCCCAGTCCGATGCTCTATCCACTGTGCCACAGCCTGGTCAGGCCTGTTTATTTTTAAACTGGGAGAAAATTCTTCAAAATCTTAACAGTAATTTTTCCCTCGTCGTGGCATTTATGAGTAATTTTTATTTTCATAGTCATACTTTTTCTATGTATTTTCCAAATTTCTTTAATAATTCCAATTACGTGAATAATCATAAAAATGATGACTTCAGAGAGAACCTCATTGCACTCCTCTGAGCCCTGCAGTGTCCCGGGCTGTGGTTCTGCGGTGGGTTGCTGGGTTCAAAGCTGAGCTGGGGACTCAGGCGACCTCCTTGTTTTAGAATAGGACGTGTAGTGCTCAGAGAAGATCTGGTTGATGACCGAATGAAGAATTGGAGAGAAAAACAACCCCACCCACAAACAGTTAAAAGAAAATCACTTTAAAACCTCAGGTTTTATTTTTAAATGAATGGTACAGAAAATAATTATGATGCGCCGAGGGGAAGGACTGTGACAATGAACTTCAGCTACAAAGAAAATCTTCACGGAGAATGCTTATATTAGCCAGCTTAGGTTAGCGTAACAAAATATCACACATTGTGAGGCTTCCACAACAGACATTTACTTTCTCACGGCTCTAGAGGCCAGAAGGCCAAGACCAAGGTGTCCGCAGGTGTGGTGTCTCCTGAGACCTCACTCCTTGGCGTGTACATGGCGCTCCTTTGCCTTGTCCTCACATGATCTTTCCTCTGTATGTACAGTCTGGGTATCTGCCTGGGTGCCCAAATCTCCTTTTATAAGGACACTGTTCATATTGGGTTAGGGCTAACCCTAAATGCCTCCTTTTAACTTAATCACCTCTTTAAAGAACCCATCTCTCTCCAAATACAGTCACATTCTTGGGTACTGGGTTAGGACTTCGGCATGTGAATTTTGATGGGGGGACAGAATTTGGCCCATTACAGTACCCACCCCAAGTGATCTTAATTGATCCTAGTGGAGGAGCACGAGGAGAAATTAATTCTCTGGCACCTCCTGCCACCCTGCCCCCAACCACACCTGACTGACCGAGGGGACAAGTGCCAGCACCTGGGCCTGAGACACCAGTCAAAGACATTTAAATGGAGCCAACGGTCCCCTTAGGGAAGTATTTTTGGAGGAAAAGTGAGGTACCGAGTTAGAAGGGTCCAAATACAGCAAATCCTGTCACCTGTGTCTATGACATTGAACTTGACCCTGTAGAAAATGGGGAATCATTAGACAGTATTGATATACTACTTCTGTAACTTCCTGTTTCTGATTTGTTTTATCTGAAATTCTAGAGGCTATAAAAAGGACTTCTTACATGAGACTACAAAGGTGTTGCTTATTAATATGGAGTATTTAACCAAAGATAATCTTGGCAAACAAGTCTTGAGGTTGAAAAAAAAAAAAAGATGGTGTTTGTTCCATCAAATAAAAATATCACAGAATTGAGTAAACACCACTGGGCTTCCCTGGACCTACACAGCCAAAGCAAAAAGTCAAGTCAATTATCTAGATAATCCTGTTTTATTTATGGAGCTTTTAGCTGTCATGGAAGTGAGCCTAACTAGTCTTCTTTCCTTTTAGAAAATAATTAAATCCTGAGCCATCTAAATGCTAGGTGTAATATGGCTGTTCCTTCCAGAATTTTCTTTCTTTCTTTCTTTCTTTCTTTCTTTCTTTCTTTCTTTCTTTCTTTCTTTCTTTTCTTTCTTTCTTTCTTTTCTTTCTTTCTTTCTTTCTTTCTTTCTTTCTTTCTTTCTTTCTTTCTTTCTTTTCTTTCTTTCTTTCTTTCTTTCTTTCTTTCTTTCTTTCTTTCTTTCTTTTTTTTTTTTTTTTTTTTTTTTTTGAGTCCTGCATTGTACAGGCCTTCTGATCCTTTCCTAACCTTTGACTTCCTCTCCTACCCTCATGGATTGCCAAGTTCCCCACCAAAATATCCCTAGAGGAAGGCAGTTACAAGAAAACTGTCAACTCCCTGTGATGGAGCCCAATTTTCTCATTGAAATGGAGATTTAAGGTCAGGGAACCAAACAAACACGAAAACAGAACAAACTCATCAAAATGCAGCTCCCTAAATTGAGACTAACACTGCTTTACTCTTAATTGAAAAGAGAGACAGAACAGAATGCTACTGGCTTCCCAGAAAACCGGGCACTTTTCCCCCCTGAAGCAAAATAGACTTCATTGTCTTTCTATTTTAAGGCTTGGTCCTATATTTTGTCCCTATTTTCGTTGTGCCTCTACCTCACATCTCTTACTGACTTCTAATGTTTTTGTCCCTAGAAGCCACCGTAAGTCCTTTGTGGAACAAGACACATGTACAGACACACTCGTCCTGACAAATGGTATTTGAAGGTCCTCGCTGAGGAAGCTCAGATTTTTCATTCCTCCCATTTCGTTTTCTTCCTGAAAGCCCGGACTGTGCAGAAGGGCGGACAGCTCAGTCTTAACCTCTTCAAGGTGGAACACAGAGAACATTCGACAGAAGGTCCATTATCTGCGCCCCCAGGAAAGTTACCATGGGCTATGGACTGAATGTTTCTGTCCCTCCCCTCCTCTCCCCTCACAAATTTATATATTGAAGTCCTCACCCCCATATGATAGTATTCAGAGGTAAGGCCTTTGGGAGGAAATCAGATTTAGATGACGTCATGACAGTGGGCCTCCATGATGGTAAGAGCCTGACCAGGTGGTGGCACAGTGGATAGAGTGTCAGACTGGGATACGGAGGACCCAGGTTCGAGACCCCTAGGTTGCCAGCTTGAGCACAGGCTCATCTGGTTTGAGCAGAGCTCACCAGCTTGGACCCAAGGTTGCTGGCTTGAGCAAGGGGTTACTCGGTCTGCTGAAGGCCCACGGTCAAGGCACATATGAGAAAGCAATCAATGAACAACTAAGGAGCAGCAATGAAGAACTGATGCTTCTCATCTCTCCTTTCCTGTCTGTCTGTCACTATCTGTCCCTCTCTCTGTCTCTCTCTCTGTCACTGTCACAAAAAAAATAATAGTAAGAGGAGGAAGAGACACCACAGCTTCCCCTCTCCGCCATGTGAGGACACAGGGAGAAGTTGGCTGTCTGCAAGCTAGGACAAGAGCCCACACCAAGACATGCACCTGCCGGCACCTTCATCTTGGACTTCCCAGCCTTAAGAAATGAGAGAAATAAATGTGTGTGGCTAAAGCCACCCAGTCTGTGGCATTTTGTTATAGCTGCCCGAGCCGACTGAGACACCATTACAGCACTGGCCAGACCTTGAAGGTTTAACCACCCTGGCAGGTCACGTGCACGGACCACAGAGAGCTTGTGTGGTTTGCATCAATTACTTGCTGAGTGCCTGTGACTGGTGTAGCCCGTTTCACCCTGCACATCTCAGAGCCTTACCACGTCACTTCTTTCTCCCCTCGACGATGAACTGAAACCACCAGTCCTTACATATCTGAAGCTCACACCAGTACTCCTATGCTCACGGAATTTGGGGGCACTGCCCAGGAAGTAAGCGTTCCTGCGTGTCTCCCGGAGCTGGTCTTCCCTCTGACTGCTGGGGTGCTGTCCCCATCAAGCCTCGCCATGTGCCATCTCTCTAAATTTATGGCTGATTTACTTTCTCTCTACTTCATTCAGTGAAAAACAGTCACAATAAATTACACATTACGTTTTTCAGCTTGGGCCAGCATTCCGGTTGACGACAATATGTTAATTATAGAAGCTGGCACTGAATTGGGGGGTGGCGAAGGGGGGGTGATTCTAAAACCTGTGTCAATTGCCAAAATCTCCGCTGCCTACTAACCAAGCTGGCCGTGTTCCCATGAAGAGCAGGGTGGGGCGGAGTTAGAATGATTACTCTCGAAATGAATCTATATGAAACCTATGTAAGCTCATGACATTGGCTTGTGATCAAGACAGAACCTACACTATTTCTCTCTTTGAATTTGACCTAGTGAAGGTCACTTTCACCTGCAGCTAGGTGAAGCCTCGAGCCGCCAATCAGGAGCTTCTGTGTCCTCCAGTCCTTTGGAGGCCCAAACACAGACTTGTGTTGGCAAACAGAGTGTCCTCTCTTCTTCTCCGCTGGGGAATTATTTTTGCTTGAGAAGCCTGATAGGGGTGGGAGAAAGGTTCTTCTGATCTTTACTCTCTTCCCTCTCACCTGGGACGAGAAGAGAAGCAGAGGAAAGATGACAGTTTCTATGACAACAGGGGCTCCTCAGCTGGGTCCTGCTCTTGGACCCGGCAGACTTTCGGCAGACACCCTTGCAGAGCCCTGCTGGCCCCTCTCCCCCGCACCTGGGCAACCACACGCCACGCCGCCCTCCTCCAGGTCAACCTCCAGTCTGCCCTGCTGGCCCCTCTCCCCCGCACCTGGGCAACCACACGCCACGCCGACCTCCTCCAGGTCAGCCTCCAGTCTGCCCTGCTGGCCCCTCTCCCCCGCACCTGGGCAACCACACGCCACGCCGCCCTCCTCCAGGTCAACCTCCAGTCTGCCCTGCTGGCCCCTAAACACCCATTCTATCCTATCTGATCCCTTCTTTTTCATTTTCGTTCTGGTTTTGGGGTCTATGAGTGGTGGGACAATTCCTAGGGTCACATGCTTTGGAAAGCTATTCCTGGGGAGGGAGCCGTATCTACCCCAGGGTCCAGTGGTTCTCAATCAGGCAACACCGCCCCCCTAGGACGCACACTGAAGTGTGTGAGGATGCTTGGACGGATTGCTAAACACAGGGGTGGGGGTCCCCTAGCGTTTAGTGCATGGGAGCAGGGTGGCTAAGGGTTCCCAAAGGTGTGGGACACCCCTCCTCTCTGCCCCACATGTGAGTAGAGATGCTCCCTCCTATAGAAACATTGGTCATCAAAACTAGGGCACTAGGGCACAAGAGCCCCATTTTAATAAACTGATATATTCTAGAAACCCCTTTCTGCTTAGGGAGAGCTTCTACTGCGGCTGAGTCACCAGGCTAAGTGTGACTTGGGGGCAGAATCCTCAGTTTACCCTCTGTGTCCTTTTGCCCAGCCCATTAACACCTTGAGGGAAGATGCCATGTCTGACCTTTTCAATGACACCCTGGACCTCGTGGGTTCCAGCAAATTCTGTTGAATTTGTTGAGCTGAACTGCATTCTACCACATCATGAGAATATGAACAAGGACCCAAACACATAAAATCTGAGAAATAAAGGATAACAGTCCTGACTAGACAGGGGGGAAAACTGTATAGGAAGTATGTGTGTGTGTGTGTGTGTGTGTGTGTGTGTGTGTGTGTGTGTGTGTGTGTGTGTGTGTGTATATATATATATATATATATATATATATATATATATATATATATATATAGTTTTAGAAACTATTCATTATCCTTTCCCCAATGACTTCTATTTCTACCTAACACACTGATCCCCCTTGGCCTGGCCAAGAAGTTTAGCATATACCCCCAAACCAACCTCTGGACCTTCCGCTGATCAGGTAGTGAGAACCATGGTGAGTGAGAGCAATGAACAAATGGGCTTTGGGAAAAAAGCCAAAGTCAACATCCTAGAAGGTGAATCGGAAATCCGAAAGAAGAGGCAAGAAAGCCAAACCCTGGGCAGAGCTGTGGTGGGGAAGCGTTAGCAGAGGGCAGAGAGACAGGTCCCGACCTTCCTCCTGCTCCCATCCGAGCTGCCTGGACCCAACTGTCCCACTGGACTCTGGAGCAAACTAATTCAACCTAAAGAACCAAATCTCGCCTGACCTGTGGTGGCGCAGTGGATAAAGCGTCGACCTGGAAATGCTGAGGTCGCCGGTTCGAAACCCTGGGCTTGCCTGGTCAAGGCACATATGGGAGTTGATGCTTCCAGCTCCTCCCCCCCTTCTCTCTCTCTGTCTCTCCTCTCTCTCTGTCTCTCTCTCTCTCTCTCTCTCTCTCTCTCCCTCTCTCTCTCTCTGTCTCCCTCTCCTTTCTAAAAAAAGAATAAAAATAAATAAATAAAAAAAAAGAACCAAATCTCTAAAAGTAGAATTTCAGATGACAGCCTGCTGTCGAGTGAATGTTTGTGTCCCACCCCTTCCAAGTTCATATATTGAAATCTTATGCGATGGTATTTGGAGGCAAAACCTTTGGAAGGTAATTCAGTTGTGAAGATGGAGCCCTCGTGATTGGGATGAGTACCCTTATAAAAGAGACCCCAAAGAGTTCTTCTGTCCCTTCTGCCACTTGTGAAGATGGCCACCCATGAACCAGGAAGCGGGACTTTCCAGACAGATTCTGCTGGCACTTTGCTCATGGACTTCCCAGGTTCCAGAATGGTGAGAAATAAATCTCTGTTGCATATAAGGCCCCCAGTCTATGGTATTCTGTCAGAGCAGGCTGAAGGGACTAAGACACAGCTGTCACCTGGTAAGGGAGACCCCATTCGCATTCACAACAGCCCTTAGATGTCTGCACAAAGCGACTGGGTTCATCCCTGTCCGTCTCCATAAGCCTGTGGGCTTCAGACCTGAAGCGCTTTGCCTCTGGGATGCATCCTGGAAAGAATGCATGTAGTGGAGCAGAGGTCCACCGGCCGGACACTGTCCTGTGATGCCGGGTGTTGTCTCTGGTTCTGTGCTGGAGTGGAGCCACTGTGATCACCCTCCGCTTGCCCAGGCAGCATTCTGCAGGACACCAGAGAAACCAGACTGGCCTGAGGAGCTGTCTGGGACACCAGGTGAGCCCTCAGGACACCAGGCTCTGCGGGACCATAGAAGCAGAGACTGTGTCTTAGTTCAGGCTCCAAAGGCAGAACCTGAGAAGGAACTTGAGGCATGCGATTTATGGAAGGAGTTCCTGTCAGGAAAACCCTTACTGATGGGGGTGAGAGAAGGAAGGCAGAGCAAGGTTGGGTGTCAGGTAAAGGTGAGCTGTGACCTGAAACACGAGGGCCACTGGAGCGTTTCCATTTGGCAGTCATGCTGGCCTTTGGGGTAAGGACTGTGTGCCCCCTGCAGGCATAGAGCCAGCCTCCTGGCACAGAGCTTGGAGATGAGAGCCCTGGCCTGGTTCAGGACGCGGCTGGTTCTTCAGCGGGAACATAACATCTGCATGACTCATGTATGCAAACCACCCACATGCCAGAAATCTGAAGTGGTTGCCCCTGGAAACAGAAATAAACTGTGGTCCAATTATGAAGAGATTTCCCTAGCAAAGAGACAGCTGCAGCAAAGAATGCTCCCGTGTGAAGACAAAGGCTGAGGTTGGAGGTAACAAATGATTTACATAAGGAGAACGTGGCTATTAACCTGCTACATGGTAAATATGGACATAGCACTTTTTAAGAGAGAGGGGGAATAATAACTCAGTATACCAGTTTACTGCCTGTAAAACCCAATATCAAAAAAACATCCTCTAATAAGAATGGGCAGCAGGCAGGCACTGAAATAGTGATATTGAGCATCTCTTTCTGAGATGCGGTTGCCACTTGGCTAGGTACATCTCTGTTTGCTGTGCCCTCCAAATAGAACAGGATGCATTTCACTGATTTGGCAGATTTACCCACCTGGCTTTTGAGTAGTTGGTCATTTTACAGACTAGTGGCAGCCGCTCTCCCCCACACCCTTCAGCGAACAGGCAGGTCCTCCCACGCCATAGCTCCTGAGTCCAACAGAACAGCTCAAAGAGAACCCATGGGGGGGGGGGGTCTCCCATCGGTTGCCTGCTTCCTGATCCTTCCAGAACATGCAGTGTGGCCAATCCACTTGTGACATTAGGTGGGCAGCTCAGGAGCCCAGAAATGACATATCCTGAGGGGTGACATCTGTTTGTTGACAAAGTGGCTGGGTCCCTGTGAGGTACAGGAGGACAGAGCTGGGCTGGACCAGCTGGGATGCCTCGGCACGCAAAACAGGGCCAGCTGGCAGGAAGGCACAGCCACCGGCAGCTGACGGGGCTTGAACCCGACCTTCTAACCCGACGAGCCGTCTCATCGGGTTCCCCCTCGGTTTCCGCAGAATTTATCATCTTCAAAGTGGCACTGATCTCAAGGAAGTCACATCTCTGTTTCTTTATGGCTGAATACTGTGTCAACTAAGAGTCTGCCCAGCCCAGAAATTCCAAAGTGACGAGACTGTGCCCTTCAGGGTGGGGTACACCTGTTGGCCTCCTCTAGGTGGTGGACAGATGTGCCTCACTCCCAGGGAATTAGTTTCTGTGGGGGAGTTTCCAGCATTGGGAGCCAGCCAAGAAGAGTCTAGACCCCCTAATCCTGTGAATAAATGAATCATCTTCCCTGCCAAAGTTCACTGCCAACTCTCTCCCAGGTCCCCAAGTGCCACCCACCCCGCTGTTCTACCCTCTGCACTGAAAGGTGAGTCATCAGTGTTGGGACTGGCAGGGGTGCTGACATCACCCAGGTCGGGGTGGGGGGATGAACTTCACACTTGCTTTTGCTTAGCGGGAAGCAAAGCAAAAGCAAAGCAAAGCAAAACCATGGGACACCTTAGGTCAGTGCAAAGGAGAGATGACACCCTGCTCACTCACCTGTCACCGTCCGCAGGCCCTGAGGGAGCTTGTGGAAGCTTCTGGAACCCCCACAGACTTCTGGAAATGACTGATCCAGGGCAACTCCTTCTGTGCATGAAACATACCCAGGTCTGAATGGAAAAGCCACACTCCCGATGCCCCATGGGGAAGCTGGGCCTCAGTCCCCCCCGAGTCCCCAGCACATGGTCTGTCCCACAGGCTGGAGGAGTCTCCAGTGGGACACATGCCTTCCCAGGTGCACTCCTCCCACTTCACAGCTCAGCACAAGGGCCAGACTCAGTTTTTACTGCTCTTGGACCAGGCCCCTGCCGCATCAGCCCCACACACCCAGGGCCGAGCCCCTTGGTCCGCGCTCTCACCTGTGTGTATCCAGGGAGGGCGGTGCCCCGGCTGAGGCAGCCACTGTTTGCCTTTTGAGACAGACGACAAGCATGACTTTTTTGTTTGATGTTGCTAAGTTATTAGAAAAAAATAAAACTGCAGGCTCCACACTGCGGTTCTAGTTATGACAGGGCAGCGCCGTCTCCGTGGGCTGGAGCTGGGTGGAGGCTGGGTGTGGACAGCCACCTGCACAAGGGGACAGCAAGGGTGTGACAAGGAGGCAGACAAGTGGCAGGGGGGCAATGTCACTCTCCCGAGAGCTTTCAGTCTGCCTGCCTCCCCTAAGGGGCACTTCTTCACCCTGGGAATGACGCAGACCAGCACCTCTAGTTCTTTCTGTGTCTTGTGCGCCATCAGTTTGCTTCCTGCCGTCTTGTTCTCTGCCTGTGCCCGGTCACCTGTGTCCCCCTCACTTCTCTACCTCACTCATTCTTTCTGTGTCTGTCCCTGTAGGTCTCTCCTTCCTTGCCTTCTTCTGTTGGCTCTCTTTTCCTTCTCTACCTCCATCTCTCCTCTCTCCTTGTGTTTGCCTGTGCTGCGTTTGTGAACACACACATATATGCACACATGCACACACAGGAACAAGCCCACACCAGCTCACACTCACAGAGAGACGTGCACACACATGCATACATGTGCCATACACACATGCACACCCATACTCACTCCACCCTCTCTAGGCCAAACCAAGCTAACCCCAGGAGAAGACCAGCTTGGTGCCCATACCAACAGCATATTGCCATGGCTTTGTATTAAGAATGATTAGTAACCATGTCTCAGTTAATTGAATAGGTCCGAGGATCAGGGCCAAGAAGTTGGTGGGGGCGGGGGCAGGGGGGGCTTGTATACAAAACGGGTTCTGGCCACATCACCCCCTGGAAAGGAGCCTCCTGTATCAGTCATGTGAGCAGGTGGTGACGTCAGCAGCCAGACTGCTAAGAAGTGGAACATCTCATATCTCGGATGGTTGTGGTTGGACTTTGGAGGCCTGTGTTGGTTTAGATTTTCTGAGCCTGGGTTTAGAAAGGAAGCATTATTTTGGGGAGAGAGATCATAATCACATGAGTTCGTTTGACTGGTGGTTCTAGCCTCGTTTCAAGGACGTCTTAGGAGGGATGCAGGTTTTGCTAATAAAGTCAGAAACAAGACAGGAGATTTATCAGGTCAAGGAACAGACAAAGG
The DNA here is from genome assembly GCF_036850995.1 of Saccopteryx leptura. NCBI lineage: Eukaryota > Metazoa > Chordata > Mammalia > Chiroptera > Emballonuridae > Saccopteryx > Saccopteryx leptura. The sequence goes on along the minus strand of NC_089515.1, from coordinate 14,675,747 downwards.
CCTAAGGGACTCTGTGTTCTCTCTGGGGTCCTGCTGTAGATCTCCTGCTTGACATCATTGCTGGTTAACTTCCCACAGCCACAGCTACCTGTTGTCACCTGCCAACAGCCCAACATGGAAGATTCCACCAGCTAAAAACCATGAGCAGAAAATCATCTATCAGGGTTTAAAAGCAACAAACCATAAACTGCATGATATTTTTAAAAAATTTATTCAGGGAAAATACAGTAGGTGGGGCCCTTTATAGTGAAGGCAAGTAGCTTACCAGCCATGGTGACTGTTGTCACTCAGCCTGGAATCGGGAAAAGTAATCTGACAAGAGAAAAGGAAGGTAAGACAGAATATTTAAAATTAAGATCATTCCAGAAAACCTGCGACATATCAAAGTTTTCCAATACTTAGTCATCTCCAAGGCAATGCTGGAGTATTGGGTAATAATTAATGCTTAAAATACCCCCCCACACACACACACATTCTGAAAATGTTAAATGAAGTTTAATGTATTCCATTTAAGTAAAAAGGAATATATATGAATGTATACATATTTGTATATATATGAATGTATACATATTTGTATATATATGAAGGAATATATATGGAGATATATATAGGATTATAAAGGATTTACTCTTTCTAATGTTAAACTTGAGTGTTTCATTTAAAATGTTACAATTTTAACTTCCCCAAAATTAAAAATTTTCATCCTACAGAACGTTAAAAAAAAATATCATGTCTTAAATGAATAAATCCTTAGCTACTTGGAAAAACTCAGTTATCACCATGGCGTATTTTGCAAGAGTCCAGAGATTTCTCCTTACATGATGTAGAAGCAATTCTTAAGCACAGAATAGCTCTGAGGGGTTGGTTCCTTTCATATATTTTGAGGGCATGACAATCTGGACTAGGGAGTGTACTAGCTGTCTGGTGCTGCTGGAACAAATGACAACAAGCTTAGTCATGTAAAACAACACTCGCTTATCTTACAGTTCTGGAGGTCAGAAGTCCCAACCAGGGCCCCATGAATTCAAGGTGTTGGCAGGACTGTGTTCTTTCCTGCATACCCCATGCCTTTCCAGCTTCTAGAAGCCACCCACATTCCTTGGCTCGTGGCCTCCTCCTCCATCTTGAAAACCAAGAAAAGCGGGCTGAATTCTTCCCCCATTGCATCAATCTGACTCCTCCCTTCCAAAGTCTCATTCTCTCCACAGTCTGGAATGGCCCCCGTTTTTAAGGATTCGTGTGATTAGATTGGATTTATCTGGGTAATACAGAAAAGTCTCCCCATATCGAAGTTTTTAACCTCAGTCACTTTTGAAAGTCCTTCATGCCTTTGTATGGGAACATATTCACAGCTTCTGAGGATTCAAAAGTAGATATCACTGGGAGATAGATAGAGGCCAGGACTCTAGACTTGGAATCAACAGAGGTCAGCGCACACTTCAAAAATGTCAGCAAGCTGGCAGTATGGGAGTAAGGCACGGAATTGCTCTGAACTGTGGCTTTCTCCTCTGGTAGAATAAGGGAAATAAAAGGGGCTCTCTATTTCATTCCCCACGGCAGACAGCAACCTGGGGCTGTCACAGTACGTGAAGTCCTAGGACGAGACTGTGGGCAGTGCCCTGGGGAAACGGGGCAGAGGGAGCCCAGTGCGTGTCAGGACGCAGCATAAACAACCTGTTCCTGATCAAACAGCGACCGGATCAATATTGCGTGTGACATCATGGAGCAAGGCTGTAGAGTGAAATTGTGAATGATGATGGGGAGAGGAGGAGGCAAAGATCACTGAAACCCTTGAACCCCTGGGTTCAGCGATATATAATTTCATGACAGCATCATCACATGCGTGACTCGAACTCGTGGCAGGATGAAATAGGGTTGCCGCTCCAGGAGGAATGCGCTACCGCGCTCGTTGCCTCTAGCCATCCGGGCCATTCTGTGTCTCTGATAGAGACGCCAAGAGACAGTATGGGGGACAGCTCAGACAAACTGAGGACATCCCTTAAATGTGCCCAATTTTCCTTTAATGGTCCATTATGGCTCTATCTTCCTTCAATTAATTTAATCAAGTTTTTAAAAAATTCATCTTAGAGAGAGAGGGAGAGAAAAGGAGGGAGAAGCAGGAAGCATCAACTCCCTTATGTGCCTGGACCAGGCAAGCCCGGGGTTTTGAACTGGTAACCTCCACTCTCCAGGTTCATGCTTTATCCACTGCGCCACCACAGGTCAGGCAATTTAGTCAAGTTTTTAAAAATCTAATGCAGTTATATAGAGAGCTTTCAGAATCCTGAGAATATGCAGGGTAGATGCTTAAATAACATAGAAAGAAGTTCGTGGCATGCCTTGTGTCTGCGTCCCCATTTGGGACTTGCCGTCTGCCCCCCTGGGGTAAGGAGGTGCTGGTGAGCCCCCGCGTTGTGAGCTTAGTGCTGGCTAGCAGGACTACCACCCAGCTGTCCAGGTGTTTGTAAAGTGCTGACTCTATTCGCAGCAGCGTGCCTGCTCACCATGTTGGGATGGAGTTTTCAACACAGAGGTGCTGGGTTTTTGTGTTTGTTTGGACACATTCAAACTGATGTCATGCGATAAAGGTGAGGTCTGGTGAACAGTCTGAGGCATGGACGGTCAGGGGGAGGAGGAGAAAGGGGGAGGAGGGGATGTAAAAATGCCACTATGGCCCTGGCCGGTTGGCTCAGCGGTAGAGCGTCGGCCTGGCGTGCGGGGGACCCGGGTTCGATTCCCGGCCAGGGCACATAGGAGAAGCGCCCATTTGCTTCTCCACCCCCCCCCCTTCCTCTCTGTCTCTCTCTTCCCCTCCCGTAGCCAAGGCTCCATTGGAGCAAAGATGGCCCGGGCGCTGGGGATGGCTCCTTGGCCTCTGCCCCAGGTGCTAGAGTGGCTCTGGTCGCAGCAGAGCGACGCTCCAGAGGGGCAGAGCATCGCCCCCTGGTGGGCAGAGCGTAGCCCCTGGTGGGCGTGCCAGGTGGATCCCGGTCGGGCGCATGCGGGAGTCTGACTGTCTCTCCCCGTTTCCAGCTTCAGAAAAATACAAAAAAAAAAAAAAAAAAATGCCACCTTACGGAGACTCAAGAGATGACAGGGATGGTGAGTGGCACAAAAAGTGGAGGCCTGGGCACACATTTGAAGCTGGAGAGCTAACCGGTGGAGGAATGGAGAGTGGTGTACTCGGCAGGGGAGAAAGGAGAGGGGAAAGTGGCGAGGCAGGGGGTGGAGTGGATCGTGTGTGCAGCCGAGTTCACATCTCGGGGCAGGAAGTCAACAGACAACGTCTGAAGTTGATGAAATGAGAAATAGCAGTATAAGCATTTTAGTTAAAGATAGGGAAATAACCGTGAGAAACAGAAAAACTGGAAGTGAGGCAATGCAGCCTGCTCTGGGGAGCAGGGCTGGGGCTGCAGAGGGCTGAGCAGAAGTCCGCTAGCTATTCTAAGAGCCTTCCTGCCCTAATTGATTTTCTAAACACCAAGGCGTTACTGTATTATCCGATAAAACAATGTTTAGCAAATATCTGTCAAGCAGAGTCCCTCTTTTATTTTTTCATAGTCCACTCTTTTAGAGGTTTATTTTTAAGAAAAGTGTGTCACAATGAAAAATATTAGCTGCATATGTATAGTATATGCATCATATATGTAGAGTACATGTATATAAAATTTAATTACTACTGTATTGATTTTTTTTATTCTTTGCCAACATTTCATTATAAAAAATTTCAAATATACAAAAAAGTTGAGTTTTACAGAAAATATTTATATACCCACCACCTAGAATCAACAATTATTATTATTTTCTAATAATTATTTTGTTAACCTATCTGTCCATTTCTCCACCTGCCACTTTATCTTAGTTTTTTGAGGTGTTCATTACATTAATTTTTAAAATTATATTAAAAAAACATAACATTTATCAGCTTAACCATTTTTAAGCGGACAGTTTAGCAGTGTTCCGTATATTCACATTGTTGTAAAATAGATCTTCAGATCTATTTTCATCTTGCAAATCTGAAACTTTACACCCATTAAACAATAACTTTTCCTTCTCTTCCTTCCCAGGTCCTGGAGACTACCATTCTACTTTTTTATCTTCATATTTTGACTATGCTAGGTACTTCATGTAAGTAGAATCATATAGTATTTGTCTCCTTGTGACTGGTGTATTTCTCTTAGCATAATGTTCTCAAGGTTTATCCATGTTGCATCATGTGACAAAATTTGTTTTCTTTCTAAAGCCAAATAATATTCCATTGTACAGCTATACCATATTTTGTTTAACCACTCTTCTATTTTTTTAAGTGAGAGGAGGGATGACAGAGAGACATACTCCTGCATGCACCCCAATGGGTATCCACCTGGCAATCTTCTAAGGTCCATGCTATGCTCATCTTGGACTATTGCTTGGCAACCGAGCTGTTTTTAGCACCTGAGGCCAGAGGCTCCATAGAGCCATCCTCAGTGCCCCAGGGACATGCTCAAACCAATTGAGCTATGGCTACAGGAGGGAAAGAGAGAGGAGGGGGAGAGGAAGAGGTGGGGAAACACATGGTCGCTTCTCCTATGTGCCCTGACTGAGACTCAAACCTGAGACATCCATTCTCTGAGCTGGGCTCTACCACTGAGCCAACTGGTCAGAACCTTCCATTGATGGTTCATCCATTGATGGACATGAGGGTTGCTTCCACATTTGGCTATTATAAATGGTGCTGCCATGAACATGGGTGTGCACATGTCTCTTTGAGGATCGGCTTTCAACTCTTTGGAGTATATACCCAGTAAGGATACCCAGAGCAGAATTGCTAAATGATATAGTAGCTGTAATTGTAGTTTCTTGAGGAGCCTCCACACTATTTTCCACAGCAGCTGTAGCAGTTTACACTCCAGCCACGGATTCCAACATCTCCCTCTCTTTGCAGATGCTTGTTACTTTCTGGTGTTTTGATAGTAGCCATCCTAATGGATGTGAACTGGTTATTACATTGATTTTTTTTTTAAGTTAACCTTGTTTCAAGTAACTGAGAAAACTGGACTGTTAAGGAGAAATTGCAATGCTAAACAACTAAAAAAAATCTAGACCATTTTAAGTAAAAACTTTTCTTAGAAGTAGGTGGTAAATCTGGAAGCATCTCAGGACAAATCCAGGGATGGAATTTCTCTCCACAGTCTTATTTCTTTGTTAAATTGTGTCATTCCATAGGCTGGTTTAAAAGGCCACCGTTTTTTGTTTTTGTTTGTTTTTGTCACCACTACAGGTGCTAAGACACCTATACATTCCTTTTCTGTATTCATAGTCAGATATGGGTCTAACTAAACTAAAGTTCGACTGCTTCACGTCCTGAATTCGTGATTGATTCTGAACCAGCGTTGATACCAAAGTAAGGCTTTGTTCTCTGGTGAAAACATCTTCTAAAGTCGTGTTGGCTTTTCAACCAGTTCCTTCAGGCTTCTAAAACTCTTGACTCCACTTTCCTGATACGAAAATGTCTGTCCCTCAGCTAGACAAACAGGCATTCTCTTTTTGCTTCCCTTTGTGCAAGTACCTGGGCCATCACCTTTTAATTTTATTTATTTATTTAAAAGAGAAGCTACTTTTTCAAATTGATATCAGAGAGAGAGAGGAGGGGGTGGGGAAAGACACGTGGATTTGCTGTTCCACTTAGTTGTGCACCCGAATGTGCCTGATCTCCTCTGATCCTGGAAGCTAAGCAGGGTCGAGACTGGTTAGTACTTGGATGGGTGACGACCTTTTTAATTAACTAATGAAGAACTCAGTGACAGTTGTACAGACTGGCCTCATGACACTATTGCCCTGAAGTTGTACTACCTTAGACTGGTCTAGAATTAAACGTGACTGTGGGGTATTTGGGAAGCTGGCGAAGGGATTAGCAAATAGAAACCTTAAAAACAATTCATCCATTTTTACGTAGCTGCATGACAGGTGCGCTCCAGGCAACGCTGAAAGCAGACTTCTGGGTAATTTGTCTCTCTGCGCTGGCATTGGTGGCTGATCAGAAGGCTGAAGGCAAAGTGCGTGGGAAAGTAGGTGATCCCTGCTCCGCAAACACCGTGTGACACTCAGTCAACCCTGACAAACCAGCGGCCAAGTAATCCCACCATAACTGGTTGACCCTTGGCTAATCCTGTTTCTAGATCACGTTTACTTGGCACAAGTCATTGCAGTCATTTAATTAGCATTCTCCAAGGGAATACCACCTCCCAGCTAGACCCCTTCAGGATACTGTATGCACTGGGACACTTGATCGGGGACCGAGGTGTATGCCTATGGCACCCCACCCCATCTTCTTTGATTATTAACTAAATTAATTACTGTTAACTAGCCAATAGAGGCTTTACCATGTTGTCCAGCTCTCCATGAAGCATTTCAGCAGGCAAAATCTTATTTAATTTTCACTGTATTATGTCAGAGGCGCTTCTCATGTAGACGGGCAGAGTGAGGCTTAGGAAGGTTAGGTAGCTTGCCCAAGGAGTGCTGGGATTTGAACCACGTCTGTCTGAGTCGAGTAGACATTTGAACCACCATCTGAATGACTGCTTTTTGTGCTTCTGCATTCCTAGAGCTACCCCACTCCAGGGAGCTAGCTGACTGCTATTTCCCATGGTAACTGGAGCCCCTGACCAGACAGGAACTCTCCAGGGAAGGGGCTGTGTCTTTTCTTATTTCTCTGTCCCCTACAGCATTGTCTTGGACACCTCATAACGGTTGAGTGAATGGATGCCTAGTGATTGATCAGTATGACCAGTATGTCTCCATACCATCCCTGCCCTCAAGCTTCCTTGTCCTTGTTCCGCATAGGATGCAGGACCTGGGGGTGGGGGCAATTTGGGTCTCAGGTCTCTGTCCACCAAATAAGGGTGGCCTTGGACAAGTGGCTCGGCCTCTCTGGGCCTCTTTGTCCTGTCCTGCAATTTGAAGATGTTATCCCTATGCTCTCCCCAGAGGTTTCCTGCAATGCAACGCTGCATTTGTAATATAGCTTGTAGCCAAGTGTTGATTTGATGTGACTTGGGGCCCCAACGGGTAATGAGGGCTAAGACATGAAAACAGAGTTGCCACGCACCCTACGCCCTGAAAAGAGCCATTGGATACGGCACTAGGCTCCCCAGCATTTACCACAAAACAGCAAACACTTCCCCCGTCCTCCCACACTCAGCCCACAGAGAACATGGGAAGAGGAATGTCTCTGTGGTCTCTGGCCTTTGGGGAGGCCCCGTGTCCAGGGAAGATGATTTTCTTCCCTTCCTACTGGGGAGGAAAGAAGAGTGCTTCTCTCTGTCCTGGCTAGATCTAAGCCAGCCTGATGATTCACAATGACCGAGCCCATTTTTCAGGAATCAGTGGCTTCTAAAAACTTGAGAAGGGGGAAGGCTAACCATCTCTCAACCCCACAATCCAAAGTTCTAGCCAAATTCTGACATACACATTAACTTTCATAAACACGTAGACATCGTGAAACGAATCAAAACACAGTCACTCAACTGGCTGGCGAGCTTGCTACAGCCCCTGCGCTCTGCCCTTGGGTTCCCCTGAGGCAAAGGCAGAAGCATTCTCCTGGCAAGTCTCAGCGCACTGCCTCATCATCGAGGTTCCTCTGTTCAGAGGCCAGATAGTTAAGTGGACCCTCAGCCCAAACGGCAACCCCAGGAAATAGGCGGCCGAGCTCTCCGAGTCCTCGTTTTATTTACGTCAGGGAGGAGGTGCTGCACAACATTTCTAGCCAATTAAATCCTGTCGCTTGATTGCTCATTCTGCCAATACAAAAATGATTTCTAAAAATCCCCATGCTGATTCATAAACCTTTTGGTATTGATTGGAGATCAAAGTCCTGGCAGAAAATGGACAGCACATTCAAAGGAGGGAACGGAAGAAAGTTTTGTTTTGTTTTTTATTGATTTTAATTTATTGTGTTTACATAGATTCTAGTGTCGCTCCAAATGCACCCCCCCTCCCCTGTGTTCCCCTCAACATCTCCCTGCCCCCTCCCTACAGCGTCCTCCCCCCTTCCCTTCAGCTTTATCCCATCCTTTCAACCCCTTTCCCTCTGTCTTCTTTTCCTCTGGTCTCTTTGATCCCTCCTCTGTCTCAATGCCGGGAACAGAAGAAAGTTTAATGCAGGAACTAATGCAAAGGTGTGGTCAGGGTGAGGAGAAACTAACAAGGGATGCTTGCTGGAGCACCCGGCCACTGTGAGAGCCTGGCTGCTCTGCCCTGGGCCTGGAGGAACAGGGACGAGGAGAAACCCAGGGCCTGGAGGAACAGGGACGAGGAGAAACCCAGGGCCTGGAGGAAGCTGTGGCTGCAGCAGAGGGCTCCCGACAGCAGCTGCAGACTCAGATAGGAAAATGTGGCCACCGCCTCTCTGTAGCCCCAAAGGGCCTTTTCGGGCTGCGCCTTGGGAGGAAGGATAAGTACCCCAGCCCCTCTCTCTCCTTCCAGCCCCCAGTCTCCTGCTGTGCCTCCCGCTAGCTGGATCCATCAGGAAGCCAGAGGCAAGGGGGCTGGGAGGGTGCAGGTCACAAGGTCACATACAGCAGCTGGAGGACAGATGATGGAGCTGGAGGTCAGCAGGCAGAATAGCTGAAGGCTTATAGTGACCTTTAGAATTCTCAAATGCAAATTAACCACCCCTAGAGTGCGGGTTCCTAATTAGTGTACTCTGAATGTTGACTAGCTTCTCAGAGTGTAACACTAATACCCTCGTATGGATCATACTGTGCATGACAGTGTAAGTTCCAGATAATATAACACCTTCCCTGAGGTCCAGCAAACCGCTCTTGAAAATGGAGAGACAGGCATGTCATCTCCCAGTTGGCTGTCTGCTTGGGCAGCTGACCTGGTGATTTGTATTGGGACAGCCTACCTCCCAGAATGCTGCAACAGACGTCCAAAGGTACCAGATGCTCAGAGGAAATGTTCAGAAATAAGGAAGCCCATTTTTCAGAATGCATTCTGTGTATTAAGTCAGAGACTCCTCTATGACACTGTCTCCAGTAGGAAGGGTACGTGAGTCTGGAAGTCAAGGGGCAGAAGCCAACAGCTGTCGCACTTACCGTCACTCCCAGTGACCCTGGGCGTCTTGTGATTCCTGTCCCCGCAACTCTGGACTCTGCCTGGCTGAAGGTCTTGGTTTCCCAAAGGAACTCACTTGTGGCAGGGGACACAGTAAGGGTCCCATTGAACTATCAATATAATTTATGGCTGCTACCAGTGTACTTTGAATTCTTTGCCAAAGTGTCATCAAGGAAGGAAAAAAATCAGTCTGAGTGATCCATTAGAATGCCACCTGCTTCTCCCGTGTCTCTCTGTAACTGTGAGCACAGCCCCAACCTGAACGAGGCTCATTATCAAGCATTCAGACACCCCTAGAAGGGAAGGCTTGGGTCATAGCACCAAGTTAAGCCACCAAGACCTAACAAAGTGAAGCTGAGGGCGAGAGAAGTTTAGAGCGGATAGCGGAGGAGGAACAGGATGAGTACGAGCTGTGACTCCACGATCATCTGTATTGAGTTGGCTGCGAGCATTAGAGGGAAAGTAATCAACCAAGGCCCAGCTGCTGTCCTGACATGCATCGCTGGCCTTGCATGGAAGCCACACACCCCATGGATCCCACGGGTTGCTCCTGGCCAGGGAATACCATGGGAGGGATTCTAAGGTGTGCCTTTCCTGGGAGACACAAGACCCCTCTCTCCGCTGACTTTGGCTGGAAGACCCTCCCACCTGCACCCCCATGTGCAGCCTTCCTTAGAGAGCACAGCAGTCTAAGACGCTTCCACTCAACCTTCTGCTCAGATCACTCACACAGTGGTCTTCTCCAGCTCCCTTCTCATTCTCCCAGACTTGGGTGGGGTTTTCTCTAACAGAATCCCTCCGTGTTGAACCTGATCTTGGAGTCTACTATCTGGAGAAGCAGACGAACACAATGACCGGAAAGCCATGAGTAAAACACTTCTCTCCAGGTCTCACTGTCCCCTACTGTGAAATAAGGACGGTGGCTCAGACGCTCTCTAGAGTCAGCTCTAGACTGACTTTCCAGCTGGGGCTGGGGTCAGCCCTCTGGGCTATCCCACTCTCCCAGGCCTTGTTCTAAAGATCCTAGACCCCATCTGAGGAAGAGGCAGCACTTAGAACTTTGTCTTCCTAGAGCAGGGGTCCCCAAACTTTTTACACAGGGGGCCAGTTCACTGTCCCTCAAACTGTTGGAGGGCTGCCACATACAGTGCTCCTCTCACTGACCATCAATGAAAGAGGTGCCCCTTCTGGAAGTGCGGCGGGGGGCCGGATAAATGGCCTCAGGGGGCCGCATGCGGCCTGCGGGCCATAGTTTGGAGATCCCTGTCCTAGAGGATCTGTGCTGAGACAATGGCTGGGCTCTTTTCCATATGGCCTTCTGCACTCTTTTGCATGTGACCATTCACAATGCTACGGGACCTCAAGTTGAGCCACAGCTATCCAGGATCATTGTGCATTTTTAGAAGATTCCAAGTAAAGTCTACTAGGACCATCTCTGGAGACACCTTTACCCATACAAATGCGCCTTCCAACTCAAGGTCTAACGTCCTCCCTGCCCCAAGATAAAGAACCAAAATAAGCCTTGGGAAAACTATGATTTTTGCTCAATTGGAGCCTTAATATTTTTTTTTCCTCTCTGGGAAATGTAGACTATTCCTTTCTGCTTCTGGAACAAAGGGTAACTGCTCTTTTGGAAGAGAAAAGACTTATGTTCAGCTCTATATCAAAATGTCTCCTAATCTTGAGATTCTATCTAGGACAGTCTATATTTTCAAACTTCAGTTCAAGTTCATGTCCTTTGGTTGCCTTAAACTCAGGGTTGCCTCAGTTGCTGACGCAGGGGGAAACGTACTCTGCTCTCCAAAATAAAAAGGGAAAAAAGAAGAAGAAAAAGAAAGTTCACATCTGAAGGGGTGGATTTGTTATGGATTAAGTACTGAAGTCAGAAATTAACAAAGGCGATTTGGATTTTATTTTTGCTTTGCTCTCTCTCGTTCTTCCCTTGGAACTTACATAACTTTCCGAGTTTTGCTCATTTAACAAATGCTTATATAGTTTAAACGACCAAATTTAGCATTTGCTTTAATTCAGAATTACTTTTAAAGTCCAGTTAATTAGCTAAAGCAAAGAGAAAAAGGAGAGAGAGAGAAAGAGAATTTATTGGACCTCTCAACTGAACGATGGGAAAAACGACAGTAAGAACAAGGGTGAGATTCCCATTACGGCTATTAGGAGTGAAGGCTGTCAACACACTCTCTCTCTGCCTCTCAGTACCTTGTCCTCCTTTCTGACTATTTTATTTTCCCCTCGACATGATGGAGATGCAGCTACTGACAGTTCAGTCTCATAATCCAGCGGTTCCATAATCAGAGAGAAGAAAAGAAATGCTCTCTCCCAGATTCACTGTTAGAATTTTCAGGAAAGAACTCATCGATTTGGTTGTGTCACATGCTCACCCCTGACCCCCATCACTACAGCTAGGGAGCTGAGCTTCCATCACTAGCCTCTCTTGAGTCACCTGAACTCTGCTCTTGCCAGAGAAAACGCCTCTTACAAGAAGGGAGAAAGGGCAGCTGCCTTGAAGTCGCCTCTCTATCTATAATAAGCTCTTTAGGGAGTTTGACCTCTAAGAGAGGTCAAAAATTGCCTCCTGCATTCATAATCCATTCTCTGAGAAACTGCCTTGTCCGCAGACCCTGCTGCCTAGGAATCTATGTTTTGAAACAGTGAACACTCTTCTGTCCTCCACCTCAACTGGTGACCACCGTGGGCATCAGACTCAAGGACCGTCAATCTCCTGGTTGGCTCATGGCCTATGATCTGGTACCAATAGATGACTGTGATAATTGGTCTTCTCTCTCTTTCTATCTCCCTCTTTTCCTTCCTTCCTCTCAAGAATGTGAACTAATAAGTTAGCATAGAATTGGTCAGTGAGTGGTAGAAGCTAAAACCAAAAGGTCATGTTGGAGAAGAGGCTGGAAAGATCACAATGCGTCAAGTGCAATCAGGAGTTCTGGGGGGAAAAACCAGGCAAGCAGAGGAAGAGGAGAAATCACTTGAGATCAGGTCTGATAGGAGCAGACCCAGAATTAGCTGCTTATTTAAATGGTGGGGCATAAGGCGACAGTCCATGAGCTCACTGAACAAAAATATACAAGGAGCACTACTTGTGTGCCACACTTAGGGTTGCTTGTTAGGGATAGAGCTGTGAAAGAGAAGAGCACCTCTCTCCGTAGCCGTGTAGAGCTAAATAAACACACACACCTGCCCAGTGAGTGGTATGGAGAAGAAGAAATGTACTATTGACATGCCCAGCATGAATCTAGAGTCATCTCCATTCTCTGTGACACAACAAAGCTCGTGCAGCCCTGTCCTGGAGCCTCCATGAAATTGTACCATAGAAATCATTATCTGAGCTCACTTGAGTAAATCTGTTCCATGCAATCAAGACTCAGACAGAAAACACTTAGTCTCCTCTTCTCTCGCTTACCTCCATCAGCTCAGGAAGAAGTCAGTAATTATTGGGTGTGGGATGATCAAAAGCAACGCATACTGACTAAAGTCAAAAGCCCACTCTGGGATCTTGGGAACAAGCACTTTTACTGAGATGGGAAGGGAAGAACTTTCGGTTGCACGTGCTTGCTGCACCGACTTCAGCTCTGATGCAAGAGTCTAATACAGCAACGTCCACTCAGTACTCTTGGGTCATTACAAGTCCAAAACTATTCTAAGGGCCTCGGTCTTCCCAGAACAAGCACTCAAAAGACCAGGGTTTTCATTGGCATGGATGCCATATGCCTAAAGGGCGGAAAGAGGAGTAGAGACCAAAAAAGAGGTCCTGAGTGGGAGGTGGTCCCATGACAACAGATAAGCAGGAGCATGTTGGGTTGGGGTGAATGGAGGAGTCTGAAGGCCCTGACCCCTTGGTGCTAAGTTTGTGGTGGATGACTGATACAGTAATACCTCGGTTTTCGTTGACTTCGGTTATCATCAGTTTCGGTTTTCATCAATATTTTCTCTGAGAAAAATTTATCTGATTTCGTCGGTATGCCCACATGACCTCGCTGCTAATTTTGTGAAAACAAAGGGCGACCTATGTGTTCCCCTGCTCAGTGTGGCGCTGTTTCCCGTTGTGTGAGCATCGCCCTGCGTGTCTAGCCAAACAATTCTATTGCTTTCCAGTGTTTTTATTGGTTGTGAGTGCTAATACTACAATCACATGTAAGTGATTACTGCGCATAGGCACCTCTCTCTCCCTCCTTGCCGTCTTCCATACGCCAAGAAGAGGCTTCAGAAAGGTAAATGCCATGTTAAATGTTCATTTATTCTTTACATTAGTCTTTTATATTCATTTTATATTAATTTCTTATTGTTTTTAGTATTAAACACTACATTTATTCCCTATAAAATATGTCTAGAACATATTAATTGGATTTACATTGATTCTTATGGAACTAATTGCCTCGGTTTTCGTCGGTTTTGGATTTCACCGATTCTTTTCAGATGGATTATCGATGAAAACCGAGGCATCACTGTATTTCTGCCCACATTGCTCATCTTTCCTTTTCTTCTAGAAACAAAAATTTGGGCACAGGGGAGGGAGTTGCAACTTCCCAGCTATGTGATCTAATGCATTTCAAGCCCTCCTCCCCTACCTCTTCCCATCCTTCTCCTATGTGTATAAATAAAATCAGTCTAGTTTTCAGCAGTTGCTATCAAGAATCGGGAAGGCTGTCCTTGGTTTGGTCTTGTCTCCAGTAGCCTCAGGCTTACCCAAAGGAAGCCTAGGGGTCCTGTGAGTGGAAGGTGCTGCGGGATTAATAGAGACTGACTTCCCCAGCTGGGGAGACTCCTGCCCAGACAGCCACGCCCTGGGTGTGGGTGTGGGCCCGCAGGCTCTTCAGGCTGTGTGTTGACATAAGACATTAAGTTGCACAGTGATTACTCTGGGAGCTATTCTGATTGAAAGACAAATGAAATACTAATAAATACAGCTCATTCGTTTCACAGAGTTCTATCTTTTCATGCAGGCCACTTAAAAACAAGAACCTCCCTCTGTGGGCAGATGGGAAGGAGACAGGAGAGACCAGTGTGCCCCATGGGTCACAGCGTCTGGCATTTCCCTGTTCGCTGCCTTTATGGCTCACAAAAGAACAGAGCGCTTACATTTCTTTTTGTTTATGTCACAATTCCTTTCTCAGCGGTTTACTTTTCTTAAAACACACACACACACACACACGCGCGCGCGCGCGCACACACACACACACACACACACATACACACTTTATTTGGTTTTCTTTATTTTTAAAGAGACCAGTAAATTTCAGAACTGGCTTGCAACTCAGCCAACCACTGGACTCCTGGTCCTGCTAGCCCAGTCCAGCCTCGCACTGGCCCCGGGCGTCTTTTCCTCCCTGGCTACATCCGGGGCTTCCACATGGACAGGCAGTGAAGGGCTCGGCCTGCAGGAAGCCATGCCAGCACTGACACACTGGCTTGCAAAAGCTCTCAGGGACCCACACGCAGTGAAAGTCCCACCTTCAGCCCAGCCTGCATGAAAGAGCCCAGTGGTCAGGGACAGTGACCTGCCATGCCCTGGACAGCCAATCCGGTGACCAGTAGAGGTCCCCTTCTGCCAGAACAGCGGGGGGCGGCTGGGGGAAATGCTTGTCTGGCCACCTGGGTAACTCACAGCCGGTGTCCCTCCCCTGCTGCTGGATGGGCCCGGAAGTCCAAGCGGGAGCCTTTTCTAGCTCTGGCTGCTTGGTCACATGGGGCCTGCAGTGATCAGAATGCTCCATTAAAGAGCATAGAGCAGCCATTGTCATGTAAAATTAGCCTGGGCAGAGCCCCAGAGAACATACTGTTGGAATCCATCCTGCTGTCCCTGCACAAGGGCATGTGAGAGATAAAAATGGGTCCAGCTCCCGCTTCTGGCCATCAGCACTCTCCCAGTTCCATGCTATCCATCCCTACATTTGATTCCCCTCCCGACCAGCAGTCATTGATAGTTGAATTTCCTCCCAATGGCTGCCCGGGAGAGGAATAGTTCTGGTGGTCGTGGAGGGCAGGGACAATCCAAGGAATGAATCCAGTGACCTCATATTTGCCAAGCTCCACTGAAACCCCATCTCCGTTCCAGGTTAGCAGAAGGTTTTGGCTCCCCTTCCAAGCTCGCCTCTCTCCACTGAATGTCTACTTTGCCCAAGTGCACCCTTCAGCCTGATAACACAAAATAAGGCCACTGTCTGGTGGTTCCCCTGAGACCTTTCATTCAAGGCCAAGACCACTGACATTCTGCATAAACCCTTCCCCAAAGAAGGCAGCAGCTTTCTCCACAGGCCCACGCCCAAACCCAGAGCTTGCCAATAGCAAGTTCTTCTGACCCATGAGAGCCAGCTAGAGCCTGGACAACTTTTCTGGAGACTTCTCATCAATTACTTTTTTTATTTTCCAAGCTGGACACTGGGAGTATATCATGGTGGTGGGAACACCAGAGTGCTAAGTTAAAAAAAATCAATGCTCTGCCTGCCGACTTCTCCGACACGTGAGCCTCACAAGCCCCAGCAAGAATTAACCTGAGCGCTGTCACATCTTCGCCTCTCGGGCTGAGTTTCCAGGAGACACAAAGCCATGAGCTGTTTCACTGCCTTGATGATTTTAATGGTCAGTGGGGAGGTAGAAGAAACTAAGTAGTTAGATGCACCAAGCTATGGAACAAACACAGCTACAAACTGCTCGCGACCAAGTCTGCGGTTAAAGTGACTGGCTCAGATATGCAGGCAGTCTGGCCCACCACAAAATCAAAACGCAACGGAGCCTCCAGCAATGGGCCCAAAGCGAGCCTTCCGCAGGCGTGAAGAGGCCTGTAGTGTCTTCCCAGTCACCATCCCACAGGCGAGAAAACAGTGTCATCTCCCCAAAACAAACAGAACATTGCTTGTCAACAATCATTTTAAAATAACACAATCTTGCCCTGGCCGGTTGGCTCAGCGGTAGAGCGTCGGCCTAGCGTGCGGAGGACCCGGGTTCGATTCCCAGCCAGGGCACACAGGAGAAGCGCCCATTTGCTTCTCCACCCCTCCGCCGCGCCTTCCTCTCTGTCTCTCTCTTCCCCTCCCGCAGCCAAGGCTCCATTGGAGCAAAGATGGCCCGGGCGCTGGGGATGGCTCTGTGGCCTCTGCCTCAGGCGCTAGAGTGGCTCTGGTCGCAACATGGCGACACCCAGGATGGGCAGAGCATCGCCCCCTGGTGGGCAGAGCTTCGCCCCTGGTGGGCGTGCCGGGTGGATCCCGGTCGGGCGCATGCGGGAGTCTGTCTGACTGTCTCTCCCTGTTTCCAGCTTCAGAAAAATGCAAAAAAAAAAATAAATAAAATAAAATAAAAAAATAAAAAATAACACAATCTTCACGTCAAGTAAAGAGAAAGATAAATTGTCATCTAAGAAGTTGATTTGGGGCTACCAATTAGGGGGAAACACTAGAAGGAAATAAATCAAAATAGGCACACAGGTTGTGCTATGATAATGGGATTACTGGGTATTATTTTTTTTTCTTAACATCCTATATACCATAATAACTTATCATTTAAAAAAATTTTTTTAAGGTCCTGGCTGATTGGCTCAGTGGTAAAGTGTCAGCCCGGTGCATGGATTCCCAGCCAGGGCACACAGGAGAAGCTCCCATCTGCTTCTCCACCCTTCCTTCCCCCTCCCCTTTCTCTCTGTCTCTTCCCTCCTGCAGCCAAAGCTCCATTGGAGCAAAGTTGGCCCGGGCACTGAGGATGGCTCCTTGGCCTCCACCTCAGGCGCTAGAATGGCTCCAGTTGCAGAGGAACAACACCCCAGATGGGCAGAGCATTGCCCTCTGGTGGGCATGCCAGGTGGACTCCAGTCGGGCGTATGTGGGAGTCTGTTTGCCGCCCCCACCCCCTCTTCTCACTTTGGAAAAATACCCCTCCCCCAAATATATATATATTAAGAGATTCCCTCTTTTTCTTTGTTAGCACATCACCTACCCAAACACCAGTTAAAGAATTCGGTACTCATTCTGGGCTCCTTTCTTTTCTTCTGCTTAAATGGCTCGATGCACAGGTTCCCTCATCTGTCTCTGCCGTGGGGAACTTCCTGGGGACCCTTGGTGCTGTTGTGATCCTATTGACACCCTCCCCTAAAAGACTTTCATGGCTGCTCTCTCTAATCATGCTGTCCATCCTCCAACAGCAGCCGAGTGACTTTCTAAAATAGAAACCCTGTCATGTCACATTCCAGCTTAACCTCTTCAATGGCTTTTCCTTGCCTCCAGGAGACAATTTAAATTCCTTTCCCTAACACACGGGGCTCTTCAAAACCAAACCTGCCAAGCTCTTCAACTTCATCTCTCCCTCTTCACACCCCCACCCCCACCCCCGACTGCCACCACCACTTGCAGTCCCCCAGGTCACTTATTCCAGCTATAGGCCTTTTCCTTCGTCCAGGACCCCGGCCCCCACCTGTGCAGCCTCCCAGGCCTTCCGAGAGGCTCAAGCATCTCACACCTCCCTACCCTAGGAGACACTCCTGCAGCCACATACTTTGTCCTGACACTGACCCTGACCCCGTCCACAGCACTGCACGCGGCTTTGGACCTGTGCGCTCTGTCTGTGTGACCTGGTAGGGCAGGGACCCGGTCTGACTCATTCTGGGTCCTCAGCGCCCGGCCGCCATGATGCCTGGCACACAGCAGTTCGGCAAATACAGGGGTGGACACAAGGAGGTTTGCAGTTGTCATACAAAGAAATTAGGCAGTAATTAATAAACAAAAATACAAGAGTAAACTGTGTTTCACGTACTTACAACCATAAGCCTACTTTTGCCCGGTATTTGTTGATTTCAGAAAAGGAGGAGTGAATCAAGGAATTAAAATGTGACTTTCTGCCATATCTGTCACATTATTTGGAACTGTATCATCTACTTTACCACAATTAAAAACAAACAAACAAAAAGACCATCTAATATACTAAAAAAAAAAAAAGCTACCAAATCACATCGAACACCTATTTGTTCCCATATTCTAGACTTTTTTTTTCTCCTACGAATTACTTTCCTGGTCCGCCTCTTACCTTCTAACATGTGTTTATAAGGAAAACGCAGGGAGGTGTCGCTGCGCTCCAGGCCACAGGGGCAAAGGTCGCGGTGTCAGCCCCGTATCACAGGCGAGCTCAGACATAGTTGCAGGAGCCTTGACTCGGCGTCCTCTTTGTGCCGTCACAGATCACTGATCTTGACAGAGGGTCGGACGGACTGAGAGAGAAACCCCAAAGTCAGAGTGGCAGAAGCCCCTGCCCAGCGAAGATGAGCTAGAAATGGAGCTAAAACAGCCCTGAAATGACGATGTGAGTCAGGAAATAACGGTTTGCTTATACACAGCCGGAGAGAGTCCAGAGTCTGGGTTCTGGCCCATCCAGCCATTAGCTGTGTGACCTTGGGCAAGTCACCCAACCTTTCAGGATCTCAGTTGCCTATGAGAGCCTGTGAAATCGTGTTAGGGACCGACAAGGTTGGGTGCGTGGCATAAAGGTAAGAACCCGGGACGGGGTGGGGGAGGCTGGGTTCAGCCTTGGCACTGCCAAGCACGGCTGTGTGTCCTTGGGCAGATCTGTGAAGCCCTTGGAACCTCAGTTTTCCCATCTGAAAAATGGGGCTTCTGAAACGGAACTTCCGGAGCTGTTGGCCGCAAGACGGAGGAGCGCGTGCGCAGTGAAAGGGAGCTCCGCCTGGTGTCTGATTTTGAGGCCACCGAGCATAGGCATTAGAAATGCAGACCCACCTGGTTTCAAACCCTTGTTCTGCTGTGTCACCTTGGGGCCCTGAGCAAGCTGCTTACTTTCTCCAAGCCTCTACTTCCTCCTCCTGTGACAAATAGAGATACCAGGGATACTTCTAAGGGCTGTTGTGAGGATTAAGTAAAAGCAATGTAAATAAGTGTAAGGGGAAGCGCTGGGGCCATGGCAGACAGCGATGCCGCCCGCCAGCGCCCGGACCGGGCGTCCTGCCCCCCACGCCTCTCCTTCTCCGCTCACTCCCCCGGGGATCAGGAGCGTCTTGGCTTCTCATCCTTCCAGGCAGAGGAGGGACGAGGAAAGCAAGGTCACAGGTGACAGGAGAAGGGCCCAAGGTGACCTTGGAGGCACAGAGAAAGCTGGCCTGAAACTCATCTGCCCTCAGAGCCCTCGGGTTCACCCCGCCTTACCTCCCTTGGTTTCCGAAGCTTAAAATAGCCTGAACCGGTGTGGCCACATTTCAGTGTGCTGCTCGGAGAGAACCCCTGGGGTGTTTGCAGAGCCAGTTCCGAGCTCCTCGCTAGGCCGGCTCCAGTTATGAGTTATTCATACACACCCAGGCTCCACCGCGTCTGCCAGAAAATGTGTTCTGAGTGCTTTTCTGCGGAGGCCCCTCTCCAGGCAGCTCCGCTGGCTCAGAGGGGTCAGGCCAATCAGCTCCCTTAATGAATGAGGGCTGGGAACCCCTGCCAGCTGCCCGTAGAGAGCGGCTGCAGGGGAGGGAAGGCATGTAGGTTCCAAAGAGGCCAAGGACCGCAGGATGGGAAAAGGCTGCGCTGGGCATCAGGAGGCTGGTGTTCTAGATCCTGCTGTCCCCCTCACTGTTACGTGACCTTGAATAAGTCACCATCCCTCTCCTGGTCTTCAAAGAGCATCATCAAGCCCAGGTCTTTCTCTAGATCTCCCAAATTGGCTCTGTTCTACACTAGGGGCTGGTTTCATTATCAAACCTTATGATGTCAACATGGCTTCCAACAGCTCCAACCTACCTCTTCCCCTGTTCACATCCAGCAGGAAACAGAGAGCTTCTCTCCCCCCTCGCAGGCCGAAGCACTGTCCCAACTCTTGTTGCTTGAGCTGGGCTATTTGATCACCTGTGGGGTCCTGGAGAACCAACCAGTCCTTAGAGCCAGTCTGACCCTTCTAGGGTGTTCCTCCCTGTGCTCAAAGGCTGCAGAACAAGAATCTACATCCGCAGCCCACCACTCAGCTAGGGTTCCAGATACAAACGGGTTGCCACTCATCAGGTGCTCTCGCTGAGTTTGGGAGCCAGCCCTGAGAGAGGTGCCATTTTCCTGCGTCTCCGGCTGTGACGTCTGGCCAAGGACTGCTGTTCTTATGCACCGTTACTAACTTCACGGGTGTCCGGAAGCTCCTGATGCCTGGATTGCAGTGATTGGGTACATGCTTAAACGCGATGGTACAGGGAACAACTCCTTGCTTGATCCCTGGTGGGAAACAGGCGCTTTTCCTCGACACCCAGCCCGAGCCCGCCCCTCTAGCCCCTCCAGTGACTTTGTGAGCACCTGCTCCCCTGCATTAATATCTTTCAGTTTAAAAGCTGCCAGAGCCATTTCTGTTCTCTGTGTCCAACTTCTGACGAAGGCACTATCCCCAATCCAATCACCAGGCGGAGGGCAAAGCAGGTGCTGACTATTTAGGTCATGGGCACCTGCCCACCCGTGGGGTCTGGGCTAGTCATCGCTGACAAAAGATAGGCACTAAGAAGAATGATTTCCTGAAATTACTCATACTTTAGTAATGCTAAATCCCTTTGACCCTAATGACATTAGAATTATAAAAGGAAAGGGGAAACGGAGATTGGGCAACCCCAAAACAGCCAACGTCCACTACATATCCCGATCCAGACATCAGGGCAAGGCGCCCGGAGGACATAAATGGACAACAAAGGATGTCAAGGAGTCTGTCCAGACCAATATTGTGGTGCAGCAGCTCTGAGACTCCCTTTAGCTCCCTCCCTGATTTGTGTGTCCATCCCCTGGCCCTGAGTGCTCCTTCTGACTTGTACTTTTGACCTACTCTCAAAGACAACCCCGGGTGACACACTCAGAGCTCACCCTGGTCGGGTTGGCCCTTGACCGCTGACTGACCGGTGCAGGGGGAAGAAAGGCCAGCTCTCTGGCCTCAGGTGTGGACTAAGTCTGACCGATGATTGACCTTGCAGGGCTCCCCTGTGAGGTTGGGCTGAGGCTGGGACTTCAGAGAGCACACCTGCACTTGGCTTCCTCTGTCCCCGTCCTGCTCCCCTAACCCCTCGGAAAACTTCTTTAATAAGTCATTGGCACGTGAATCTCCATCTTGGGGTCTGCATCAGAGAAACCCGGACATATTGAAATGACCAGAGGTGTTCACCCCCAGTGGAACCTCGGTCTCTACTCCGGCTCCCTTGGACCCTGCCATTGTCGATATTAAGATGAGTCCCTCTTCTAAGCTATGATTCTGCGTGCACAATGGTGTTCTCCATTTTAGAAAAGAGATCATTCCATGGGGACCTTCTGTCATTCCTTCTTTGCCCTTCAAGCGAAAATCAAGCCTTGTGAAGCTAAGACAGCATCCATTAGTCCTGGTTTTATTTTCACTGCTCCTTGATTAGAAAATACGAATGGTCACCAAAAGTGTCCACTGAAACCCCAAGTTTCTAAATAAACATTTGAGGAAAAAACTGCTTTCCTTTCATTAACTAAAAAAAAAAAAAAAAAAAAGACCAGTTTTGCAGGGAGAGTTGCCTAGAGATACAGGAGCATCTTGGCAGCTCTGGGACCAACAGAGGTCCCTGGGGAAGAAGAGGTGGCCGACACAGAGTGGGGACACCTGGAGAGTTGGCGGCCGGATGCACAGGAGGGCTCCTTTCGGCTCCGCTACTGACGGGCACGGTAAGCCATCGTGGAACCACAGGACGATTCCTCACCTATTGAAACGATCGCCTCGTGGGTCCTGTCCAGCTCCAAAGTCCTCCTCTCCTCATGGAAGGATGTTCCCCTGCTCCAGAGCACTGAATTTTAATACAGAATTCTTTTTCTTCATAGAAACCAGAAGGAAATAGAAGCAACTTGTTTTATTGCCTTTTTATTTTTTTAAGAAGTAAGCAAAATTGTGGCACTCCAAGCAAACACATAAAGACCTCTCAGCATCCAAGAGCAATTTCTGACCCCAGCCAAGATGAACATTGGGAATTTCCTTCCTAAGCAGTGAGTGGTTCATGTGTCCAAATCAGTAACACCTTTGACTTGACCCGTGCAGCCCCGAGTCTCACTACCTCCTACCAAGAGGGACCGGTTGAGGGAGATGGTTATATTCTAAGAAAACTTCTGTTTGCCAAATTGGAGGCTTGGGTAATTGCAATTCCAGGACTTCACGTAGGTGGTTTCTTCAAATGCCTTCACTTATTTGCTGCTCCATGTAGGAGAAGCCCCATTTATATGCCAATTCTTGTTCTCCCAGGGGGGTTAAGAGCTCAGTGCAGCTAATGGACTGTGTATCACTGACTTTAATATAGTTCTAGGCAACTGGATGCTAAAGCCATGTGATAATTTGATATTATAAAAAGCATCTAATTTTATTGAGAATGGAAGATCAGCTACTAAGGTATCCATTCAGAAAATAGGATAGCCGCTAAAAGGCTACATTGTTTTGGTAGTTTCTAAACATGGTAGTTTCTAAAGAGAGGCAGAAAAAGAAAAAGAAGGAGGAGGAGGGGGAGGAGGAGGAGGAAGGCAGGAAGAAAGAAAGGAGGGAAGGAAGGAAAGAAAGAAAGGAAACTTCATGGGTGCTGCTGAATTTTATCCCCCGTAGACTAGCCCAGCTGTGATGTGACCCACATATATAACTTAAAAGTATCTAGTAATCTTTTTTGTTTTTTTCTTTTTTTCTTTTCTGAAGCTAGAAATGGGGAGAGACAGTCAGACAGACTCCCGCATGCGCCCGACCGGGATCCACCTGGCACGCCCACCAGGGGGCAATGCTCTGCCCCTCCGGGGCGTCGCTCTGTTGCAACCAGAGCCACTCTAGCACCTGGGGCAGAGGCCAAGGAGCCATCCCCAGCACCCGGGCCATCTTTGCTCCAATGGAGCCTCGGCTGCGGGAGGGGAAGAGAGAGACAGAGAGGAAGGAGAGGGGGAGGGGTGGCGAAGCAGATGGGCGCTTCTCTTGTGTGCCCTGGCCGGGAATCGAACCCGGGACTTCTACATGCCAGGCCGATGCTCTACCACTGAGCCAACTGGCCAGGGCCTCTAGTAATCTTTAAAAAGTCCAAAACCAAAAAATAGTTGAAATTACTTTTTTTGTGACAGAGAGACACAGAGAGGGGACAGATAGGGAGAGACGGGAAAGGAGAGAGATGAGAAGCATCAATTCTTTGTTGTGTCACCCTAGTTGTTCATTGATTGCTTTCTCATATGTGCCTTGACTGGAAGTTACAGCAGAGCAAGTGACACCTTACTCAAGCCAGTGACCTTGGATTCAAGCCAGCAACCTTGAGCTTCAAGCCAGTGACCTTTGGGCTAGAGCCAGAGACCATAACCATGTCTATGATCCCACGCTCAAGCTAGCAACCCTGCACTCTAGCTGGTGAGCCCGCACTCAAGCTGGATGAACCCCCTGCTCAATCTGGTGACCTCAGGGTTTCGAACCTGAGTCCTTTGCATCCTGGTCCAACCCTCTATCCACTGAGCCACTGCCTGGTCAGGCAAAACTACTTTTTAAAACATATTTTATTTAGCAGAACACATACTAACTTCACTTAATAATTTGAAATGAAAATATTAATTCAATATGTGATTAATATGAAAGTTATTAATAAGACATATTGCATTCTTTTTTCCCCTAACTTTTCGACAGACAGGAAGGAAGTGAGATCAGAAGCATCAACTCATCGTAGCAGCACCTTAGTTGTTCAATGATTGCTCTCTCATACATGCCTTGATGGGTAGTAGGTGGCTCTAGTTGAGCCAGTGACCCTTTGCTCAAGCCAGCAACCATAGGGTCATGTCTATGATCCCACACTCAAGCCAGATGAACCCATGCTCAAGCTGGTGAACCTGTGCTCAAGCTGGATGAGCCCATGCTCAAGCCGGAGACCTTGGGGTTTTGAACCTGGGTCCTCAGCATTCCGGGTCAATGCTCTATCCACACTGCCACAGCCTGGTCAGGCTCCCTTAACTTTTCTAAATCTTTGTGTTTTTCGTACTCAGAGCATATCTCAACTTGAGCTTGCCACATTTTAAGTGCTTGACAGTCACATGTGGTCACCATATTGGACAGCGGGTCTGGTCTCTGCCTGTGCCACTCAACTAGAATCTGTCATTGAAACAGCACCAATGACTCCTTAATTGCCTAAGCCACCAAACAGCAACTGGCACCTGCCACTTCTTGCAGGTGTTCTGTGGCCCCAGCCTTGCCCTGGATCTGCCCCAGGGCCTCCCTCGCCTCTCCTCCAGACATACTCTGTGAACGCACGTCCCCAGTGCTGTCCATCGGCCCCTAACCTGAGCCAGAGACTGAGCTGAATGAAGTAGATGCTGGATAATGACTTCAAAACTTTACCTTGGCTTCCAGGACTCCAGGGTCCTCAGGATGTTCTGAGCTCTGCGGCCTCTAAGCTTGTGAGTTGCAAGTTCCCTAGCCGTGCCTGCCCATCCAACTTGAATTCCCAGAGGTGAAATAGGACATGGCTGGAGTGAGGGCCCTGCATCCACTCTGGGGTTTTCCGCAGCCATCATGTGGCCTCCTTCGTCAGTTCCATGTGTTCAGGGAACATGAGTGTCCTGCCCAGCCTTGTATCTGGAGTGCCCACTTGAATGTCCGGCACATTAACAGGCACTTGATGTGTATTGGACCCTAAATCACAGTGCAACAAAGAGCCTACATGATGTTAGACTCAAATAGCGCGATCTGAGTTTAGTGAGAAATAAATCTAATGCCCAAATCACTGCTCATGGCCTAACAGCAGAGAGCCTAGTTCCTCTCTCCTGTACACTACTGCGACCTTCTTGCTTCCGTGAGGATGAAAATATCCCCTTGGGTTTAATGGGCCATTTGGTGGAAGGAGGCTAGTCTGTCTGGGCAGGGTGAGCTTAGGAAGCGCTATAAAATAAAAAAAAAAAGCGCTATAAAATAAAATAAAGTGGGTGGGATGTGGACATTTCTGGGTGGGCTGGGGAGAGGGATCGCATGGCTTGGAGATGGGAGAAATGGGGCAGAAGCTGGGAGTGATCAGACCCGTTCTGGAGAACAAAAGAGGGCCCAGCAAGAGCAGGAGGCCGAGGGCCTGAAGACAAACGTCAGGACTCGGCAATATTTTACTGAACTCCACTCATCCCTACTCAGCCTGCAGGAGAGCCGGCCAAGTGCCCCAGCCTTGTAATAGTGCGCCTATGGGAAGGGAGCGGCATTCGATGCGGAGGTGGATGAGAGAGAGAGGTGAAGAGAAGGGTCCAGAAGGGCAAGCCACTGAGCCAGGAATGTCTGAGAAAGTCTCTGAGACTTGGCCTGGTGGGCAGAGTGCGGGGCTCCACCAGGAACCCCCCAGAAATCTCAGAGTGGGTGTGAGGTGGTTCCTGAGCGTGGGATGAGGACACGGGCCCGTGAGCATCCACGGAAAGGAAGGAGGGATTCCCAAAGGCTGGAAGGTTTAGAGACACCTGGGTGCTGTCGCTTGGGTTATGTAAGATTTCGCTCCATCGACGGAGCCGCCTCTGACTTTCGGGAGAATAAATCTTCAGTCTGTGGAATCTGGGAGCACATGACTGAGTTTAAGTCCCAATGTTGTAAAACCTCCCTGGAGATTCCTGGGCGAAAGTAAAAACTGTCACTAGAAAATGACAAATGCACCGGAATAACCAGGGTTGGATGACCTCCACGGATTGCCTGGGCTGCTTCCCATGATAACAAGCCCCCCACCCCCACCCCTTGCCATAAGAGACAGATGTTCCGAAGACCCTGCAGGCCTCTGACCCGGAAGCCCACCCACCTTAGGGAAGAGAAGCATTTTCAAAGAAACCCACCTGAGTTGGGCTCTGTGGCCCTACAGAAAAACAGGGATATTCACCGTGGCACAGTGAGCAAAAATAAATGGTTTTAGCACTTGGAGAGGACAACTACTAAAAAAAATTATATATAAAAAAACCAGATGGTCCTTTTGTTTCCAATAGCTGCCTATAAATTCTCTATTTTTCTGTCCTGTGGAATTGAAATGGATTGAAATTGACTTTTTTTTAAAATCATGACTCAATTCACAAGAAGATTGAGAAAACAAAACAATGGATGCTAGTTTTTTTCCTCTTTATTTCTTTCCAAACAAGTAAGTCTGGAGGTTCAG
The DNA here is from genome assembly GCF_036850995.1 of Saccopteryx leptura. Classification (NCBI taxonomy): domain Eukaryota; kingdom Metazoa; phylum Chordata; class Mammalia; order Chiroptera; family Emballonuridae; genus Saccopteryx; species Saccopteryx leptura. The sequence continues at coordinate 14,649,556 of NC_089515.1, read as the reverse complement.
ATAAGCTTTAGGAAAAAAAATAAAAAGAGAAAGAGAGAGAGAAGGGGAGGAAGTCAATGGTGTGTTTTTAGAATGGAGATGAAGGGAGACTGGACTTGGGGTGGTGAACACAATACAATGTACAGATGATGTATCATAGACTCGTACACCTGACACCTATATAATTGTATTAATAATGCCACCCTAATACACTTAAGTATTTTTTAAAAAAAGAAATTGGACTATACAACTAAAAATAAAACATCAATATAGAAATTTTAAAAGAAATATTAAAATACTCCCTTTGGAAAAAGCCTTCAGCAATTGCCTTTCTCAAGCTGCTATGCAGATTTGTGGACACACTTTATCCAGCTGCTGCACATCTGGAAGATTGGAGTCCTGCCTCTAGTGCTCCATGCAAAATAGCGAAAAACACCTTTGGTTTTCTGACCCATGTGGTTTCATAGCCTTTTCCAGACTTGAGCTGTGGAAAATTGCTGCTCTTGGCTTGAAAGTCACAGTGTAGCAAGCTTCAGGGGAACTGGTAGGCCTGAAGATTAATTTGTATTTGCTACCTCCCGGGGCTCCCAATCAGCCGCTTGGCTCCCAGACCCAACAGTCTGAGTGATGCAATGCACTCCAGGGTGGAGGAAGAATGCAGCACAAATGTCACCAGTCAGAAGGGCCTCAGTCTCTGGATGTTGTCTGGTTTGTGCGTCCCCTCCTGCCCTCAAGTCCCCATCTTGTATACAGAGAGGATGATGGGGATAGTCATGTCTCTCATTGACCAGAAAATGCCTCCTGGACACCTAGGGGGGGTGGCACTTTAGTGTAGCTGGATCTTGCTTCTTCTCCCTGCCACATGACCTATCTGAGATGCTTCATGCCAATTTTGCTGGTGAGAATGAAAAGAAAAACGAGGTTGCAGTGACCATTAGGGAACCCTCTGACCAGACTGATTGAGCTTGACTCATGTCTCCAAAGACAATACACATATGAGAGAAAGGTCGCTGGCTTTAAATGTAATGAATCAGCTTAGTAGAGAGCCCCTTTCCTGCCCCTAAGTAGCAATGAGTCCCAGAGGATGATGAATTTTTCATAGATGACTTAGAAATGGGTGGGATTTTGGGTAGGGGTGGGAGAGTAGGGCATACATTTAAATAAGTAAATCTATCCTGCCTGTCTTTGTCCCAGGATAAAATCCTGAGGTCTACAGCATTTTGTTGGTCATTAAAGTACTTTGGGGAGTGGTGTTTTCTTTCCTGGAAGGTGGTGAATAAAAACGAGAACAGCAAATGGAATCCCTGTCCCCAGCTTTGCACGCGCTCAGTTTGTGCATTAGCAAGATCCCTGCCCCATGACCCCCGTGAAAGCTCTCTCTAGTGCACTCCTGCAGTATCCACCATCTGTGTCCTGATTTTGCATGGAGTGTTTTCTGACGCTAAACATAATAACAACAACCACTACCTTCCTGTGTTATCTTTCCATTTTTTTCTCAACTCAGCTGTAAGGCCCTAGAGGACAGATTTGTGTCTTTTGTAGCCCCACCGTCAAGTTCAGACCCCTCCTCCTAGAAGATCTTAAAATAGTTTAATAATGTAGAAAGAGGTGTATATGTTAGGTATATGGCCTACCCCAAGCAAAGACAGAATATCCTGCAATAGGAAAAGACAAGGGCAGCAGCTCAATTCGGAAAACACTTGCCAATGTCTTCTTGGGGTGTTGGCTACTAGTGACTGTAACAGGGAAGGAGCTCCTTCCAGAGGTAAATGGAACTGTGCTGGGCACCAGGCCCTCTTCAATGTGTACTGTAGGCATAGCTACAGGAAGTGGAGAAAAATCTGAGAAACCGCAGGAATGGGGCTTTAAAAGTATAACCTGGCTATAGGCTTTGGAGAAAAAAAAGTTGGTGTGCTATAGCCAGCGGTTATATATTCAGAAAAACTGTAGGAGTTTTGAGAACCAGTTGTTCAACCATTGGTAATTTGAAATTGACTTGGTAAGAGTATTTACACCATGGAAATGGGCAGACATTGCAAATCAGCCTCTTCCCACCGCATTCCATTCTGGAGAGCTGGTCCACCAGAACACTACAGTTAACATCTGACCATCTGTGGACAGGCAAGAAGCTTTTTAGTAAAAGCTTCAAGCCAACTGTAACCTTAACTGGTATTTCTGCACAAAGCACTGTCCTCTGCCACAGCAGCCTATGTATGACCCCAGGAGCAAAGGCCAGACATTACCTATAGGTGAAAACTTTGGTCACTCTAGGTCTTGTCACCTATGTCTTCCAACCTAACACAACTTCTAGTTACAGCTTTTCTTACTACACTAGGCACACACATATTATATGCATTTTGAACTTGTAAATTTTTTATTATAGACTCCCAGAGCATTGCATACAAATTAAATCAACCATTGTTCCCAATGGTTGCCCCCCAGTGTGAACAAAGCAGAACAGAAATAACTGCAGATGGCTGTGTCTCTGCATGACACCTCTCCTTGCATATTTGCTGCCTTTGACTCGCTCTTCTCTATCTATAATGTTTCCCTGGTTGGCCTTATCTAACCACATGACATTAAATGCTGTTGTACACGGCAAGAACCCAAGTCCAGTTATGATCGCTTTCCTGAGCGCCAGACTCATACCCGACTTCCTCTTTGGCATCTCCACTAGGAGGTCCAATGGCCATCTCAACCCTCTCAAAACTTTAAGTTGGCTCATGTCACTCCTCGGCTTCCAGTGGCTTCTCATCTCATGCTAAACACAAATCTGTAAAGTGGCCTGATCCATGTCCCCTAACCTGTTACTTCCCTGTCCTCTCTCACTGCTCTCCCTCCTTCTACACTGATCTCTTTGCTGGCTTACAAACATGGCAGACAGGTTCCACCTTAGGAGAACGTGCTAGTCTAGCTGCCTGGAAAGTTCTTGCCCAGCTGTCCTCATGGCTTCTTCCCTCACCTCCTCCGAGTCTTTATCAAAGGCCCCTTGTTACAGAGGCCTTCCTTGACCACTTTATTTTAAACCTCCTTTCTCATTCCCTATTCCCTTCCTTATTCCTTCCCTCCTGTCACCTTTTAACATTTATATCATACTGACCTTCCTGTTTATTGATTTTTTCTCCCACTACAATGTAAGCTCTCTGAGGGCAAGAGTTTCAGTCCAGGTTGTTCCCTATTGTGTCCCTAAGTCCTGGCACAGTGCACAGCACATAATAGGGACTCAATAAATAATTGTTGAATGAATAAATGAAAATTTGGGCTTCTGTCCTCACACCTGCTCTTCCCCCAGTCTACATGTTGCTCACAGACCCCCCATTTCACTCAGCAGCTGGGGATGAGCCCTGAGCTACCCTCAACTTCTACATCCAACCCATTGCCAAGTGTGGACAGCTCTACCATCAAAATATATCGTGAATCTGACCGGATGCCTCCACTTCTCCCAACCGCCATAGTCCAAGCCGCTCTCATCCCAGATGGACAACTACAATCTCTTCCCAGCTGGTCTTCCTGCCTCCGGGCTCAGCCCTCCGCCCACATCGCTCATGCCCACCCCTTCACACGCATCTTGCCAAAGGGACCTTTTACAAATGTCAAAAAGAACACACGACTCCTCTGCTGAAAACCTCCAAAGACTTCTCACCATGTAGGAAATAAAATTTGTGCTACTCGACTTGGCCACTGCCAACTAGGCCAGACTCATCTCTGACTCTTCAAACTATTCTCTTTCCTTCAACAGCACGTCATAAGTGCCCACTCTGAGACAGGGCCGTTCCAGGTGTGTGGGACGCATGATGGAACGAAATGCAAAAATATTTACATTCTTGCAGAGCTTCAATTCTACTAATAGGAAACAAACAACAAGCAATAAACATAACTCTAACTAATCATCTAACAAAGAAGAAGGTGATGAGTACAATGGCAAATAGAAATGAGAGAGGCAGTGGAAATGTTGAGTTTGGGACAGTGAGAGCAGGCTACAGTATTAAATAAGTCTGCGCTTAGGAGGCGAGACCTGAGCAAAGGTGAGGGAGGTGAGCCACCCTGCCATCTTGCTGTTCCTGGAACCAGCAGGCTGGGCTTCTGTTGTGTCAGCTCAGCTAAACTAGAACTTCATCGCTCAGACTTCCCCTCCACGCACAGTTCCAGGTTAGCATGGTGCATCATTGAGCACGAGATTTGGAAGCAGAAATGAAGCTCAGCATTCTTCCTTTTTTTTTGCTAGGAAGGTCGATGCAGGGCTCCAGGTGCTACCGCGGCTCACTCGCACTGACGCTCAATGGCTGGCCTGTTTTGTTGGCCAGCAGCTAAGCCATCGCAATGTCAGTTCCCACAGGATGTCTTCCTTCAGCAATGCCAGCTCCTGGCCAGGTGCGCACTTAGCGCCATGACCAAAGGCAGCAGGGTAAGAGGCTCGAAGGCATTAAGAGACCAGCCAGGCTCCAGCTCATCCTTGTGGCTCCAAGCTTGTCCTTCCCTCCCTCACTTCACGTTCATCTTTTCTTCTTCAGTGCCTGCCTGCTGACTTCCGAATGGAGGCGAGGTGCCAAAACAACAGCCTTGGGGCGATCACTTAGCTATTTTTATGGAATCTACAGTATGTCTGTAAAGTCATGGTGCACTTTTGACCAGTCACAGGAAAGCAACAAAAGATGATAGAAATGTAAAATCTTCACCAAATAAAAGGAAAACCCTCCCAGTTTCTGTAGGATGATGTGGCAGCATGTGCGCATGCGCAGATGATGACGTAACACCGTGTATACAGTGGAGCAGCCCATGGCCATGCCAGTCGAGATGTGGATGGTATAGAGGAAAGTTCAGTGTATTCTGTGCTCGCTAAATTTAAATCCGTGACCAAAGTGCAACGTGAATATCAGCACGTTTATAATGAAGCGCCACCACATAGGAATAACATTACTCGGTGGGATAAGCAGTTGAAGGAAACTGGCAGTTTGGTGGAGAAACCCCGTTCTGGTAGGCCATCAGTCAGTGATGAGGCTGTAGAGGCTATACGGAATAGCTACCTAAGGAGCCCTTAAAAATCTGTGTGTGAGCCCACATCGAACTGCACTGAATAGATATGAAACTGGGAGAGTTTTCTTTTATTTGGTGCAGATTTCACATTTCTATCATCTTTTGTTGCTTTCCTGTGACCAGTCAAAAGTGGACCATGACTTTAAGGACACACTGTGTGCTCTCTGAAGTTTTTATTATTGTTATTTTGTTGGTTACTTGTTTACCAGGGCCTATCCTCTTCATTGCTCAATCTCTGGTGCTTAGAAAAGGGACTGCACATGGTAGGAATTCAGAAAACAATAATTGAACAAATGTATTTGAATCTTTTACTTTGGGGGGGGGGGGTGTCTGTCAACAGAATTCTGAATACCAAATTCAGCTAAAATGATTTCAACTACAGGTGTGTTAAAAGCAAATCTCACAACAAATAATAGCTGATACCAACCCAAGAAGACCTAGAAATAACACAACTGAAAACTGGAGGCAGACAACACCAAGCCTAGACTCAACCAACTCTACAAACAAAACACCCAAACACAGATAATGAGAAGACAAAAAAGTGCAATCCAAATGAAACCACAAGAGAAACCTTCAGATGAACTGAGTGATATGAAAATAATCAAACTTCCAGATGCAGAGTTCAAAATAATGATTGTAAGGATGCTTAGGGATCTTAGAACAACAATGGATGGTCATTATGAACACCTAAATAAAGAAATAGCAAGTATAAAAAAGAATCAGTCAGAGATGACAAATACAATATCAGAAATAAAGACCACAATGGAAGGAATTAAAAACAGGATGGATAGAGCTGAGGATCAAATCAGCGAGTTGGAGGACAACTTGAATGAAGGCAAGAAAGCAGAGAAGAAAAAAGAAAAGAGACTCAAAAAGTTGGAGGAAACTCTTAGAGAGCTCTGTGACAACATGAAGAGAAATAACATCCGCATCATAGGGGTTCCTGAAGAAGAAGAAAAAGAACAAGGGATAGAGACTTTGTTCAATCATATCATAGCTGAAAACTTCCCCAAATTAATGTAGGAGAAACTCTCACAAGTTCAAGAAGCACAGAGGACTCCATTAAAGAGAAACCCAAAGAAACCTACACCAAGACACATCATAATTAAAATACCAAAGCTAAATGATAAAGAGAAAATATTAAAAGCTGCAAGAGAAAAAAAAAGCTATCACCTACAAAGAAGCCCCCATAAGGATGACATCCAACTTCTCAACAGAAACACTTGAGGCCAGAAGGGAATGGCAAGAAATATTCAAAGTAATGCAGAACAAGAACCTACAACCAAGACTACTTTATCCAGCAAGGCTATCGTTTAAAATTGAAGGAGAAATAAATAGCTTCCCAGACAAAAAACAACTCAAGGAATTCATTACAACTAAACCAATGCTGCAGGAAATGTTAAGGGGCCTGTTGTAAACAGATCAAAGTGGGAAAAGATTATAGCAAAAAAGGAATACAGCTTTAAAGAATAAAATGGCAATAAACAACTACATATCAATAATAGCCATAAATGTAAATGGTTTAAATGATCCAATCAAAAGACATAGGATAGCTGCGTGGATAAGAAAACAGGACCCATACATATGCTGTCTACAAGAGACACACCTTAGAACAAAAGATACACATAGATTGAAGGTAAAAGGATGTAAAAAAACATTTCATGCAAATGGAAATGAAAAAAAGCTGGGGTAGCAATACTTATATCAGACAAATTAGACTTTAAAACAAAGGATATAGTAAGAGATAAAGAAGGCCACTACATAATGATAAAGGGAGTAATCCAAAAAGAAGATATAACTATTTTAAATATCTATGCACCTAATATAGGAGCACCTAAATATATAAAGCAGACTTTGATGGATTTAAAGGGCAAGCTCAATAGTAATACCATAATAGTAGGGGATTTCAATACCCCACTAACATCACTAGATAGATCCTCAAGAAAGAAAATTAACAAAGAAACAGCAGACTTATTGGACACACTAGATCAAATAGATTTAATAGATATCTTCAGAACCTTTCACCCTAAAGCAGCAGAATATACATTCTTTCCAAGTACTCATGGTACATTCTCTAGGATAAACCACATGTTAGGGCACAAAAGTGGTCTCAACAAATTTAAGAAGATTGAAATCATATCAAGCACTTTCTCCGATCACAACGGCATGAAACTAGAAATAAATCACAACAGAAAAGCTCAAAAGTTCTCAAACACATGGAAACTAAATAGCAGGTTGTTATATAATGAATGGATTAAGAATGAGATCAAAGAAGAAATAAAAAAATTCCTAGAAACAAATGACAATGAGCATACAACAACTCAAAATTTATGGGACACAGCAAAAGCAGTACTGAGAGGGAAGTTCATAGCACTACAGGCACACTTTAAGAAGCTAGAAAAAGCTCACATAAACAACTTAATCCTGCATCTAAAAGAACTAGAAAAAGAACAGCAAGTAAAGCCCAAATGTAGTAGAAGGAAGGAAATAATAAAGATCAGAGCAGAAATAAATGACATATAGGCTAAAGAAACAATACAGAGGATCAATGAAACTAGGAGCTGGTTCTTTGAAAAGGTAAACAAGATTGATGAACCTTTAACTAGACTCACCAAGAAAAAGAGAGAGAGGACTCAAATAAATAAAATTAGAAATGAGAGTGGAGAAATAACAACTGACACAACAGAAATACAAAATATTGTAAGAAAATACTATGAAGAACTGTATGCCAAAAAACTAGACAACCTAGATGAAATGGATAAATTCCTTGAAACATACAATCTTCCAAAAATCAATCTGGAAGAATCAGAAAACCTAAACAGACCGATTACACCAAATGAGATCAAAACAGTTATCAAAAAACTCCCAACAAAGAAAAGTCCTGGGCCTGATGGCTTCACAAGTGAATTCTACCAAATATTCAAAGAAGAACTAACTCCTATCCTTCTCAAACTATTTCAAAAAATTCAAGAGGAAGGAAGACTTCCAAGCTCCTTTTATGAGGCGAGCATAATTCTGATTCCAAAACCAGGCAAAGCCAACACAAAGAAAGAAAATTATAGGCCAATATCTATGATGAATATGGATGCTAAAATGCTCAACAAAATATTAGCAAACCAGATCCAACAATATATGGAAAAAATCATACACCATGATCAAGTGGGATTTATTCTGGGGAGGCAAGGCTGGTACAATATCCGTAAATCAATCAATGTGATTCATCACATAAACAAAAAGAAGGAGAAAAACCATATGATAATTTCAATAGATGCAGAAAAAGCATTTGATAAAATCCAGCACCCATTCATGATCAAAACTCTCAGCAAAGTGGGAATACAGGGAACATACCTCAACATGATAAAAAACCATCTATGAGAAACCCACAGCCAACATCATACTCAATGGGCAAAAATTAAAAGCAATCCCCTTAAGATCAGGAACAAGGCAGGGGTGCCCCCTTTCACCACTCTTATTTAACATAGTCCTGGAAGTCCTAGCCACAGCAATCAGACAAGAAGAAGAAATAAAAGGCATTCAAGCTGGAAGAGAAGAAGTAAAACTATCATTATTTGCAGATGATATGATATTGTATATAGAAAACCCTAAAGTCTCAGTCAAAAAGCTACTGGACCTGATAAATGAATTCAGCAAAGTGGCAGGATATAAAATCAATACTCAGATATCAGAGACATTTTTATACACCAACAATGAACAGTCAGAAAGAGAAATTAAGGAAACAATCCCCTTCACTATTAAAACCAAAAAAATAAAGTACCTAGGAGTACATTTAACCAAGGAGACTAAAGACTTGTACTCGGAAAATTATAAAGCATTGATAAAAGAAATCAAGGAAGATACAAACAAGTGGAAGCATATAACGTGCTCATGTTTAGGAAGAATAATCATTAAAATGTCTATATTACCCAAAGAAATCTATAAATTCAATGCAATACCAATTAAAATACCAATGACATACTTCAAAGATATAGATCACATATTCCAAAAATTTATATGGAACCAAAAAAGAACACGAATAGCCTCAGCAATCTTAAAAAAGAAGAATAAAATGGGAGGTATCACACTTTCTGATATCAAGTTATACCATTGTACTCAAAACAGCCTGGTACTGGCATAAGAACAGGCATATAGATCAATGGAACAGAACTGAGAACCCAGAAATAAACCCACAGCTCTATGGACAACTGATATTTGACAAAGGAGGTAAGGAAACACAATGGAGTAAAGACAGCCTCTTTAACAAATGGTGTTGGGAAAATTGAACAGCTACCTGAAAAAAAATGAAACTAGATCACCAGCTTATACCACTCACAAAAATAAACTCAAAATGGATAAAAGACTTAAATGTAGGCCGTGAAACCATAAGCATCTTAGAAGAAAACATAGGCAGTAAGCTCTCCGAATCTCTCAGAGCAATATATTTGCTGATTTATCTCCACAGGGAAGTGAAATAAAAGACAGGATAAACAAATGGGACTATATCAAACTAAAAAGCTTTTGCACAGCTAAAGACAACAAGAACAGAATAAAAAGACAAACTACACAATGGGAGAACATATTTGACAATACATCTGATAAGGGGTTAATAACCAAAATTTATATAAAGAACTTGTAAATCTCTACACCAGGAAGACAAACAATCCAATCAAAAAATGGGCAAAAGAAATAAATAGACACTTCTCCAAAGAGGACATACAGATGGCCAATAGACATATGAAAAAATGCTCAACATCACTAATCATTAGAGAAATGCAAATTAAAACCACAATGAGATATCACCTCACACCAGCCAGAATGGCGCTCATCAACAAAACAACACAGAATAAGTGCTGGCGAGGATGTGGAGAAAAGGGAACCCTCCTGCACTGCTGGTGGGAATGCAGACTGGTGCAGCCACTGTGGAAAACAGTATGGAGATTCCTCAAAAATTGAAAATTGAACTGCCTTTTGACCTAGCTATCCCACTTTTAGGAATATACCCCAAGAACACCATAGAACGGCTCCAAAAGGAGAAATGCACCCCCATGTTTGTGGCAGCATTGTTCACAATAGTGAAGATCTGGAAACAGCCCAAGTGTCTGTCAGAGGTCGAGTGGATTAAAAAGCTTTGGTACATATATACTATGGAATACTACTCAGCCATAAGAAATGATGACATCGGATCATTTACAATAACATGGATGGACCTTGATAACATTATACGAAATGAAATAAGTAAATCAGAAAAAACTAAGAACTATATGAATCCATACATAGATGGGACATAAAAATGAGACTCAGAGACATGAACAAGAATGTGATGGCAACAGGAGTGGGGGTGGGTGGGGGTGGGGAGATGGGGCGAGGAAGGAGAGAGGGGGTGGGGGAGGGGAGGGGCACAAAGAAAACCAGATAGAAGGTGACAGAAGACAATTTGACTTCGGGTGAGGGGTATACAGCACAATCAAATGTCAAAATAATCTGGAGATGTTTTCTCTCAGCATATGTACCCTGATTTATCGATGTCACTGCATTAAATTTAATTTTAAAAAAAGCAAATCTCACAAGGGCTTAATGGAAAATGGCAGCATTTATTCATAAGGCCTATAAATAAAAATACAAAGCACTTTATTGATTACATTAGTTGAAATCACTTTTATCAACAACTTTTAAAAGCACAACCAAACCAAAAACAAGCCTTTTATTCTATCCTACTATTCATTTCACACACACACACACACACACAGAGAATTAGATTTTTAAAATTATACCAAGATAAAATAATCCTGTAACACAAATGTCTTTGTTTTACATTTAGCCATTTCAAACCAAAATACATCTGAATCAAAATGTCTTTTGCCAATTACGCACAAGATGGTGGTCCTAATTTTTGCCAAGTAACCCATTGGATTATCATTAATTATTCCTTTTAGATATTATGCTGATATGTGCCCATTCCCCATCTTCCCCCTTCACAATCTCTACTCTTAGCATCCTAACTGGCTGTAGACTTCCTGCACCCGAAGCCCATTTAAGAAAACTCATTGCTTTTTTTACTGGCCAATCCCGGCATTACTCCATTTCCCTCTTAAACATATCTGCTCATTCCGTCATGCAATGAAACCTGTGAGTATCAACCAGTGTCTGTGCTCCAGAAGCTGTTTTTGCTTCCAGGTCATTGTCTTGGTTTCTTCCTTTTTCTCATCCATAAATATTGCACCATTGACCCGTAGTAGCCAGAGTAGCCCTTCCTTGTTTCCAGAATATTCTCTCTGAGACCATTTGGGGTGGAACGCTTCCTGCTGCTATTCCTACAATTCTCTGCCACTGATTTCTGTTTGTCCTTGGTCAAGTGCTCTTCCTTCCCATTTTTGTTCCTGTCCCTTTAAAGTCTGGGAACATCAGAGGATTTCCTGAACAGCCTCTGGTTTTACTAGCTTCCTTTCCTTTCCTTTCCTTTCCTTTCCTTTCCTTTCCTTTCCTTTCCTTTCCTCTCCTCTCCTCTCCTCTCCTCTCCTCTCCTCTCCTCTCCTCTCCTCTCCTCTCCTCTCCTCTCCTCTCCTCTCCTCTCCTCTCCTCCCCTCCCCTCCCCTCCCCTCCCCTCCCCTCCCCTCCCCTCCCCTCCCCTTCCCTTCCCTTCTGCAGCAGATTACTTGTGACTGCTGATTTAGAGTGACAACTCGGAGCACCCCAACCCTCCTGAGACAACACTCATTTCGAAGTCTCTGACCATGACATCTGCCTCTTCTCTCCTCTGATCTTTGAGGAGTCTGCTTCCCTAAAAGCAACAATGTATGTTTTCACTGCAAAACTTTCCCTTCTCTTGGCTGTCATGAGTTCAAAAAATGGATTTGGGACCCAGATAGCCATGGTTGGGTACCTGGCTTTACTACTTATTGGCAATATCACCTCACCCAGTCATTGAACATGCTTGTGCCTAAATTTCCACCTCTGTACAAAACAAGGTCACTGTAAAGATTGTATTTCCCATCGATGGCCACACCAATAGCTGTATATGTGTGCCCATCCCATATGTCTTCTTACAACGTGATGCTGACACCCCCTATCTGGGCGTGCACAAGAATGCTATGCCAATTCTGAGACTAAGCCATACAAGGCAAACTCCCCACTGCCTGGCCTTCTCTCAGGATATGTGCTTAAGAAATAGGGTTGCCAGGTTTAGCAAGTGAAAACACAGGAAAATCAGTTAAATTTGAATTTCAAAAAATTAATTTGTTAGTGTATATCCCAAATATTACATGGGACATCCCTATACTAAAAAGCTATTTGTTGTTTCTCTGAAATTTAAATTTTAACTAAATGTCCTATATTTTATATGGGAGCACTACTTTGGAGCCCAGAGCCACCATGTAAGAAACTTGGCTTTCTGGATGTCACTAGCTTTTTCAGTTTGGTGTTTGAGTGTTCCCAGGCACCAGACATGTGGACAAAGAAGCTCTCAGGGAAGTTTCCGCCCCAGCTACAGTCTACAAGGCCCGAACCCCTAGAAAAACCCAGTAACACTTAGAACCGTAAGAGATGATAATCAGAGGTGATCGTAATTATTTTAACCCCACTAACTTTGGGGATAACTTATTACACAGCAACAGATAACCAATAGATTTACCTACTTCATAGAAATTTTGCATTGATTAAAGACAATGTTGTAAGGCACTTAGCATAGCACCTGAAACTAATGTAATTCTCTGCCCCCTCTCTCCTGGGCCCCCACACAAAATCATCTAAATACATGTATCGTGACCCATGGTCTCTTCTCCCCAGGTCAAATTTCTCTTTATTTGTCAGAACTGGATTCTGATGGTGTCAGCTGGCTCCTCAAAATCCTTTCTCGAACCTCTGGGAGATGAAACTGATTGCAAAGGAAGAACTGTCAGCTACTCTGCTTCAGCTCTGAGAGCCCCGTGTGTGATGCGGAGAGCTGACACGCCTCACTGTTCGAGTTCGTGGCCCTCTGTCAATTCTGGGATCAGCTTTGGGACTCTCTTCTTCCTCTGTCTCTAAACCAGTTCCATTAAACTCCACTGCTCTCTCCTCTCCTTTTATCTTTACACAGAGAAGCTGATGAGCTTCCTCCCACGCATTCATGAATTTCCATGAAGATATTCACAGATTATTACTTGTGTGTTGGCTTTCACGCTTCCTCTCCCAGTGTGTGCTGATGCCACTGTTTAGTGGTTGTTACAATTCTCGATACTGTGGCTCCTCTGGCGCCCCACCAATTGCCCCCATCCCATCCCTCTTCAGTCAGATTCACGCCAACATCATACCCATTCCTCCTCTTCATGTATGTTGAGACTTGCCAATTATCACTCAAAGCAGAGGCATAGGATCTTATGCTAGACTGAATCAGAGCTCCCCACCCACGCCAAAATGTCTACATTCTAATCCTTGACACCTTTGAATATGTTACTTTCTTTATTTGTTATCTTACAAAGGGTAACTAAATTAAGGAACTTGTGATGGAGAGATTATACTGAATTATCCTAGTGGGGACAACGTAATGACAAAGGTCCTTAGCAAAGGGAGGCAGGAGAGCTAGGGAGAGATGGAGCTGTGTTGATAGAAGCAGTGGTCAGTGTGATGTGGGGCCATGAGCCAAGGAATGCAGGCAGCCTTGGTGGCAAAGTCAGGGAGAGAGATTCTTTGCTATGTGTAGTTTTTTGTTTGTTTGTTTGTTTTGTGGCAGAGACAGAGAGAGTCAGGCAGAGAGAGGGACAGATAGGGACAGACAGACAGGAAGAAAGAGAGATGAGAAACATCAATTCTTCATTGCAGTACTTTAGTTGTTCATTGATTGCTTTCTCATATGTGCCTTGACCGGGGGGCTATAGCAGACCGAGTGACCCCTTGCTCGAGCCAGCGACCTTGGGCTCAAGCTGGTGAGCCTTGTTCAAACCTGATGAGCCCACGCTCAAGCTGGCAACCTCGGGGTCTCAAACCTGGGTCCTCCGCATCCCAGTCCGATGCTCTATCCACTGCGCCACCACCTGGTCAGGCTCTATGTGTAGTTTTAAATCACTAACTTTGTGGTAATTTATTGCAGTGATAGAAAGCTAATGCAGACCTCTGTGAGTCTTACAAAGTTAGCCTTAAGGGGAGGGGACCATTACAACCCCGTTCAACCAAACACGTCACTCACATGTGGTAAGTGTGTTTGTTTATAATTGTGACATCACCTCCTTTCCTAAAGAGTTTGAGGTGGCACATTAAGAAACTGACTCTATTTTTATTTGACCCAAATGAACTACAACTGTAAATTTAAAAAGTGTGAAGACGAAGTATGTTTAGAAAGAGAAAGAGAAATAAAACTCAACCCCACTGTGTCTGTCCCCCTAGGTTTCGTGACCTCAGGATCAAGTCTGTCTCTGGTTTATAGCAAGAAAGATGCAACACACTCATCTGTGACAGAGGCCGCTGGCTTTCCCCAAACCCATTTCCTCTTCTCTGGTCACCTGCTAGGCAGCACTTCCTAGACCGCCTGCAGGGATGGCTGTGACTGAGGTCTAGGCGATCATATGTGACTAGACAATGTATGTCACATCCACACTTGCCGTCCCCCAAACATCCATACGTGTTATTCTTTACCCTTTCATTGGCTTGATGCGAATAAGCATGACAACCTAGAAGCCCTAAGTTGGACATACGACAAAATGGAAGGAGCATGCATCCCTGAATCACTGCTTAGAGGAGAATTACCAACCAATCAGGAACATCTGTTTTTGGACTCGATGTTAGTGAGAAATTAACTTCTATTGTGTTGAGCAATTATACATTTGGGGAGGGGTTATCATAGCAGCTAGCATTACTTTAAGGTAACACACAATACAGATCCCAAATATTTGGGGTAAACACAGCCTGTTTTGCAGACAGGCACACCATGGGACCAGCGCCACCTGTATGGAGTTGATTGGGGCTTATGTTTCACCATGAACATAGCAGGTTTTATAAACACGCCTTGAAGAATGGTTCTTCGCAGGTCTTCCTGGCTTAACCCAAATTAAAGCCACTGCTGATGCAACAAACCCTTCTTTTAATGCATTACATAACTTGTATTAACAAAAACAGCATGGTTGTAATATTTTCACTGTGGTCTAAATCTGAATCAGGAAATCACTTAATTCCCTTTGACTTTATCAAAACACAGGTCTATGGACACAATTATCCGAACATTCTTTAGTGTCCAAGAGAAACATCAACCCACAAGCCTCTATTTTTCTCTGGACCTAAGATTAGGGTGACCAACCGTCCTGGTTTGCCCAAGACTAGGGGGAATTCCTAGGATTTCCTTAGAACTTCTAGTTTTAAAACCAGGACAGTCCCAGGCAAATTGGGAAGAGTTGATCACTTTACAAGAGACTATTCTGATAGAAACAAGTTTACATATCTGTATGGAAATCCAGCTAGGACAAAGAAAGGAGACTATTTCCTCCTTCTATCAGGAAGGACAGACTCTCAATGCAGGAAATGATACGTTCCCTGAAGGCACCACTGGCTGGGAAAATCCCAGCGTCTCTGATTTGTCACGTGGTTTGCTCATGTCCTTACAGATGCCAAGGCCAGCGCTGAAGTCACACTAGCGAGGAATGTCCTCAGCTTCTCCTGCACTCTCTCTTTGCACAGCACGGCAGGCAGGTGACACTAAGCGCTGTGCTAACAGCCCTAAAGCAGAATGCAAATGCTACGGAGGGGATTCAGGACTGTGTGACAGGAGGTGACAGCTGGGCTGGAGAGCAGAAGGGGCGAGCGTAACACCATGAGGGACAGCCATCTGCTCTTCTGCCCTGGGGTGTCCCCATCAGCCTGCTAACTCACAAACACTCGCCATCAGATCAACCCGTGTGGCGGTTCCTGGAATGTGTGGCTATCAATGCACCTGTGTGGTTCCCAGCCCACAGCGCTGCCCGCTCCAATCCAGGGACCCTGAGACTAATCTCTGCGACACTAACTTCCAGGAATGGAAGAGGCCAGCTGTCACCCTAATGAAAATCGGTCAGGCAACACGAGGGAATGCAGTGTTCCTCTGTGGTCGTCTATCTTAGGACGCTGTTACCGTTTCAGTCACCTCCCATTCCTCCGCTACTCTTATTTACCACAGATGTTTTCTTTATGTTGCCTTACTTTTTCAACTCAAATATTTCTATTTTAAAAGAAAATTGCATACTGCCAACAGAAATGGAAAAACCAGTATTGCTTGTCAAAACTACAGTCATAAAAAATTAAGTACAATGAAGGCAAAACAGTGTTATTCGATTCCTGCTTGATGTGATTTCAGACGGAAAGCTCCAAGCCAGACACCTGCCCTCTCTGGACTAGAAAGGATGTTAACAGAAGTTAGAGACTTGCTACAGATGTGTACGCACCACCCGCAGGCTTTCTCCTTAGTTAACTAAGAGAAGTTTGGGTAAGAGTTCCCACTCAGAGATCCACTGTTACTTAACCCCTGTGTTTTGCACCCGCCCCCCAATTATCTCACAATCATTGAATTCTTTTGCCAACTGCAAGAAAGCCAGACACAAAGGACTACCTATTCCATTTATATGAAATGTCTATAATAGGAAATTTATAGAAAGTAGATTGGTGGTTGCTTAAGGCTGGAGGTGATAGGGAGAGGGGGAGATTAGGGAGTGACATCTAAGAACTACAGGATTCTATTTGATGGTGGTGAAAATGTTCTAATAAGCAATTGTGGCGATGGTCGCACAAATCTGTGAACATACTAGAAACCATCAAAGTGCACATTTATATGGGTGAATTGTATGCCATGTGAATGACATCTCACTAAAGTAAAAGCAATAATCATATGCTACTTGCCCTGCATGATTTCTTATTCCCAGTTTTAGAGGAGGATGCAGCATGTTAAATTGAAATCAAGGCCTGACCTGTGGTGGCACAGTGGATAAAGCGTCGACCTGGAGTGCTGAGGTCACCTGTTCGAAACCCCGGACTTGCCTGGTCAAGGCATATATGGGAGTTGATGCTTTCTGCTCCTCCCCCCTTCTTCTCTTTCTCTCTATCTCTCCTCTCTCTCTAAAAATGAATAAATAAATCTTTAAAAAAATAAAATCAATAAACCAATACTGTCTTGTTAAGTGCTATCATAAGTATTTAGATTTTTTTAATATCATAAACCTCAATGAACAAAAGTGGACTAAACAGTTGATATTTATAACCTGGTGGATTGCATTCCTAAGACTTTTATGCAGACAGCCCTCTGTAAATACCTTCCTGGGGCAGCCTTGGAACAGACATTTAACATGAGTCATGAAGTTTGCTATTTGGGGGTTTTCCCTGGCTCTTCCCTCTGGAAGACAGAGCACCATTAGAGGAATTTCACTTCTTCCTACTGGGTATCCTTTTCTTTTAAGTTTTTAAATATTTGGGTTTATTCCTCATGTATGGATAAAATGCCAGTTTGGCTAAAAATTATGTTCTTTACAAAAGAGGTCTTACAACGAAGGTCTTACAGTGGACTGTCGCCACAGCAAATAGTCTTGTTCTTGTACTTGTTTCTGGTCACCCACTCAGCTGTAGCTAAGCTCTCTGGTATGGTCTGAACTTGACCTTGAGACAATGGCAGCCGAGCATGTTGTTAGCTTAATGTCATGCCAGAGCTGTGACCAACAATACCTATAATTGTGTCCAAACAGTCTCAATATCCAACAAAGTTAAATAAGACTCTTAAGGGTGCATTGTGCTGGTGAAACCGAACTCAGTGACATTGGCTATTCTTTCTAACAAGTGTTCTAGATTCGTTCTTACTTTGAGAGTCTGCTCGTGTAAGCTTCTGTAGAAGCATTCTGTATTCACTCTCACACGGTCTGTTTTCAAAGTACATCATTATTTTAATGGTCTGGTGGTTTCCATTTTGGCCAAGGAAAGTAATTCATTTCCACAGTCTTCAAAGAATATGGTGCTTTGGCCTAGACATGGTAGCCTTTTAAAAGAGTTCCAAAACAAAATAAAACAAAAAACTGCCATTATTTTAAAAAGAAACACACACACACACACACACACACACACACACAATATTCCCCAGAGTTATTGTAAGCATGTATTTCACTTCAAAGTTATAGGTTTCGACAATTTTTAGTTAAATTATTGTTGCACAATCCCACATTCTTCCATGTAGTACAAAAGACACACAAATCATATTCAACATTCCAAATATTCAGAAAAAGAAGCTTCCTAGGCCAATGACGTGGCTCACATTTATGAAATACAAATGTAACCATTCCCACAGCGTCTGAAATACCGCGCTCATCAGAAACCGGCAATATGGAGTGGTATGAAATATCACTTGTAATGAATTTCTGACTTAATTTTCCTTTCGTAATAACACTATGCTGCTAACACCAGGAAATATGTCACTGGCTTTTATTTTGTTTGTGGTGGAACTAGTCCCATACAATAGCGAGCTGGGAAAGGAGTTTATTGGGGAAGAAGAGTAATTTATTCCTTTCCGCAAAGCTCGAACCAAGATAAATCCGAAGTTCCCCCAAATAACTGTCAGACAGTTATAAACAAGCAAAGGAATTCCAAGCACGAATCACTCTCCTTTTTGAGTGGGCAAGAGGGAATTCTGAAGCCTTGGAGAAGGGGGGCTGTGGAACAGAGAGGGGCCCTGTGATTCTGGATACGGAGTGGCAGACAGGTAGTGAAAGCTTCCAAAAGAGGAGAAAGTGTGAATACCACAGTGAGTGATTAAACCCAGACACAGACTCCAGCAAAAGAAGCAGGTAGCTGCCATCTCCACCTCCGACCTTCGGCAAACAGAACAAACAGTGCCTCACGCTGAGGTCTCCAAGAGGAATAGTGGGCTGGAAACCGCCACTCAGAGGTGCTCTGAACACACGTGACAGCTGCAGACCCGGCCCACGGTCAAGGGCTGGATCCTTGCTCATTCCCACCAGCAGCAGGAGGCACGGGGGCCCCCATTTCTCCACTCCTCCAGCAGCACTTTCCATTTTCCTTTTTTCTTTTTTAGATAGCCATCCTAATTGGTGCGAAGTGGTGTTTCATTGTGGTTTTCACTTGCGTTTCTCTAATGACTAATGACATGGAACATCTTTTCACGTGTTTGTGCATATCTTCTGAGAAGAAATATCCTTTTTCTCAAATTCTGAATTATGTTATTGGAGGAGTCCGCTTTGGATGGACAGACAGACACCCAGCCTCAGAGTGCCTTCCACACAGAGCACTTGGTGACAGGAACCGACATTAATTCCCAAAAAGCGCCATGAAGAAGGGAGTCATTATGAAGCAAGGAGGGGCTCTCCTGGGACCCTGGTCCAGGAAGTTCAACAGGCCTCCAGGGCCCTGGACGGGCGTCAGGGCGCAGGACGCAGGATGCTACCCTGGCCCTGTCGCTCTCTCAGGGCCAGTGTGGTCCTGTGTCCGCCTCTCCTCGCACGTCTGCTCCTGCCCCCCCCCTCAGCCTAAGCGACCGGCTTCCCATGATACATGCCCAAGCCTCATCTTCACATGACCTTAGGGCTCCAGGGGCCCCGGTAGACCAGCTTCTCTGTCCCCTCCTTCAGCATGCGTTCTCCGAGGTCAGAAGCCCCTGTGGCCCAATTAGTCGTGCCCAGAGGGCTAGTCACATAAGGCCAGCACTTCCACATCAACCCCTGCCTCTGGCGAGGGCCGTGGATGGCCAGCGGCGTTAAGAAGGGCCTAGGGGGGTGAGCAGTAATGAGTGTGCTTAGCACTCAGAGGAAAATGTCAAAGCTTTTCAGACATCTAATAGCACGTTATTTGCTATGCTCATTTCTCCAACATCCAAGAGGATCCCACAGCTGATATAATTTGCCTTCAAATTGATGTCTTTCAAGGTGGCACAATTATCATGCTCAAAAAGCCCCATCCAGTGTTGATGTGACAGGGGCTTGCTCAGTGCTGAGAACAATTAGTATCCCTGTGACTGCACATCGCTCCAAAGGCTGAATATTGATCTAAACCAGGCAAAACGGCTTGATCCAGAATATCTCCATATGGACGTGCCATCAGCTGGTCTCCCCAGTGTTACACGCCAGGGTGTTCTGTCCCTGTCTTTCCTTTGGTTCAGAAGGGAAAACGGCGGTCAGCTTACTCTGAGATCAGTCAGAATGTGCAGACACTGAACAGCACGGCGTGTTAAGAACAGTCTGAAGAGTTGGCACAGGTGAGGCCCAAATACCTTTGTGAAACATGGGATTTTACTAATTATTTACATGTGCTGCTGCTGACCTGTAGTGCAGCTGTCAAGAGATGATGTCTTTTTTTTTTTTTTTTTCTTTTTTCATTTTTCTGAAGCTTGGAAACAGGGAGAGACAGTCAGACTCCCGCATGCGCCCGACCGGGATCCACCCGGCACGCCCACCAGGGGCGACGCTCTGCCCACCAGGGGGCGATGCTCTGCCCATCCTGGGCGTCGCCATGTTGCGACCAGAGCCACTCTAGCGCCTGGGGCAGAGGCCACAGAGCCATCCCCAGCGCCCGGGCCATCTTTGCTCCAATGGAGCCTTGGCTGCGGGAGGGGAAGAGAGAGACAGAGAGGAAAGCGCGGCGGAGGGGTGGAGAAGCAAATGGGCGCTTCTCCTGTGTGCCCTGGCCGGGAATCGAACCCGGGTCCTCCGCACGCTAGGCCGACGCTCTACCGCTGAACCAACCGGCCAGGGCGAGATGATGTCTTTTAATTAGGAAAGAAACTTGTTACAGATGAACTTGTCTGTCTGAAGTGTAAACCGAGAGGAAGTCATGAATGTTCATCCCGGCCCCTTCATTTTCAGGTGGAGCACCTGTTCAAAGGCTGTTCACGTTAGTCACTCTGAGAGAAGAGGTGGGGACATGCCCAGGGACCGGAGGTCCCTCCTGGAGGAGAGGAGAGTCCTGTCTTTCTTTGCCAGATGGTGACAAATTTGATCCAAATCCCTTTCCCATTAGATGGTGCCTTAGGAGAAAAACCTAGTAAAGAATCAAATGGGAGAGGGGCCCAGTCAGATGATGAGAGAAATTCAAAATGACACCTGTTGGCAGGTGCACTTGGCAGACTTGTTTCCCCCAGGAGGGGGGAAGTTAGGTGGAATGACCCACTGCATTGAGTTTATTAACACGACTTTAAAAAAATTTTTAAATAGACTTTATTGATGAGAGCAGTTCTAGGTTTACAGGAAAATTAAGCAGCGAGCACAGAAAATTCTCATAGATCCCCTCGCCCTTCACACACAGTGTCTCCTATTATTAACGTCCTGATAATGTGGTGCGTGTGTTCCAACCAATGAACCAATATTAAGATAATCTAATCAATGGAAGTCCACAGTTTACATTCCACTTCACTTTTTGTGTTGTATATTCTATGGGTTTTAACAAATGCATAAGGTCATGTGTCTGTCCACCGTTATCACACAGAACAGTTTATTGCCCT
Organism: Saccopteryx leptura; assembly: GCF_036850995.1. Taxonomy (NCBI): domain Eukaryota; kingdom Metazoa; phylum Chordata; class Mammalia; order Chiroptera; family Emballonuridae; genus Saccopteryx; species Saccopteryx leptura. Next base: position 14,628,123 of record NC_089515.1, on the reverse strand, counting down.
GAAAGTCCCCTGTGCTTCATTATTCACCCCCACCTCTTCCTTGAACCACCGGCAATCAAAAACGGCGAGAGGTGTGTGACTCCACTTTGATGAGGTGCACAGAGTAGTTGAATGTTGCAGGAACGGGAAGTAGGATGGTGGTTTCCAGGGCTCGGAGGGAGACGGGAATGGCAAGTTGTATTACAGGGACAGAGCTTTAGTTTGCAGGATAAAAAGTTCTGGAGATGGGGGGTGGTGATGGTTGCACAACAATATGAATGTTCTTACTGCCACTGAACTGGATACTTAAATTTGGCTAAAATGGCACATTTTATGTCATATATACCTTGCCACAATTTTTTAGAATGGATAAAGAAATGAAGTTACCTAACTTTCCTCCTCTAGGGAAAATAGGCTGTTCAGAAAGCTTTGCTGTCAGAGGCAATGCGTCCAGGAGACCGCTAAAGCTGGGGACGGCTGCTCTCTGGGTTTCTCAGAAGTCACATAGAAGCCAGGAAGGACTGCAGATCTCATTGTCATCGAATTCCAAGCTGTGTTAGTTCTTCCGTCAGAAAGTAGGGAAGATGAGCAAAGGCTTGCTTCCTAGACCAACTGGTGGCTCCTAAGATGCTTGAGATTCAAGGATTTATAAAGATCAGCTAGCTCACTTAATGCTCACAACGGCCCCATTGTATCTATGGGCAGACTGAGGCACAAGCACTTTAAAGACGACTTGCTCAAAGTCACACATAGCTAGTAAGCAGGGCCAGGTTCCAAACCCTGATAGTCTGACCCTAGAGGCTGCATTCTTAGCCACTGTGCTATGTTCTGCCTCAGAGGCAGTGAGGGACCAACAAGCTGAAGACATGAGTACAAATAAGAGACAAGAAAGTGAGGATATGGCCAGCCTGGGCCAGCTGCAAATGTTAGCGTGGTTCCCACTTTAGGAGAGAGCTGCATTTCTGAACCCATTTCACTGACGGGGAAACTGAGGTCCAGAGACGTTAAGTCAGCTCCCCAGGTCCCACAGCCAGTAAACTCTATTTCGACTCACCAATCTTGGCTTCTCCCAGTTTTTTGTCTTAGTTTGAACATTATTGGAAAATAAAGGGTTCTCTGTTTTTTGCCATTTCTCAAAGGCAGAACACTTAACTTTAAAAGTCCTGCCCTTCCCCGTGGGGGTGGGTCACTGTGACTATTTCATCTCTTTCCAAGAGACCAGTAAGCAGCCACAGCTGGAAGGGCTGAGCGGCCAAACACAGAAAGCAACAGAAAGGACCAAGGTCAAAGCGATGGGTGGTCCCAGTCTGAGCCCTGTATTTCTGTAATACAAGATTCTGACTCGGGTGGAAGAAATGAGAAAGCTAGAGGTAAATATTGCACGTGGGAAGCCGTGACATGGAAGGCTTTACTCACGATGGGAAACCGTGGCAGATGGGGGAACACATTGCAGGAATGTAATTGCACAACTGCCCCGCACCGTGGAACTTGGACCGATGCAAAGAAAGTCACAGGCTCTCAAAATAGCTCGAAATGCAACCGGGGAAAAGGTGAAATAACTTGTTGTGGTAGAGGGTGGTTAAGCTTGTCACATACACTAATGAGATCAGGATACCCAGGGAAATAGACCGCCAGCCAGATCCGGCTGCAGCTCAAGAAGAAAAGCAATAGGGCTTCTCCCAGAAGCAGAATTCAGGAGCAACAAGTAGCTCAGGACCTTTTCCAAAAGGGTTATCGTGAATGGACTGGGGACTGGGTCACTCCGGTCAGCCCTGATGGAGGAAAAAAATGTGATGCTTTGATGCCTGGACAGAATCAGCCCTCAAGCCTGGTCGTGCCCCTTTTCACGGTCACCGCATTTTTCTCTGTCTTCCCACTGCCACCTTCCCGTGCCAGGTGTTGTCACCTCTCATCTGCTACTGGATGGAACTTACATCTGCCAAGTGACGCCCCTGCTCAGCAACCTCCAGGGGCTCCCCCCTTCCTACAGAATCAACCTGCAGCTCCTCAGTTTATCTCCCATTGATTGTCCAGACCGACTTTCCACAGCCGCCGGGTCGTTCTGTTTCTAGGTCATTCTGTACAATGCCAGGGCAGGGATTATGTCTGTGCATAATGGATTCTCAATTTAATGTTGGTGGAAGCAGTGCTGCCAACTTTCCAGGCTTTATGCCACTTCTCAAAGGTATCAGAAGACCCATGTTGGAATTTCAGCTCCACTACTTAATAGCTTTGTGATCTTGGGTAAGTTAACTAACCTCTCTGAGCCCCATTGTCCATATTGGAAAATGGGGGTAGGGATGTCTACTATATTGGCTCATTTTGACAATTAAAAGGGACAAAGTATGCCAAATGCTTAGTCAATAATAAATGCTCAATAAATGCTTTTTAAAAAAGCCCTCCCCTACCTGTTTAAAGCCACTGATGCCACAGTGCTTGACACTCACAAGTTTTAGGGAAGGAGACAAGGACCACCAGAAAAGGGGTTTTGGTGGTGTTTATTGAAAGACAAAACATTGTTACAGTGCCCAGTTTTATTTATTTCATTAATTAAAAAAGCTGAGAGAAAACAGGCTAGAGAAGAAATTTGGTTTTGTCTAGTTTATTTTTAAGTGAATTTATTGGGGTGACATTGGTTAATAAAATTATATAGGTCCAGGGGTACACCACTATAATACATTATCAGTATATTATATTGTGCGCTCACCACCCTAAGTCAAGTCTCCTTCCATCACCCTTTACTCTCTTCGACTTCCCCCCACCCCATTCTTCTCTGGTAATCACGACACTATTGTCTGTGTCAGGGGTCCCCAAACTTTTTACACAGGGGGCCAGTTCACTGTCCCTCAGACCGATGGAGGGCCGGACTATAAAAAAAAACTATGAACAAATCCCTATGCACACTGCACATATCTTATTTTAAAGTAAAAAAACAAAACGGGAACAAATACAATATTTAAAATAAAGAACAAGTAAATTTAAATCAACAAACTGACCAGTATTTCAGTGGGAACTATGGGCCTGCTTTTGGCTAATGAGATGGTCAATGTCTGGTTCCATATTTGTCACTGCTAGCCGTAACAAGTGATATGACGTGCTTCCGGAGCCGTGGTGCATGCGTCCCACGTCACCGGAAGTAGTACTATATGTGAGCGAAGCCACGCTTTGCGGCGCCACCACATACAGTACTACAGGAGCACAGGATGCGGATGCATGGACTCAGGGGACCGCATGTGGCCCGTGGGCCGTAGTTTGGGGACCCCTGGTCTGTGTCATTGAGGTTGTTTTTTGTTTGTTTAGCTTAATCCTTTCATCTTTTCCACCCAGTCTCCCAATTCCCTTCCCCTCTGGCAGCTGTCAGTCTATTCTCTGTATCTATGAGTCTGTTTCTGTTTTATTTGTTTGTTTATATTGTTGGGCCAAGAAGAAAGAAAAACAAGGCAAAAATAATTACTGATTCAGAAATAGATGGAAGTGTTTGGTCCTCCAGAGAGACCATAAAATCTGCTCAGATTTTGTGAGTTCTAGCTATTCTAAGAGAAGTACTATTAAACCCAAGGGCAATAACTTTAGAATAAGTGAGGCGTGTTTGCTTTCTGAAGCTGGGTTGGCCCTAGTAGCTGGGAAGGAAGGAAAATTCCTCTCGCTGTCACCTCTCCAGCCACCACCTCTGCTGAGCCACAGGGGTCTGCTTCTCCAATCCACAGGATTTTCTACCAGGACGACTGTGGCCCAAGCCCTGGTGGAAACCACACTAGCCAGCACCGGGGCGGTGTCCATGTCACTAAGAAGGGTCCCATACCCATTCTCTAACATTCTGTCCACCCCCAGGTCAGCTCCCATACAATCCTCCCTTTCCTTATTCTTCCTTCATCCTAAAGTATTACTATTGGAATGATTTTTTAAATTGCAAGGTGAAACCCATTAGTGTTGGTAAAATTCATTGAGTGGGCTGCAATCAATGATTTCTTTAAAATGAAATAGGAAGGAACATAGTGCATCCCATGTGGTAATGTTAAGTATCATTCTTATGAAACTTTTGTCTCAGTTGTGTGTGTGTGTGTGTGTGTGTGCACGCGCGCGCGCAGGAGCACAAACGCACATGTAGTAAAAAAAAAACACCTCTTTACTGTGAGTCTCGGTCAAAAATGTTCAAAAACTGAGTTGGGTACCTGTGCAGACTGATTATAATCTTCACGCTTGATTCCTTTTTTATACCCAGTGTAGCACCTAGCACTGTGCCTTCCCACAGAGGAAATGTCCACTAAGCGTTTGTGGGATGGATAGGGATGAAACAAGCACGCGTGCAGGAATGAAGTGCAGGGTAGAAGAAGGAAGTGCTTGAAGAGGGAGGAAACAGATATGGTTAGGGGGCGGGGCGATAAGAATGTCTTTGGACAAATTTCTTTTAGTTTTTGGGACAGTTGGCTCATTTGAAACCTCTAAGATCTTGTTCCTGTGGCCTAAGTGAAGTCTTAATTGGACAAAATACCCACTTGATATCCTCCTTGATATAATATAACTTGATAAGTACTTTCCAATGTACTTTATACTGCACAGATCTAATATAAGGAGATTTCAGAATTGGTGCAGCGACCACGAGTAACTCCAAATCAGGAGTGGATTAAATTGCTATTGCAACATTAGTGTCATGTCTTATTAAAAACGACCAGTGGCAGAGTGGGATTATAGCAAAAACTGGAGAAAGATCTAACTGTCCATCAACTGATGAAGAGATTAACAAAATGGTCTGTCCATACAATGGGACATGACTCAGAAACAAAAAGGAATAAATTACTGATACATGAAACAATGTGAATAAACCTCAGAAAGCATTATGAAAAGTGAAAGAAGCCAGACGCAAAAGACAACACATTGTATGATTCCATGTATCTGAAATTTCTAGACAAAAAGCAGACTAACGGTCGCCTGGGCCAGAGCAGGGAATGACTGCACATTGGCCCGAGGGAACTTCCTGGGGTGTTGCAGGTGTTCTGAAACTGGAGTAGAGTGATGGTTGAACAACCATATAAATTTATAAAAACTCACTGAACTGTGTACTTACAACAGGTGAATTTTATGCTGTGTAAATTACACATCCATGAAGCTGTTTAAAAAATCACAGGTGCTTTGAAATGCCTCCCTAGCTTGGGCTACAGGTGTGAGTGGGAATTCCTTATGCTTCTCGTTGTGGCTTAGTTTATTAGAAAAGAGTCTGGACTTCTTGTAAAGTTGGATTATTATATAACCTAGCCACATCCCCCCTTTTCCAGGAATATGGACAGGACATCAGTGTCTGTCTGTCTGCCTGCTGGTCGGCTTCGTGGGCCTTCGGGATGGCACATTACCAACTGGCAAGCAGAGCCCTGCTGGTCACTTGCCCACTCACTCAGCAGCGGGGATGCCAGGGAGGAAATAAGTCCCTTGAAGCTCTTTCTATATTGTTGTGCTCTTCGGTCGACAGGATGTAGGGTCCTTTCTGTGCTGCCAAAATCAGCAGCAATTGTAAAGAGAAAACACCAGGCCAGTGTAAGAAATTTGTGCAACTCTTTGCAGGTTGAAAAGTACAAAGCAATTATAACATTTTCAGCCTGTAACCCAAAATCACGCAGCTATTCAGTGCTAATGTTCAAGGCAGATGATTCACATTTGGAGGGAACAATTGCCATTTCTCTCCTTACTTTTTCACATAATGAAGGAATGTGTCTGCACATCTTCCACATTCTCCTGCTCTGCTTCCAATGAGTACCCTGGAATTGTGCTAAGTGCATTAAATGCTGGGTAAATACTTGTTGATTTGATTGATTCTCCGTCTACCCCAGTGAAAATGGCCAGATTAGAATTGATGGGCTGATTTCTGTAAGCCCGGAGTGGAATGCCATGTACACCGTGGTCTCAGTAATTTGATGATAATGTGTTTTATAATGATGACTTTAAAATCTCCAACCTCCAGAACTTCTCAAATCGACACCAGACAAATTTTTCTAAAAGCTTAGCAATGGTTGAGCTCTCACCAGCTCGAGCCAAAATTGCAAACCAATTCCAAGTAGGTGAAAGTGATTATAACTTGACATTTTGTGAAAATCTATCTCAGCGCTGCTGATGGTTAAAACAGGCGAGCGTGGCACTCCATTCTTTGTTTGTCTGTTTGTTTGTTTTTAAATGGCACAGAGTTTCCATGTGGTTGGAAATTCTCATTCAAAAAAAGGCCAAAGTACTGTATACATGGTTAAGTCCTTGGAGAATGCACAAAATACAAGCTAAAATGAATGATTTACCATGGCCATATGTTGAACTGGATGTGACATTCATGCAACTTTCTAACTTTTCTTAGTATTTCTTTTTCAAATATACCCCTGGCTGCTGCAGACACACGTTAGATACAGGGAGAGGAACATGGTGGCACTGGTCCAGCCTACTCAGCGGCTGGAGTGAACGTGATTCCTGGGTTCTCTCCACGGGGACTGGCGGTGAAGAAGCACGCAGTAAACAACTCTCCCCCGCCTGGAGTGAAGACAGCCCGTGGGGGGAATCTGGCTCCTTGGAAAGCTTCAAGCCACAGAGTCATTATCTTTGGCGATGAGGAATGGCCTCGATAGAGAAGCAAGAGCCACCTACTTTGTACCATTATTCCCTTTGAATTGCCAAGACTCAGGCTCCCAGATTTGTATTCCCCAATGTAGTAATGCAGAGAGAGCTGGGAATGGCATTTCTGCCACACACCAGTGGGGTTTTTTTCCTGTGGGTTTTCATTCAGTATTTACTAAAAGTCTGCTTTATGCCCAACCCATGTGTAAATTACTAAATTTTGAACACATCCCCTGCCCTTTTGAGTGTACCTGACTCTCAGTGCTTTGAAATATCTTTGAGGAGTGGAATCATGCCTTTCCATTGTTGTAGCCTTGACCTCCAGCTCAAGGCCTGCAAAGAGTGTGCCTTCAATTAATGTTGGTTGTATGGATGGATGGGCTGACTGGATGGATGGGTAAATGGGTGGCTGGGTCATCGTATGACTGGAAATGAACAGATTGGTGGGTGGGTAGATAGGTGGGTCAGTGGGCAGATAAGTAGGTGGGTGGATGGGGGGACGGATGAAGAGACAAACCAGGAAGTTTTGCCACTTTCAAAGCCTTGCATGTCAAGGTGCCCTTGTATTCCAGCTGTTACATAAACCTACAGTATTATCGTTAAGTTCCAGACGTCCATCTGTTTCGATGATAAGTATGGTGGAAATAGACAGAAAAAGAGTTCCATGCCTCACTGATGTCACATGTGAAAAGCTTTTTGCCAAATGCACTGTTTATCACTTGAAAATGGCTCTTCCTGCTATCTTATTCCATTAATAGATTCTAGCTCTAGAGTGTAAGATTTTACTTTTTGAATTAAAATGTGATAAGAGACCTTTCAGTTCCCAGAGTCTCTTCTCTGCCTGTAGGTCAGAAGTTATTGGCCGGAGTCCCGGCATCTCTCATGAGCTACCGTGTGTGCTTCTGCTGACTAAACCTCCTTAGCCTTTAAACCAAATGATGTCATGTTTTTTTTTAAATGTTTATTGTATTGATATTAGAGAGAGAGAGAGAGAAAGGAAGGGAGAGAGGGAGAGAGATAGCAACATCAATATGCTCCTGTACGCGCCCTGACCACGATTGAACCAGCAACCTCTGCGCTTAGGGATGGTGCTCTAACCAACCGAGCTATCTGGCCAGGGTATGATGTTATATTTTTTATGGTGCATTTTCCTAACATCTACGTATGCACAAACATCTTTGATTCCCCACTGCTTACAGAATGGCAAGCAGGGGAACAAGTTTTAATTCTCCATCCTTCACAGACAATTTTTCTGATAATGCTAATGACAAATGCATTGGCATTTGTTGAACTCAACTACTGGTGACAGTGGTTTTGTGGCATGTTATATAATGTGATGTGTAACCACTGATGGAAAGATGCCTCTTAGAGATACTATATTTCTAACACAAAAAAGTCTGATAATAAATGATAAATACTATTTATTAAGTTAACCCAACAAATGTCAGCCACAATGCACGGCTTATACATATTAGCTTATCCATTTCACATTAGAGTCCTAGGAAGTAAGGACTGTGATTTCTATTCTGCTGATAAAATAAATGAATCTTGGGGAAAAAAATGACGTGCTCTGCTCGAGGATGCATAACTAGTAAGTGGTGAGATAGGACTTAAACCCAGGTCTGGGCTGTGTTCTTTCTACCTCACCTCCCTTATTAGAGAGTTCTAAGAAAAACACATTTCTCTTGTTTATTTCTTCTGCTTATTACACAGGATCTCCAAAACCTGCTCAAGGTCATTGTGGTTTTGAGTTAAGTTATAAAAAAAAAAAAAAAAAGATCAGATATGTAGATTAGCTTTGACTTCAGTATAGTGCGACCTCAAAAAAAAAAAAACCTTCATTTTTCAATACCCATTTCCACAATAGGCATATTACACGTTCTTTGAAATGATTGTTAGGATGAGTCTATTGGTTGCCTCTGGAGAAATAAGGCTTGTTTCAAATTGCAAGGCTGGAAGGACAGTGAGATTGGACATCTACCTCCACTTGGTTTTTGCTATATGAACTTTTTAACGCCATGGCAAATAGGAAGTGACCGGCAGCTGGCTGAGACCTACAGTTCACCTGAAAGGTCAGAAAGCCTCCTTTATTTGCCATGTGCTGCCCCTCCCTATTTCTCGGGGGGGGGGGTGTGAGGCGGTCACCCTCCAGGGAACGTGTCCGCTCTCGCCTGCTGGTGTGTGTTTGGTGATGCCGAGGTGCTGCCGTGGCTTTGGGGCTCAGTCTAAGGTCAGCCTGTCCCATGTTTCATCTCTCTGCCCAATAAGCTCAGAGCTTGTGGTTGGCCCTCTATCTCTGGGAGCCCTCAAGGCCGAGACGGACTGCCCAAGCCCAACAACAAAGGAACACCCAGTTGCTCAAGAGTGTAAGACACCCTTGCCAGCCACTTCTACTCCAGGTAGGAAGCGTGTGCCTCCTGACCCAAACACACACAAAATAAGCAAATCCTCCCCCCCCACCCCTTCCTCCTCCCCACCCCATCACAGTCCATGGTCCCACGGTCCCACGTTTTCTCTCGTGGTTCTGGTAGTTTCATCTTAAAACACAACAATTAATTTCTTCCTTGATGACTTGCTCTCTCTACCCCAGCCTGTAACCTCGCTCCGAGGTAACTTCCTAGTTCTCTTTGACAAAGACGATTCACTCTTGATGAGGACTACAGGTTATTTTTAGCCAGAACCACACACAAGGAAATGATGCAATAACTTCTTTGAGCTGGCTGAATGATTCCTCTTTTTTTTTTTCTGGTCTTTGAATTTATATGATTGTGAACTTGAAGTAGTTTCTGGCCTTGGTGAGCAATTTCATAATCACCGAATCAAGTTCCCGTCTCCCAACCTAAAGAGCTTGTTAATAGTGCTTGTTTCCCACAAGACTGGCGTTTGTATCAGATGTAGGCCACAGTAATAAAAATCGGAATGAATGGAATTCCTCACGTGCTGTCCTAAAGATCTCTGGGCACCCGATGATCTCTCGTACCCTGTTTATCCCTTTCACGAAGCCAACTCCAACAGCGGCAGAGAGGGTGTACCTCCTCCCCGGGGGTTATTTTCATAGGCATCAGGTCTGTCCCTGCCCCTCCGATCTCTGGTCCCTATAGTGCATAGGCATTTCTTAATCCATCACTATTTTAAAACTATAAGCCCATATGTCTTCTTCATCAGGGTTTCTCAATCTCAGCACCCTTGAAATTTGGGGCCAGATCATTCTATACTGTGGGGCTGTTTATGCATTCTAGGATGTCCCCAGCCTCTACCCACAAGTGCCAGGAGTGTCCCTCGCCAGCTATGACAACCCCAAACTGTCTTCAGACAGCACCTCATCTTCCTGCAGAGGAGGCAAAGTTGCTCCCTGTTGAGAGTGCTGCTTTAAAATGCATGTCCCTTTTGGATCAGAGCTAAGCTAATTCCTACAGACTTCCCAACAGGAAGATGCTCAGAGGAGGCTATTTAACGATGATCACAATCGCCAAAAACGCACCCAGAAATTTTTTGGCTCACCTCTAAAGAAAACAAAACATTTAAACAGATGATCAAGTAAACAATGGATAATGTCTTATTCAGCCTTCCGGTCTAATCAATTAGAGTGAAACAACAATACCTTTTTGTTTCCCCCTTTGCTCTCTTTTACTAACCGCACAGAGGAATTGAGTATTCGTGAGAAAGTGTTCATCACCTCACAGGGAAACTGCTCCCACAAAGGAAGGTACGAGGCAGGTAAACTGACTTCACCCCGGCAGGGTGCACCATGGCGACCCTCGGCGCGAAGGCTGCCCCCAGTGGGCATTTATTCTTCACCGTTGCAGTTCTGTGCAGCAGGGAGAGGGGGAGGGCAGCCCCTCACCTCCACTCAGGATCTGACCCTTGTAAAGTATTTCCAGTATATTTCATGAGTGAAAAAACAGAAGACAGATACCACCTGATAGGTCCTTACAACTTCTGCTGCTGCTCATCCACTCGAGCGGCGTTAAGCTGCCGGATGTGGAGAAGAAGAGCTTCTCCAGGGTCTCTTTATAGCCCTCTCTCCGGGCGAGGGAGCAAAACCTTTTATCAGTTCATCTGATGAGTTACACGGGTTATTTTTATTCTATTCATCAGAGGCAAGGCATGTAGGCCCTGCTTGTTCTTACATGCGTTGGTTAACAATTCAATTAAACAAATATTTATTGAAACCGTGGGCAAGGCGGTCTGATAGTCACCAGTTGCTGCGCTGGAAATACCCAGTGAGCAAAACTCCAGGGTCTGCCTCAGAGAGTCCACGTTTCTGATTTCTGTGACAACAGGTTGTGTATTTGGGTTAAGTACCCCCACATACGCATCTCTAGACGTCAAGGCCCAGATATGGTACACTCTAGGAAAAGCTGTAAAAATCTGGGGTAATTTAAAGTAACCATGGATGACAGGCGATCAAGAAAGACTTTTATGGGGAGCATGGCTTTTAAAATAAGAGCAGGTGTTCAAAAGAGGAATGGTGAGGATTTTCGCTGAGTGTAAAATGAATGCATGCTTCCTGTTGTTTATAGAAAATACAGAAAACAAACAAAACCGGAGGTGGGGGAAGTGGTCTCCCATATGCAGTGGGAGCTTGTGCAAAGGCGCAGGGCCTGGCGGGCCTGTGGGGGGGGGGGGTGCCTGAGGAGCGATGGAGGAACCCAGGTAGGGGCCCGAATGGCAGACTTACTCAGGAAGGCAGTGGGGAGCCATCGATGGTTCAGTGTTCCGAACATGGCCTCCTTTCATCTTCACAACAACCTCCATGTGGCCGCAGGGGTCCTGTTCAGTTTTCAAATGTGGAGCGGAAGGATTTCAGGTGCATAACAGCTTGTCCAAGGCCATATGGCTAAGCGATGGGAGCAGTGGGCACTCCAAATCCCCAGTCCCTAGTTCAAAGTGAGGTTTGAGTGGGGCAATAGGACTGCAATTTAGAACGTCAAGAATCTAGCTATGGCAGGCATGCCTTGGACCCAATGGAATGGATCAAAAGATGGCATGGGCACAGGACCAGGATCCCACTTACTTTGTAGAGGAAAGACCAATTCACAGCCCAGGGGCAGCTACCCAGAGTGGGCAGCTCAGCGGTTCCCTTTGGTGGTGGCTCCTTCCCTGACCTTTGCATATCAGCAGGGCACATCCCTGCCGAGGCACCACCTGCATGAGGTCAAGAACCCTTCAGGGGCTTGGAGCTGCTCCCTTTGCACTCTTTATGGGGTGTTTCTGCCCCTGACCCATTCCAGCTGTTCTGGATCAGCCGGCTGAGGGCCAGCCTGCTCAGCAGATGTGAGTGACGGAACCCTTAGCACATCTCTGAGGGATTCTAGGATGTAGCCCCTGGAAGGCCCAAGCCAAGAAAAGGCAATATTTCAACATAAGATTCACGAATGTGAACAGGATTAATCATGTCAGATGCTATAGAAGGGGCACAGTGCACAGGGCAACTCACTGTGACTTTTTTTTTTTTTTTGGTATTTTCTGAAGTTGGAAACAGGGAGGCAGTCAGACTCCTGCATGCGCCCGACCGGGATCCACCCGGCACGCCCACCAGGGGGCGATGCTCTGCCCATCTGGGGCATTGCTCTGTTGTAACCAGAGCCATTCCAGCGCCTGAGGCAGAGGCCATGGAGCCATCCTCAGCGCCCGGGCCATCTTTGCTCCAATGGAGCCTCGGCTGCGGGAGGGGAAGAGAGAGACAGAGAGGAAGGAGAGGGGGAGGGGTGGAGAAGCAGGTGGGCGCTTCTCCTGTGTGCCCTGGCCGGGAATCAAACCCGGGACTCCTGCACGCCAGGCTGACGCTCTACCACTGAGCAAACCAGCCAGGGCCTCACTGTGACTTTTACGGAGTCACTGGGAATCTGAGGAAGCACTTCTGAACAACCATGGTGGCAAAATCTGGATTGCTCTGGGTTACGGAGGGAAGGGCCATGACTAAATGAATGCGAACACTTCTAGCAGGTTGTTGATAAAGAGATGAGAAGGGACAGGTGGCAGTGGGATCAGGAGGCTTTGCTTAAGGCCAGGTGAGATGCCAACTTTTCTCCTTCAATGGCATTTAACTGACAGGTTTTCTGTGCCTTGGAGATGCCAGGTCCTGTCCTTGTGCCAGAGATACAGCCACGAAAATGACCAACAAAATCCCCGTCCTCGGGCAGTTCATGTCTGAGGAAGGGGTTGCAAAGGGGAAGGGGTGGGAAACAAACCTGAAATAAACACATAAATATAAGTAAGAGAATTGCAGGTAATGATGTGACGATGTCAATGATGTATCAATGAAAACGTAGATCAGTGTAGTAAGACAGAGGTGGCGAGTTTGGAGGGAGGGTGCTCAGGCAAAGCATCCCTCAGAAAGTGACATTTGAGATGACGCCTCCATAGTGAGAAGGAACTTGCCATGCAGTTTCCAACAGAGGGGACAGCGAGTTCAGAGGCCCCGTGGCAGGTACCAGTTCAAGGAACAAAAGGGCCAGTGTGGTAAAGCACAGGAAGCAAGGGCGGGGCCTGGAGACAGGAGCCAGCACGAAGGTCCCCACAGGCCTCAGGCCACGGAAGCCAGTTGGCTTTTAATTCTGACTGCAATGTGAAACCAATGGCGGTTTGAAGCAGGAGGGCTCAGTGATCATGGATGTGTTCTTAAAAGATGACTCTGCCTACAGAATGGAAAGAAAGAACTCTAGGGGCAAGCGTGAGCGTCCCTGGGTCTGCTCCAGAGGCTGGGGGAGAGGTGATGCTGGCCTGGACCGAAGTCGCAGCCAGGAAGGAGACTGTGGATGCAGAGCCAACAGCACCTGCTGGTGGGCTGGACGTGAGGAGAGAGGGAGGGAGGATCTGGGAATGAGTCCTCCGGCCCTTGGCTGAGCACCTTAGGTGAATTTCCCGAGATGAGAAGACTGACTGGAGGAGGAGTGTGGGGGAGTTGAGAGAAAATAGCTTCTGATTCGGACAACTTAACTTTGAGACAGAGATTTGAAGGAGACAGCCAGGAGAAGTCAGGGCAGGGCTATATAGATGTTGGAGTCATCAGACTATAGTTTTGTTTTATTTATTTATTTTTTAAAGATGAAACATAAAATTACCATGCTCACTTCAACAGCAAACATAATAAAACTGGAATGATACAGAGAAGATTAGTATGGCCCATGCACAAGGATGACATGCAAATTCATGAAGTGTTCCATATTTTTTAAAAGGTAAAGGGGGCCAAATATACGGTGATGGAAGATCATTTGACTTTGGGTTGTAGGTGCACAATGCAATATACAGATCATATATTATAGAAATGCACACTTGAAACCTATATAATCTTATTAACCAATGGCACCCCAATAAATGTAATAAAAATTAAATTAATTTTTTTAAAACATAGAAATACTATATGACCTAGGAATTCCACTCCTAAGTACTGACTTTAAAGAATTGCAAACAGGCATTCAAACAAAAACTTGTGCACAAATATTCATAGCACCACTATTTTTTGTTTGTTTGTTTGTTTAGCAAGAGAGAGACAGATGGAGAGATAGACAGAGACAGACAGGCAGGAAGGGAGAGAGATGAGAAGCATCAACTCATAGTTGCAGCACCTTAGTTGTTCACTGATTGCTTTCTCATATGTGCCTTGACCAGGAGGGCTACAGCAGACCAAGTGACCCCTTACTCAAGCCAGCGACCTTGGGCTTAAGCCAGTGACTTTGGGCTTCAAGCCAGTGACCTTTGGGCTCAAGACAACGACCATGGGCTTCAAGCCAGTGACTCTGGGGTCATGTCTATGATCCCATGCTCAAGCCAGAAAACCCCTACTTAAGGCGGCAACCTCAGGGATTTGAACCTGGGTCCTCAGCGTCCCAGGTCGATGTTTCTATCCACTGCACCACCACCTGGTCAGGTCTTAGCGCCACCGTTTAAAGTAGCCAAATGGTATCTTCATCAACAGATAAAATGGATAAACAAAACGTGGAATAACCACACTGTGGAACATTACTCAGTTATGAAAAGGAAGGAAGTACTGATACATGCTGCAGCATGGATGATCCTTGAAAACATTACTCTAAGTGAACAATTCCATTTATTTGGAACATTTAGAATAAGCAAATCCACAGAGACAGATAGCAGATCAGTGGTTGCCAGGGGCTAGGAGAAAATGAGATGGGAAGAGACCACTGTGAATGGGTATAGGGTTTTCTTTTGAGGTGATGAGAAAATTCTGGGACAAGACAGAGGTGGTGGTTGCAGAACAATGTGAATGTACTACATAGATCATATACTTCAAAATGATAAAATTTATGTTAATGGGCATTTTACCACAACAAGATTGGATGAGATATGATCTAGGAGAGGGTATAGATCGAGAAGAGAGCTCTGAATGAGCCTCCAGCATGTAGAAGACAGACACAGGAGGGTCAGCAGGCAAAGATGGTTCAGAAGGAGAGAACTATGACATAGGAGAAAATCCAGGAAAGTTGCTGTCTTGGAACCCAAATGAGAAATATATTTCAAGGACAGTAGAGCGACCATTCGTGTAAAAGAACGGCGATGTGTGTGTTCCAGGTAGATATCACCGGATTTGTCTACACCAGACTGGAACCACTCTGCACTCTGACCAGCCCTGCAGGAAGATGCTCATTCCCCCACAATCTTGCTAACACAACAGACGTCGAAGATGTTTGCCAACCTCAGAGGTGAGAAAGGGATCTCGGGGTAGCTTTCACCCGTGGTTCACTTACTGAGAGTGAGGTTGAACATCTTTTCGGAGGTCCACGGGCCATTTGTTGTTCTTTTGTTGTGAGTTCTCTGTTCATGGCCTTTGCCCATTTTCTGTTGAGCTGTGCTTTTTATTCTTGATTTCTAAGAGCTCTTTAAATAGTAGGGAGTTTGGTCCTTTATATCAGTGGTCCCCAACCTTTTTTGAGTCACGGACCGGTTTAATGTCAGAAAATATTTTCACGGACTGGCCTTTAGGGTGGGATGGATAAATGTATCATGTGACCGAGTCAAGCATCAAGTGTGAGTCTTAGACGGATGTAACAGAGAGAATCTGGTCATTTTTTAAAAATAAAACATCGTTCAGACTTAAATATAAATAAAACGGAAATAATGTAAGTTATTTATTCTTTCTCTGCAGACCGGTACCAAATGGCCCACGGATTGGTACCGGTCCATGGCCCAGTGGTTGGGGACCACTGCTTTATATCATTGCCGTTCTTGAAACTCTCTGTTTCCTCAGTGGTACTCTCTCCTGGTCTTCTCTCGCCTCCCAGGATCTCAGCTCAGCGCGTTTTGGGGATTTTTTTCTTCTTTGGATGGGGGTTACTCTTCCCCTCTGTGTCCTTAAATGCTAGTGCTCCCCATCTTCGGCCACCTCACTTCTCTACACTCTCTTCAAAGGCACCCCTCTACTTCCATCTCTGTCTTCACCGTAGTTCTCATTACAACTGTGTGCTAAAACTCCCAAATCTACAGTGTGTCCATAAAGTCATGGTGGACTTTTGACCGGTCACAGGAAAGCAACAAAAGAAGATAGAAATGTGAAATCTGCATCAAATAAAAGGAAAACTCTCCCAGTTTCATACCTATTCAGTGCAGTTCGATGTGGGCTCATGCACAGATTTTTTAGGGCTCCTTAGGTAGCTATCCCGTATAGCCTCTACAGACTCGTCACTGACTGATGGCCTACCAGAACGGGGTTTCTCCACCAAACTGCCGGTTTCCTTCAACTGCTTATCCCACTGAGCAATGTTATTCCTATGTGGTGGCGCTTCGTTATAAACGCGCCGATATTCACGTTGCACTTTGGTCACGGATTCGAATTTAGCGAGCCACAGAACACACTGAACTTTCTTCTGTACCGTCCACATCTCGACTGGCATGGTCGTGGGCTGCTCCGCTGTCTACACGGTGTTACGTCATCATCTGCGCATGCGCACATGCTGCCACATCATCCTACAGAAACTGGGAGGGTTTTCCTTTTATTTGGTGCAGATTTTATATTTCTATCGTCTTTTGTTGCTTTCCCGTGACCGGTCAAAAGTGCACCATGACTTTACGGACACACTGTATATGCCACAGGATGCTAAAGTAGGACTCTCCTGATGCTTCGGTCTGAGATGAGCCCCCAAAGCTGAGAACAAGGAGTGTCAGGTGCCCATGCATTCTAAAGAGAGGGGCAGACACCGCAGAGAGTGACCCCACAGAACCCAGGGGCACAGCCTCACTATGAGGGTCTTTACTGGGAGCCTGAGTGGTTTTTCTGCATTCTTTGCGGAGTTGAAGAGGCCTGTGACTCTTTCCCATGCCCTCAAACCAAGCAGGGGGCTCTGAGAGAATCATATGAAGAGCCAGACTTGTGTCTTTCAGAATTCAGGAGACACACGATTCATACAGGACTCGTGCATGAAAACCCCGAAAGATGAGAGGCCAGCTTGCTGCGTGTGCCCCAAGTCAGAAGAGGTGTCCCCAGCAGCGTTCTCATTCTTGTCAATGCTGTTCCAGTTGTGTGGCCCCAGGTGACGGTCACTTTCTCACGTCAGTCACAGAAAGTTGGAACAGAATCCTGAAGGCATTAAAAGGGCATAATGGTTGACTGTGCAGAAAGTTGGGAGGCAGATTGACATGGTAACTGCGGAAGGGAGGAAATGCCAAACAGGCAGATCTGGTAACTTAGGGCAACGGCCCTAAGTGTCCACGGAAAACATCCTTACAAATGAAGGCAAGAATAGAAAAACTGATGTGATGTGATTGCATAGTATTCACCTAAGATTTTTTTTATATCAATTAAATTTGGATCTTAGTTAAAAAAAAAAAAAGTTGTTTCAAAACAGGAGAAAAATCAAAGGAGGCCTTGCTTCAGCGTGATGAAGACTATGGTTTGGGTGTCACACAGACCCAGGTTGGGAGTCCTGCTCGGGCATTTGCAAGTGGTATAACTTTCAGCAAATCACTCAACTTCTCTAAGCCTCAGTTTCTTCCTTTATAAAGTAAAAATAACAGCTGACAAGAGCGTTACTGAAAGTAAGTGAGATATTACAAACGACACCCTGAGCAGAGAGTCCGGTGTTTAGTCGTGGGTTTTGAAAGAGACTGTGAGAGCCATGTACAGTCACCAGGAAAATGCAACGAGAAAAACCACAATGAGGTATCGCCTCACGCCTGGTGGGAGGGCTAGCATCAGAAAGACACGATATAGCAAGCGTTGGGGAGGATGTGGAGAACAGAGATCCTTGGGCATTGTGGATGGGAATGGGAATTGGTGCAGCTACCATGGAAAATAGTATGAAAGTTCCTCAAAAAACTTAAAAATCAAACTACCATATGCTTCCGCAATTTCACTTCTGGGCAGATATCCAAAGGAATTGAAATCAGTATCTCAAAGTGATATCTGCACACCCATGTTTGCTGCAGCATTACTCACAATAGCCAAGATATAGAAACAACCTAAATGTTCGTAGGAATAAAGGAAATGTGGTATATGATGGAATATTACTCAATCATAAGAAAGAAGGAAATACTGCCATTTACAACTACATGGATAAATCCAGAGAGAATTACGCTGAGTGCAACAAGCCAGTCCAAGGAAGACAAAGGCTGTATGGTATCACTTATGTGTAGAATATAAAAACAAAACCTCATGTCATAGAAACAGAGAATAGAAGGGGGGTTACAAGAGTGTGGGAGAAGGCAGAGATGGGGTGATGTAGATAAAAGGATACATATTTTCAGTTTTAAGAACACAGGTTCTGAGGACCTAATGTACAACATAGTGATTATAGTTAATGATGTAGTATTGTATACTCAAAAGATGTTGAGGGTAGAGATAAAGCATTCTCATTCACACACACATAAAAGTTAGCTATGCTAATGATATGAGGTAACGGATGTGTTAACTGTATCAATCTTGGTAATCATTCTACCATGTATATGTATATAAAATTACCATCTTGTATACTTTAAATATATAAAATTGTCCTTTTCAATCATTCCTTAATGAAGTTAAAAAAGAAACTCTCCAAAGGTAAACTTCTTGAGGATGGGGTCCATGTCTTTCACCCAGACATACTATTCTAGATCCCGTGGTGAGTGGCTGTTTACCACTGGACATTACTCTTAAGACAATGACAACAATGATTGTCTTTGTTGGTCAGAAGTGTTGCCAGAGGTTTGGTATGGCCACAGACAATGCTTTCAATAAAAATAAAGAGAAACAAGAAAAAGACCAAAACAAAGAGAATGTGACATAGACCTGTGTTGCTGTCACATGCATTGGAAAGAACACACATGACCTCTGATTCTATTTCAAGTCTTTACTTTTGGTTATTTGGTTTGGTGCTTTCTGATGAATGCTGCCCGCTTTCATGGAAGCATTATGAAATTTCCATCGGAAGTTCTTTGTAATGTGTTCTGAAGGAAATTGAGAGGAAAACGAACTGAACTGAAGTATGGAAATACAGCTTGGGAGTTCAAAAAAAAAAGATTTGTTCATCATAAGTTAAATTTAAAAATATAGCTGCACAAACAGATGACTAAATACTACTCCGACCCACAGATCAGAGCTTTTCTTTAAGTACTATATGATATAAGACGGTTCTACTGAACTAATTTCACCGTTAGAAACACTCAGATGTGACATTTTAAAAAAAATACGCAGTTCCATATACAACTACACAGCACACGCAGAGCAGACCCATCTGTAAGGAGCTGGCATTACTGCATGCGGAGTGCCATACTAAGACATTCTCGGTTCTTCCTAGCAGGCGTCCGGTTCCACATTCAGCTCCTGTAGCAGAGGCTGTGAGCCTGTTTTGTTTTTTTTTAATTACAGTTTCCATACAATATTATTTTGTATTGTTTTCAGGTGTATGCATAGTGGTTAGACAATCATATAGTTTATAAAGTGTTCCCCCACCCCGATATTTCCAGCACACACCTGGCACCATACATAGTTATTACAATATTATTGACTGTATTCCCTATGCTGTACTTTACATCTCATGGTTATTTTGTAACTACCAGTTTGTACTTCTCAATCCCTTCACCTTTCACCCCGTCCCCGAGCCCCTCTCCCTGGTGGCATCCCTCAGTCCATTGTGTCTATGAGACTGAGAGCCAGTCTTAATATCAAAGGGCAAGACAAGTCATCAGACTGAGTTCTTGGACCTTAGTCAGATGGGGTTTTGGAGTATTTATTTTTTTGGCATAAATGTGAGGCTCATTTGGTCCACGTCACGTACAGGTTAAAATATTATTAGCTCATTATCAACAAGACGGGTAATAGCAAGTGTTGGAGAGGCTGCAGAGAAAAGTCCACTGTTGGTGGGACTGTAAAGTAGTACAACCATTATGGAGGAAAGTATGGTGGTTCCTCAAAAAACTGAAAATAAAACTACCTTATGACCCAGCAATCCCTCTACTGGGTATATACCCCAAAACCTCAGAAACATTGATACGTAAAGACACATGTAGCCCCATGTTCATTGCAGCACTGTTCACAGTGGCCAAGACATGGAAACAACCAAAAAGCCCTTCAATAGAAGACTGGATAAAGAAGATGTGGCACATATACACTATGGAATACTACTCAGCCATAAGAAATGATGACATCAGATCATTTACAGCAAAATGGTGGGATCTTGATAACATTATACGGAGTGAAATAAGTAAATCAGAAAAAAACAAGAACAACATGATTCCATACATTGGTGGAACATAAAAACGAGACTAAGAGACATGGACAAGAGTGTGGTGGTTACCAGGGGTGGGGGGAGGGAGGACGCAGGAGGGAGGGAGGGAGAGAGTTAGGGGGAGGGGGAGGGGCACAGAGAACTAGATAGAGGGTGACGGAGGACAATCTGACTATGGGCGAGGGGTATGCAACATAATTTAATGACAAGATAACCTAGACATGTTTTCTTTGAATATATGCACCCTGATTTATTAATGTCATCCCATTAACATTAATAAAAATTTATTTAAAAAAATATTATTAGCTCTGTCGTCAGTATCTATGAAGGATAATTAGATATACAACTTAAAGATACACAAAATTAGGCGGCTTGTGAGCATCAGATTATAATAAATTGAAATCTATATATTGAAGGAAATGATTTCTTAGTCAAACCTCTGCTAGCCAATACTTTAGGATTCGAATCACCCTCTCGATATAAACTTTTACTTCAAGGTCACAAAACTCCTGTTTTCCAACAGATTCTGCATGACTGAGTACCTGGTGTGATCTTACCTCAAAGGCCAGCTTTGTTCTTAAGTTATAAAGGTTTGTTGTATCTCTCCTACCCAGTTATTCCCTGTCTATTACACTAATTCTAGCTCAGGAAAAATAACAGGCACCTTGCAGCTTGGAGAGCAACTCTGAATATGTCCACACAACTGCTGGAAAATGGTCTATACAACAGCCAGGTGGACTGGCAGGTTTTTCTCCTGGCATTTGAATTATTAAAGTGAACCTGGATTTTTCTATTCCATTTGCAAGAAAACGGTTGAGTTTCTTGGTTGGTAAAGAAAGCTATAAAAGAGCAGTACATTGATCCCTACCTTGAGCACATCCCTAATAGAGATGTGCCTCACACAGCCTCCACTCTTCTCCCAGCCTCTGTGCGAAGACCAAGGCCACTTACTCAGCACACACAGAAACCTGATCTGACCACAATCAACCTGTGGCACTCACGGCTTTGCGACAGAATGCAACCCTACAACAAAGCTGACTGTTCTCACCAGGGTCTGAAATCCATTTATTTGGGGGGGGGGAGGCATCTTTAGAATAATTAAGCAAAGTCATGATACTTGGCTTCTGTCCAAGAAGACATACAACAAATACAGTATGTGTGAGCTACAGGTGACTAAAGAGTGTGCATAAGGTGGCAAGCTTTCTTACCACCTGGTAACGCCTGCTTGTGGGTTGAAATGTGTCTCTCTCAAAAATACATGCTGCAGTCCTAACCTTCGGTACCTAAGAACATGACCTTAGTTGGAGATAGGGTCTTTATAGAAGCAACAAGATAAAATGAGGTCCATAAGGCAGGTTCTGATCCAATATGACTAGTGTGCTTAGAAAAAAATAGTGGGGTACACAGATAGGTACGCACAGAGGGAAAGATGGCCGTCTGCCAGTCAGGGAGAGAAGCCAGGAACAGGTCATTTCCTCGCAGCTCTCAGGAGGCACCAACGAACTCAAACCTCATTGACCCAGCCCCATTGGAGAATGAAATAATTCGTATAAATTCACTTTCTAAATAATAGACGTGTCCTGGAAAAACAAAACAAGTTCCCAAATTTTCATGCTATTTTTTTAATAAAAATGTCTCTAAAATGCACACTCCATATTCTTTATTTTTTTTTTATTTATTCATTTTAGAGAGGAGAGGGAGAGACAGACAGAGAGAGAGAGAGAGAAGGGGGGGAGGAGCTGGAAGCATCAACTCCCATATGTGCCTTGACCAGGCAAGCCCAGGGTTTCGAACCAGCGACCTCAGCATTTCCAGGTCGACGCTTTATCCACTGCGCCACCACAGGTCAGGCCCACACTCCATATTCTTAAGGGGAAGACAGAGAACATAATCAGAACCTTTCCTAGTGGCGCAGAACCACGAGGGACTGACTACGAGGTACAGAACTCTTTGTCTCCGCAGTAAAATGGCCCATGGTTTTCCCTGTTTTCTCCTCTGATAGGAAGTTCCCAGATGCCCTTTCGGCTCCCCGCATCACCCTCATTCCTTCTCTCCCATACGCTTCCCCCAATTGATTATGAAAGAGCAGAAACCGGACAAACAAGACATTGAAACTGCTTCGGAAATAAAACTAATAGTTCCAAGTTAAGGGTCTGAAAGACTCTCCCAGGGATTAAACCACATGGACTTGGAAGAAAGTTCTTTTGTTGTCTACTTCTTTTCTCTCCCTTCTCAGGGGGTGAGGAGGTCAGACCCCTGTACTCAGGATAACTGGGGTGTCGTGCGACATTGACACAAAGTAGGTCACAAGAGGCTCTTCTGACCTCCTTTGAGATGCTATGAATTTATACCATAAAAAGCAACAGCTTGGATCAATTATAGCTCGGAAATAAGCTTTTCTATTAAGATCCCAGTAGGGTTTGGTTTTGCCATTGTTGCTCACTTGTTTGGAATATGGTGATACCATAGGGCAGAATGCTCTAGAATGACCTTTCCATGATGCGAAATTAGTTTGGGAAATTCTAATTCCCCAAACGGAACAATAATCAGATTAAATGACCACAAAAGAATAAACTTGCCTTTGAAATCAAGAAAGTACTTACCAAATTAGACTCTTCACTATGTCTCCTCACTATTAAGAAGAACGTTCATTCAGTCGGTCAACTTCTGCTGGTTGGAAGCTGGCTCCTTTGTTATTCCTGGTTTTGTATCACATGGGGGTATTTTCTGCTTTCTGTCTCCATCTATAGTGGTGGTGGTGTTAAAACAAAAAAAAAGAAAGGGGAAAAAATTAAGGCTAATGTTTATTAAGTACTTACGATGAGTCAGGCACTACACCAGATGCTTTATATGTCGTATCGATTCTTCCCAAACATCTCTGAGGTAGGGATGATTATTATAGCCATGCGTCAGATAACATTTCGGTAAGTTATGTACCCATATACGACCACGCTCCTAAAGAACTACAGTAAACCTTACTTAATGTCATTGATAGGTTCTTGGAAACTGAGGCTTGAAGTGAAAGTATGTGTAACAAAAACAGTTTTACCAGAGGCTAATGGATAGAGACAAAAGTTACGTTTCTACAGCATATCTCTGTTCACAAAAACATTCCAAACTTCAAAATAAAGAGCCAAAATACTTCTAATAGCAAACCCTAAAATGAATGTGAACTATATGCACATTTAAGAAAGATGAACACAAACAAGTGAGATAATGATTTTCCAACCAGTTTATTTCAGTTCGGGGACCTGGATGGCCGGAACCCACCCACCCCCGGCAGCTCAGGGTGCAAGACAGGACCTACACTGGACATACGCCCTTCCATTGCAGGGCCACTCACACCCACACCCACCACACTCACTCGGACGGAGCCAATTCAGACATACTGATTCATTCACCTCTCCTGCACATCTTAGGACATGGGAGCAAACTGGAGTCCAAAAGAAAATCCACGTAGACGTGGGAAGAACACGCAAACTCCACACGGTCATTGACCTGGGCAAGAATCAAGTTTGATTTTCTCATCAATGAAAAGATGGAAGGAAACAGCATTATTCGAGGACCTGCTATATAACGGAGCAGGAAAATTCCTGTTGCCTAGTGGCACCACGGTCCCCGCCATGTCCTGGAGCAGCACGTTTTGCGTCGGTTTGCAGTGATGCTGTGTAAACTCCTGGTGCATGCCCGGCATATAGACTGTAGCACATCAATTGCAGTAGTAAGCTCTTCCAGTGTTTCTCAACTGCCTGACCATGGACCAATCTACAGGAAATGTCACGCTGGTTGGGGAAAGAGTTAACCACCCTGATATTGTATGAAGATTATAGACCCGATGAGCTCAGTCAAATTTGCTTATGCTCAGGGTGATTTCTGTTTAGCGGTCCCTGAAATAATTCTCCTATTTTTACTGGTCTCCAAATGTAAAAGTGTTGAAAACCACTGGGCTATACCATCTAGACTTGTGTAAGTGCACCCTATGATGCTCGCACAATGACGAAATCGCCTAAAGACCCGTTTCTCAGAAGGCCTCCCTGTCATTAAGCCCCGATGACTGTATTCTCTTTAACAGATGAAAAAATGGAGGCCAGAGGTATTCAAATACCTTATTCAGAGTGAGTCACCCAGGTCCTAACTGGCAGTACCTGGATTTTAACCCAGGTAGTCTGACACCAGAGCCTGTCTTCTTAATCACGATGGTGTATAGAGAGAAGTGAATGTCAAAATTCATTACTAAAATTAGAATAATCTTGCTAAAGTGCCAAAATTTGAAATTATGCAATAGAAAACACATTAAAAAAATGCATAGGCCAAGGATATTTTCAAAATCTCCCATTAATACTGGTTATGCAATAAAACACCGGTAATTATTTTTCATAAGGGTAACTATGGGTTTTTAAGTTGCTAGATTACTTTTCCTTAAGTCATCTGCCAGGTGAGTTCTTATGAAAATGATACAGGAGTCTATACATGAGTATATACGCTCAGGAATTTTTAAAGTCAAGATCATTA
Organism: Saccopteryx leptura; assembly: GCF_036850995.1. Classification (NCBI taxonomy): domain Eukaryota; kingdom Metazoa; phylum Chordata; class Mammalia; order Chiroptera; family Emballonuridae; genus Saccopteryx; species Saccopteryx leptura. The sequence continues at coordinate 14,603,383 of NC_089515.1, read as the reverse complement.
TCCTCGGCCCTGGCCGGTTGGCTCAGCGGTAGAGCGTCGGCCTGGCGTGCGGGGGACCCGGTTCGATTCCCAGCCAGGGCACATAGGAGAAGCGCCCATTTGCTTCTCCACCCCCCCCCTTCCTCTCTGTCTCTCTCTTCCCCTCCCGCAGCCAGGGCTCCATTGGAGCAAGGATGGCCCGGGCGCTGGGGATGGCTCCTTGGCTCTGGTCGCGGTGGAGCTACGCCCCGGAGGGGCAGAGCGTCGCCCCCTGGTGGGCAGAGCGTCGCCCCTGGTGGGCGTGCCGGGTGGATCGCGGTCGGGCGCATGCGGGAGTCTGTCTGACTGTCTCTCCCCGTTTCCAGCTTCAGAAAAACACGAAAAGAAAAAAAAAAAAAAGATCATTGTCCTCAAGACAGAGCTATGAAAAGTCTTATAATCTCTATTAATTAGTAGTAGGGAAAACGTCAAAAACGTCTCCTTGCAGAGTAGTCGGCTGCAGCAGGGGAGAGGAAAAGTAGGGAGTGGGATGGAAATGGTGACAAGTCACAGTAAAATCATCACTTTAGGACATTTTCAGAATAAGAAAATAAAATATTTTCAAGACTGTGCCAATACCATTGTAGGGCATTTTCCAGGTTTTTCTGAGAGTCTCAAAGCTTAATGTATATATGACTCAAATACCTGGTCTGGAACACTACGGAAATAACAAAGCAAGTAGAACTTGCTTTTTAATTTTTTTCTTCTTCAAATTCCCAAACGGCTTCATTTTGGCTTCTAAATAAAATTCCCGAGGTTGTCATAACTTTCTGGCTTTTGATTCTCAGTAAGAGTGAAACCTTTTTCCAGTTACAGAATTGAAAGCAAACAAACAAACAAAAATTACTTCATTGCTTGCCTTTGTCTTCAGAATTAGATTTATGTGGCGCTTTTGGAAATTCGCATAGAAATGCACTAACGAGAACTTCATTTGAGTAGGTAAATGTGACTAGCTCTATTATATCTAAACTAATTTTAAAAAGACAAGTAAACACTGCATGATGGAATCTCCTCACTTGTTCAGAGCTGCTGGCATAGACAGAAAGGACTCCAGTGGAGAAGACAACATCACGGAGTCGAGTGTGAGAAGGACGCGATGCGCCACGACTGGCCATGGAGACCGACTATGGAGAAGGCCGCCTGAGAAAGAACGCAGGAGGCCTCCTGAAGCAGAAAGGGGCCTTGAGTGACAGGCAGCACAAGAAACGAGGACCTCAGTCCCACAACCGCAGCACAGACATCCTGCCCAGAACTAGAGTGAGTGAGCTTGGAAGAGTCGCCTGAGCAGGAGACACAGATGCAGCCGGATACACCTGGGTTCCAGCCTCTTGAGACTCTCTGAGCGCAGTTCCTCCCGGACTTCTGATCTACAGAATTGTGACACAACAAACAAATGTCACCAGTCCTTCCCTGTTGCTGATCCCCAGATGGTCTCTTTTCCAATGAAGCGGCCAGGAGAAAATTTCCTTTACAATGGCTAGCTAGCCCTGAGTCTTCACTGGACACCAAAGCCACTGTCACAACTAGGTAACCTGACTCCAGGAAATCTCCTTCTTTGGTCCCAAGCTCAGCCTGAAACAGGGATCCAGGCAGAATTGCAGCGTCTGTGGGGACGCCCCCTTTGTCCTGCCTGACTCTGCTCCAACCCAGAGGCTGCCTTAGGACAGATCCAGTGGACACAGGCTCTTTCTCCCCTGCTCAGTAGAAAACGGTGGTCACGAGCGCTGAAGGAGTGCGCAGCCAGTGAGAATGCGCACCTCCACGTGCTAAGAAGCATCTTTTGGATTTTTGATATTTTGGGGACTTACGGGGGTTACAAAGGACCGGAAACCACAGCTGTCTTTTGGGGGCCGCTTTGGAAGATGTGAAAACAAAGAAGTGTGAGGCCAGAGAAAACAGCCAAGAAGAGAGTGAGAGACAGGAAAAAGCAGAGAATGACAAGAAGAAAGAGACTAGCGAATGGAGGGGGAGGAGCCGGGAGACCACCTCAGTGGTTTCAGCCGGAGGGTCTGGGGACCACAGCTCCTCACTCTGAGCACCCCACCCCCCGGGTACTGATCCACCCCAGAACTCAGGAATATCACAAAGCTGCTGGCCAGGCATTTTGTTTCCCTTCCCCTTCCGGTTCGCAGGGAGCGTTGCGGTGGGTTATGTCGGTTTCCAAGTGAGTGGAAGCCGAGTCTGTAGGCTCCTCGGCTGCCTTGGAGATCACTGTCAGTAGAGAAAGACACAAAGGCTTTGCGGCATGTGCAGTTTTGTTAAAAATTTAGATTCCATGGAAAATAATTTTTTTCTGCCTGAGATCTTTTTAAAGTTCCTCATTTGTATTTTGCATTTAAATTAATACATGGTCATCTGTATCAACTGAAGAGTGTGGGTTTTGTGTGAGGCGTAAAAATGTCTTCCGTTGTAAAACTCTAAATTTTTTATTGGGACAGTTTTGAAGTAAAACATTGGATCATGATTCCCTTTTTAATAAGCTGAACAGACGAGCTAACAAACTCCCAGCCCCTCCCAGCCTCAGAGATTAGTGCAGGAAAGAGAGGACTGCTTTGCCTTCTCCAGGAGGGTCCACAGTCATTGAAAGTATCACAGGTATAACTTAAATAAAATCCGTTTTCATCACACGCACACATAAAATTACTCCATGACTTGTCCAAGCCCCCAACCATATCCTGCCACTAATTTATACTGACAGGTAGTAATAGGTGGGCCAAAATCTGTTAAGGATGCAGGTTCTAGTAATTAAAGGTTAGCAAGGGAGGGAGGAAAGTCAAGAACTCCCTTTCCTTGAAAACTTAAACATGTCTCTTTCTGTATACTTCAGTTTCTCCATTAAAAATGGGAAAGAAAACCCTGACCAGGTGGTGGTGCAATGGATTGAGCGTTGGACTTGGACGTGGAGGACCGAGGTTCAAAACCCCTAGGTCGCCAGCTTGAGCGTGAGCTCACCAGCTTGAGTGTGGGGTCACTGGCTTGAGCATGGGATCATAGACATGACCCCATGGTCACTGGCTCGAGCCCAAAGGTCACCGGCTTGAGCAAGGGGTCGCTCACTCTGCTGCAGCCCTCCTGTCAAAGCACGTATGAGAAAGCAATCACTGAACTAAGGTGCCACAACAAAGATGCTTCTCATCTCTCTCCCTTCCTGTCTGTCTGTCTTTATCTGTCCCTCTCTCTGACTCTCTCTCTCTCTGTCTCTGTCAAAAATAAAAAAATGGGAAAGAAAGGAAAAAAAATAAAAGAAACAACCATTTCTCCACCAGTATGGAAAGTAATTTCTGTTTAGAAAAAAGCTACAAAGAAGGTCATTGCCCCCTTAACGTTTAATTAAGGGATAATGCTCTGGAAACAGAAAGCTATCATAGATAGGCTAAAGGTCTCTAACAGGTTTTATTCAAGGAGCTGAGAAGCTGAGACATTATGGAAAATAAATGTCATGTCAAAGGTATGGTGTTTATTTTCAAAGCACGAAGCCTGACCACAGCGGTTATCAAAACCAAAGCAGCAGCAACCCTGCCTCCCCAGTGTCTTCAGACTGCCCTTTCGAGGCCTCTTATCACTGAGCGGGTCCGGGTGAGCTTGTATATAGTTGGTAAATAATAAGTTAGCCACGATGGTATCGATGCAATACGAAGACGTGGGGAAATCATGGGAGAAGACACCTGTTTGGGTCCACTCAAAGTAATGAGTAGAAAGAAAGAAATGTCTATGGTGTGTCCTGTCTCCCAGAGGCAGAGCAGACAGCCAGCTTTCCCCACTGGTTCTCTTTGGCAATGCCATTCAGCTGGATAGCTCAGATGCCACCTTCCATGGATGAATGGAAAACACAATGTCTTTATTGTAGAGAATCTACTGAGCACATGCTTTTAAGTGGTTCCTCTCTTGCACAGGAATCTATGAAGTACCAACAACACAGCCAGAATAAATGGGAGCTAAAATGTCTAAGAGGTATCATTCTTACCCTCCAGAAATTTAAAACAAGGGCTGGAGGGATTTCCGTTGCTACAACTCCTTAGCTTTTTACAACAGAATTGTTTTATCTGGAACACAGTAAAATGGTCAAAATAAAACCTAAGCGTTTTCAGTAATTAGCACAGCCTGTTTGTCTTTACAAGCTGTGGACTAGAGCGAACTGAAGGCCAACTCTTAGCCGAATGCTTTTCATGTGTCATTAGTGATAATATTTTTATTCTATTGCCACCAGCACTTTAAGGTAAGATTCAGCTGATGATCAACCCATTTTCATTCGTTGTGCAATTGAATTAAGAACAGAATACTTGAAAGTTGGCGTAGGTTTTATATTGCATTAGCTTCCTGGGTTTTTTTAAGTTACTAGCCGTGGCACTAAATAGTGGACTAGAGGGGAAGTCATTCTTTATCTGATGCTACTATTTTACCACTGAAAGACTTTAAAGGAATCTCTTTCAAAGAATAACATAAACAAATACTTTTTTAAAAAAAGAAGAACAGGGTACATAATAAGAAAGGACGCCTTGGGGAGGGGGGTGTCTTAAAAGATGTTTTGCCAAAGGTCAAAGCTTTTAAAAATAGTTCACTGTTATCCAGCCTCTGAGTCATATTAATATCCTGTGTGAGAAAGAAAGGAGTCAAACTGATTAAAGAGAAGCTTATTTAAGTGAATTGACTCTTCGTCTGTAAGCAAATCCTGACACCTTTTCATGGTTTGGAGTGCCGCGATGCTTGGATGAGACAGCAGTTGATGCATTGCAAGTATATAGTGTTACGTGAGATTTCAAGAAGCTTTGACACGCCATTCACTATCTCATTTAATTTGGGCGTAACTCAGTGTGGGAGCACGTGGTGAGTCCATTCTAAAGCTGAAACCACCGCTGAAGGTCAAATCAAAAAAAAGTGACAGAGCCAGGACACAAACCTTGATCATCTGCCTCTCAGGTCTGAACACTCTCCAATACATCCCAATTTTGAAAAAAATATTACCATCGGTTCCAGCATTGTTCAACGTGTTCATTAGATATACCGGGAGGAGGAGCAAGAGGCACAGAGGGAGGAAGTGAATGGGAGAGGGGAGAGCTTTCGATTTCCCAAACAGTCCACGCTCTGCTGCGATTACACCACCGCCCTGGGTGCTCCTTCTTATCATAATGAATGGAGTTGATTGTCCCTGAGTAAACTGTGGCTGCAAAACCAGTGTATGACCTTAAGCGCCCGCCACGGGTGCAGGGTGTTCTTTGGTTACTTAGCTCCGAGTGACTGTTTCAGAAGTTTTGCTTCGTGGGAAAAGTCGTGCGTGTTTACGCAGAAACAGCCTCGCGAGCTCTCACAAACCCCCCGCCTATGATCAGGCTCAAGGCAAAATTTCCTAACTTACTGATTGGTTACATTCCGTGGGGCTATACATGGAAATCTCCCCCACCCCACCCCCGCAGCCTTCCTCTGACCGACCTTCTTGCATTGTCCAGTTGGGCTATTGCATTTTATCTTTCATCTCATTTTCTAGCAAAGTCAACTCAAGAACGGAAATGTCTTCACCGAGTTCATGGCTTACAACCATAGGTAGGTTAAACCACCATCATGCAGACCTTTAATCTAGTCTAGAAATTGAAACTAGATTTGAGTCATCAGCCATTCTCCCAGAGCAGAAGTGCCGGATTTATAGTGTCATAAATGAAGACAAAAATAAATACAGTCGTTCCCCTTGAATATTTATGAAGATTACATAGTGCTTTATACAGATGTGGACGTGCATGGCCCCTATGGAAAACCTCTTACCTGTGTCCTACTTTATTCATTACTGAGTAGGCATGATATAAATTTGCTTATCTCATGAGCCTATCTTGCCTATGTGAATTATTTTGGAATGCTTATATGAAAATGTTGACTAGGCTATAGGAATATGAGTTATTACTGTAAATTCTAAGCATAAGGGGAGATTATAACTCTAAAACCACTCAATCATTGCTCATACTGGTAAATATAAGAATATTTTAATAAGTTAAACATTAAATATATATGAATAAAAGCTTAATTTTAATTAAAAGTAAGTAAATATTAGTAAACATGGGAGAGATAAAAATGTATAGGAGAATCCTGACTCTTGGTGAGCTTACAATCATATGAGAAAAAAAAAGGAAGACATATAAAAGTGAAATAACAGCCTGACCAGGCGGTGGCGCAGTGGATAGAGCATCAGACTGGGATGGGGGGGACCCAGGTTTGAAACCCTGAGGTCGCCGGCTTGAGCACGGGCTCATCTTTTTTGAACAAGGCTCACCAGCGTGAGCCCAAGGTCGCTGGCTTGAGCAAGGGGTCACTCATTCTGCTGTAGCCCCCCCCCCCCCCCCCCGGTCAAGGCACATATGAGAAAGCAATCAATGAACAACTAAGGTGCTGCAACAAAGAATTGATGCTTCTCATCTCTCTCCCTTCCTGTCTGTCCCTATCTGTCCCTCTCTCTGTCTTTGTCTTTCTCTGTCTCTGTCACACGAACACACACACACACACAGATGAAATAACAATAGGAAGGATGTCAAAATGCAAGATATTGTTAATTGCCATGTGAAATGCAATGATCAGAGTAACTATTATAGGTGGAGGAAGCTGAAATCATTTCCAGAAGCAGTGGGCAGAGATGACTATAAGATAAAAAAGATACCAGCCAGATATTGAAGGCTACATCCATTGAGACAGAGAAGTAGGAGGAGATTCTTGGAAGAAACCCAGTGAAAGTACAAATGCAAAAAAGAAAGGAAGGGAGGGAGGGAGGAAAGGTTTAGATCCATGAAAGTAAAGAAAATATAGAACTGTTAGAGCAACATGGTACAAGATAGTGCTTGAAACACTATTTGGAAATGGACTATAGGGGGCTTTGAATGCCAAACTGAGGAGTTAAGGTTTCTGAACATCTTGGTCAAAGCAGCATTTTAGACATATTAATTTGGCTATGCTGTGGCCAATTAAATGGAGCGGAGAGGCCTAGAGGTTGGGAGGTCACAGAGCACCCATGCCAAGGGCGGGTGTGACATGATGGTAGTGGGATGGGGAAGGTAGAGGTGGGGGCAGGAAATGCCATGGGGGGGGGGCACTAGCTCCAAGTGTGCTGATTAGCATTTATTGTTGGAGCCATTGGTTATTTTCTCAATATTGTCAAAACCGTGGGTTTTTTTTTTAAAAAGGGATTCATTTTAACAGTTGCAAGTGAAAATGGCTAAATGGACCAATTATTCATTCTGAACTCGCAACATATAATACCTGTATGTGTGGATTTACTGAACCTTTCTTCTTGATCTTGTCTCCTTATCTAAGGACAAAACATGTTAGCTGAAAATGCCCCCCCCCCTTAAAAAAGTGCCATGAAATGTAGGAACTTTAAAGGAGATCTGAGAACATTTTATTTTAAAAGAAATCTAATGCTAGTTGAATCTGTACTATTCCAAAGTATTCTATCTGTACCACTAAAGGAAAGCCCCAAAAACTCCTACAATCCCTTTATGCCTGCAGCCCTCTGGTGGAACTCCTATTAAAATAACCTTCTGGGTTTTATTACGATTTAATGGAATGTATTATCCAGAAATTCAGAGACGCTTGTTTCTCTAAATGACCAGGATGAAATTTTCTGAAGAGGTTTTCGACAAGTCTGACCTCATAACCCCATACGCCATAGTTTTGGTTTTTTAAAATTATTTTTATTTATTTCTTCTATTTAGAGAAGAGAGAGAGAGAAGGAAGGGAGGAGCAGGAAGCATCAACTCCCATATGTGCCTTGACCAGGCAAGCCCAGGGTTTTGAACTGGCAACCTCAGAGTTCCAGGTCGACACTTGATCCACTGTGCCACCACAGGTCAGGCAGCCATAGTTTTTTATATGTACATCCATACAGTAATAAACCTATGTGTACATAATGTATACAAATACATACACATTTATAAATGTATACATTTATACATACAGCACAGGTACTGTGCCCAGGTTTCCGCCCTGAGCCTCCACCACCCAGCTCTGGCCTCATCGCTGACGGAACTGCAAGCCCTTCGCCCTTCAGGGGCACTTCAGCTTCGCAGTGACTCTTCCAGTAACACCACTTGACGGAAAGATGGTGCCGGATAGAAAGCTTCGTCCCCACATTCCCTGCACCTCACCCCACAGCCAGGCACTCAGAACCCCTTCTTGTGCAACCTCAAACTCAACTCTTTCCAATCCCTTGGCTATTTATAAGTCTGCCTCTTGGAGTGAGGGGTCGGGGGAGGACAGAAAGAAGCCGGAAGGGAAGGCAGCTTCGCAGTGGCTCCGGTTCCTAAGGCTCTCCAGAGCTTACACGGCAGGCAGGGGGCCGGCTCTGCTCCCCACTCCCTCTGTAGCCCCTCTCCTTTCCCTGAACCTCCTCTTCCTCCTCCTCCTCCTCCTCGGCCTCCGCAAGTTGTCAGAACAAAGCTGACAAGTCCTAGGGCAGGGGTAAATAAATACATACATCACCCACCATCAGCCTTGTTAACATTCTGATTATCATCAAGTGTGGGCCTAAAGCAAATGTGGATGTTTGGATTTAGGTAAAAGATGGTTAAAACTGCTTGATTTTATAAACTGAATAAGCACGGCTCTTAGGTCTTGACTTGGGTTGCTGTGGAAATCAGTCTCTCTGCAAGGTGGGTTGACTGGCCCAGTTGCTAGAAAGGTGTGCGAGCATTACATAACATTTCCACGAACCCTTACGTGGTTATTAAAAGCTATTTGCTTCTCCAGGATTCAATTAAAGGCTTTTTATTTTTGAGGTTGATCTGAGGACCTTACCACGGCTTAATCTGAGAGGGGGCTTACAGTCCTGGTGTGTTCCTGGTAGCTAGTCTGTCCACCTGTCCCTGCATATAACCCACAGATAGCTGGACACACGACTCAACGAATTTCAAACTGATTCATTTGCCAAAAACCACTGATATAATTTTAACTGCTGATTTCAATCCTCCCGAGGATTTACATATTTTCTTCTCTCATCCCTCCAAAACTAATCCTAGAGTTTTGAGAATCTGGGAACTTGGGCAAAGGAGAAAACCAAGAAAGATCAGGAAATCTGAAATCCAGTTGATTACGTCAACCCAAACTAACAAGTACTTTTTTGCTTGTGTTGGCCCAACGCAAATCATAAGATCACGTGAGTAATAAAACACAAAATACAGGTGTTATTGCTGCATGTGAAAAGTCTGAAATTTAATTAAATGTGTTCTTTCTTCTTGGCAGTGTCCTTTAGTCTTACGTTTAAACATTTGTTTCCTTAAGCCTCTCTCTTTGTAGTATGGACACACACACACACACTGTTGCATCATACTCCTCAGTTCATTAGCTGGGACTGGGGAATGTGTGTTTTTCCAACCAGTCCTCAGAGTTGGCTGGCAGATGCACTAACCTTAGCTCTCTTTCTGCATCGACTGCACCCGCACAGAAGCTCCTTGCGAGAATAGCGCCAACCGATGCGCGGTTTGCTCTAGCAAGGCGGTCTGCTGGAAAGTTTCCTCTACCCACTAACACCGACTTTCAGTCTCCAACCTGGCAGGACGCAGACTGACTGGGTCCCTTCTTGCTGGGGAAAGGCTCTTATACTGTGCTAGGCTGCCCGATTCGAGAAACAATCTCTCAGCCCAACTCCTCCAACCCCAGCGGACAGATTGGCCAAGGCGCTCGCTCTGGCGCTTAGAGAACACCGAGGTCCCCTCTGCGCAAAAGGAAGCCCGGGCTTCGCTCTGCAAGAAATCTGGATGCTGGAGGTAGACGCGGTGCCGGTGAGCGGGGGCGCAGGAGGGAAATGAACGCAGGAGGCAAGAGAAGCGCAGAAGGGAACGGAGCGCAGGGGAGAGTGGGGGCCTCAGGAGCTGGCAGAAACGTGGGTGAGAGCCGGCCGCCGTAGAGAGCTTGGGGGAACAGGGCGCAGGAACCAGCGGGCGCAGTAACAGAGGGCGCAGGAAGGGGTGCGCGCACAGGCACCGGCGGGCGCCGGGGAGGCGCTGCCTGAAGATCTGCTCCGGACTCCCCTGAGCCGCCGAACTGCGGTGCGAGGAGGATGAGGGGAGCCAGGAGGAGGGGTGGAGGGGGGAACCAGTTAGGGGCGTGCCTTTGCTCGGATTGGCTGCAGGAGCCTGACGCGAGGCCCCGGGGGTTGGCTTGGGAGAGTGGGAGCCGGGTGGGGTGGGTGTTGGGTGCTTGAGCTGCGGGCTCAGCGCGCTCAGAAACATGCTGAGGTCCCGGAGGCTGTTCCAGCAGCGGCAGCCGCGGCGGCGGCGGCGACAGCCCTCAGCTCCAGCAGGGAAGGGGCCCGGCGCCCATGCCTCCGGCTCCGCGCCGCGGCTGCCCTGACCCGGCCGCTACCTCCCTTCGCGCGCCCCACCGCCCCGACCTCTGGGGTGTTCCCCAAACACGGCCCAACCCCGCCACACCCCCCGCCCCCGGCCTCCGCAGCTCGGCATGGGCGCGGGGGCGCTCGCCCTGGGCGCCTCCGAGCCCTGCAACCTGTCATCAGCCGCGCCTCTACCCGACGGCGCGGCCACCGCTGCGAGATTGCTGGTGCCTGCGTCGCCACCCGCCTCGCTGCTGACCCCAGCCAGCGAGGGCCCTGCGCAGCTGTCGCAGCAGTGGACGGCCGGCATGGGCCTGCTGATGGCGCTCATCGTGCTGCTCATCGTGGCGGGCAATGTGCTGGTGATCGTGGCCATCGCCAAGACGCCGCGGCTGCAGACGCTCACCAACCTCTTCATCATGTCCCTGGCCAGCGCCGACCTGGTTATGGGGCTGCTGGTGGTGCCATTCGGGGCCACCATCGTGGTGTGGGGCCGGTGGGAGTATGGCTCCTTCTTCTGCGAGCTCTGGACCTCAGTGGACGTGCTGTGCGTGACGGCCAGCATCGAGACCCTGTGTGTCATCGCCCTGGACCGCTACCTCGCCATCACGTCGCCTTTCCGCTACCAGAGCCTGCTGACCCGCGCGCGGGCGCGGGCCCTCGTGTGCACCGTGTGGGCCATCTCGGCCCTGGTCTCCTTCCTGCCCATACTCATGCACTGGTGGCGGGCCGAGGGCGACGAGGCGCGCCGCTGCTACAACGACCCCAAGTGCTGCGATTTCGTCACAAACCGGGCCTACGCCATCGCCTCGTCCGTCGTCTCCTTCTACGTGCCCCTGTGCATCATGGCTTTCGTGTACCTGCGGGTGTTCCGCGAGGCCCAGAAGCAGGTGAAAAAGATCGACAGCTGCGAGCGCCGCTTCCTCGGCGGCCCCGCGCGGCCGGGCTCGCCCGCGCCCTCGCCGGGGCCCCCGCCGCCCGCCGCCGCCCCGCTGGCCAACGGGCGCCCCAGCAAGCGGCGGCCCTCGCGCCTCGTGGCCCTGCGCGAGCAGAAGGCGCTCAAGACGCTGGGCATCATCATGGGCGTGTTCACGCTCTGCTGGCTGCCCTTCTTCCTGGCCAACGTGGTGAAGGCCTTCCACCGCGACCTGGTGCCCGACCGCCTCTTCGTCTTCTTCAACTGGCTGGGCTACGCCAACTCGGCCTTCAACCCCATCATCTACTGCCGCAGCCCCGACTTCCGCAGGGCCTTCCAGCGCCTGCTGTGCTGCGCGCGCCGGGCCGCCCGCGGGAGCCGCTCGGGCCCCGGCCGCCGGGCGCGCGCCTCCGGCTGCTTGGCGGTGGCCGGGCCGCCGCCGTCGCCCGGGGCCGCCTCCGACGACGAGGAGGACGACGACGTCGGGGCCGCGCCGCCCGGGCGCCTGCTGGAGCCCTGGGCCCGCTGCAACGGCAGGGAGCCGGCGGACAGCGACTCGAGCCTGGACGAGCCGGGCCGCCCCGGCTGCGCCTCGGAGTCCAAGGTGTAGGGCCGGGCGCCTCCTCCGCGGCGCCCTCCGGGGACGCGGGCTCCGCGCCCGCACCGAGAGCGCCCAGGCTCCCCAGGGGAGTCAGATACGTGTTTACTCAAGACCTACAGCAGGTGAACTCGAAGCCCACAAACCTCGTCTGAATCATCCCAAACAGAAAAGCCGCGGGCCGCTCGAAAGGAAAGTTTAGGGAGGGTGAGAGAGTGGCTTGCTCATTTTTCTTGGGTTCTTTTTTCCTGTTTGTGGCTCGGGCTTCTTTTGTGTGTGCGTATGATGCATCTTTAGATACATATATTTTTTTTTCAGGTGACACTTTCTGCGAGGACCGGGTAGGGAAGGGGATAAAAAGTCTGTCAACTTGGCTTCCAGCCCCTTACCAGGAGCAGGAGCAGTCAACCGGACAGAGAGGGAGAGTGACAGTGACAATTTGTCAGGACACGTTTCCTTTTGCTTTCCAGAGAAATCTCAGTTTAATTCCTGAGTAATGAGTTCTCTTGTTCTTAAGGCAAAGGGAAAGGGGAGTGGATGCAAAAATCACGTTTCAAGAACTTGTAAGCTATTCTTGGAACAAGCCTCACCTTGCTTCTCTTCTGTAGGGCAAGCCTGATGTCCCCGCGCCCTAGGTGGTCAGGCTGAGGGGTCGCTACCTCACTGTGCACATTGCACAGCAAGATAGAAAGACTTGTTTATATTAAACAGCTTATTTATGTATCAATATTAGTTGGAAGGACCAGGCACTGAGCCTCTGTGACATGTGACTCTGTCCCTTGAAGACAGAACAGAAAATGAAAAGAGAAAGCGGAAACAGTTCAGATAACTGCACATGTTGGTAAAAACAACAGAAAACAAACAGAAAAAGGAGTGGTTCAAAATGCCATTTTTGCACAGTGTTAGGAATTGTAAAGTCCACAGAAGGTGTTACTTGCACAAAAAGAAATTAAATATTTTTTAACAGGGTGGGGGTGGGAGGAAGGTCTTAAAAACAAAAATAAATTTCCAACTCTACTTCTGTTGTCTATTATTCTATTGAGCTAATGACTTATTGGAAAAAATACCTTTTTATACTCTTTTATCATGGTACTGTAACTGTATCCATATTATAAATATAATTATCATGAGGATTTTTTAATTATTTTTTTATGTCCAAGTGCCCACGTGAATCTGCTGGTAAAATTTAGCACTTGTGTGTAAATTCTGTTTCCTCTGTGTATTTTACCAAGTATTTATACTCTGGTGCAGCTAACTACTGTGTGAGGAATTGGTCCATGTGCAATAAATACCAATGAAGCACAATCAAGCTTATATACTGTGTGTCTGTCAGAGGTCAGTGATCATGGAAAAGACTGTTTGGTTGAAGATATAGGTTTCCCATAAGAGCTCTTTTAATAGCTTTTCATGACTCAATAACACAGCAAAATGCCTCTAAGCCAAATAAGGCATGCACCTACTGAGAGCTGCCGACTTGCTCGAAATTTTCACAGCCAGCTTGAAGTTATTCTAGTACACTACTTGTAGGTGTTTTCAAGATCCTATCAGCGGCACCTGACTTAAAAAGTAACATTTGGAGTTATGTGTCTTCTAAAGGAAAGTGATCAAGACAGGTAACTCAGCTGCAGCTTTGCACAGAATTGCAGGAAAGAAGACTAACTCTTGAACAATCTGCCTTCTTGGAATTTGGTAAGTGGCTTCCACGACTTTTTTATTTTCCATTAGAAAATCACAGCCTAGAGATGCTCGGTGTGTGCACATTTCTCCAGTGGCTGTTTAGAATGAGCCATGTTTTCATTAAGCAGAAATTTATGAGAGCGCTTTTAAGTAAATAATTTTTTTTCCTCTCTTGTATCATTAAAGACCATTTCAGCAGAAGATCTGGTTGGGCAGGTCCCAGGTAAAAGTGAACGTGAAATTTTTATAAACTCCTGAATAAGATTGTGATACCTCATGCCTAGGATAGTTTTCATTAAATCAGTTCCTAAGGAAAGTATAGTGAGATTTTATCCTGGGATGAATTCTACATTCTCCAGAATAATTTGATTTTTCTATCTCTAAACCAGCTCTTCATTCATGATCGTACAGTAAGGAAACCACAGTGAAGAGTCTAAAGTTTGGGTTCATCCTGAGCTTTAGCATAAACAAACTATTCTCCACTAAGGAGGGTCAATTCTGATTATCCTTTTTTTTACACACACACACACACACCCATGGGATATTCTATAGACCAGGAGACAGTCTTCTGAGAAAGATCAATGATATAGATGTTTTTGAGACTTGCAGAAGATTGCATGAACAGTAGCAGTGTCAATACAAACTGCTATGGAGTTCAACCTCTTTCTACAGCAAAAAGGGATGGGGGAGTTAGCAAAACTTCTTTAAAAATACTTAAAACTTATTTTGAAGAACATAGAATCAATTGCAGTTTGAAATCTCACTATCCCTCTCATAAATACAAAATACAGTCATTTCTATCCTCTCCTCCCCCACCATTAGTATGTAAGATGCCTTTTGGGGGGAATTTTGTTCCTCTTTATTTGAAATTATACTACACAATTAACAGATTAACTATCTAGAGTTTTACTGAAGAATATGAAGTACCAGGTTAATGCTCCACTTTCTCAGTTTACTTATCTACTTATTTTGTATAGTCTTTACATTTCAATAAAAAGAAATTTTCCCACCCAAAACATACATATAGATCCATTGGACCTCAGGTCTTAAAATTATAAAAGTCTTTTAAACTTTAATAAAAAATATACACATTTATATAACTTAACTGCCTCTTAGACAGCTCTAAGGTCTTTAGTGAATTAGAAGAAACCACTATAATCTGGGGACCATTTTATATTTATTGGTAGGAAATAGAAAAATATTTTACTGTGATTCCTGAATTCTCTACCTAAGGATTAAAAGGATTCAGAAACAGACTGGGTCAGTGATTCCAACTACCCATGGAAACTATTTTTTGTTGTTTTTGAAGAAGACAGACATGAGTTTGTAGTAGAAATATGGGAAGCTGGGCAGCCCATGCCAATAGCTAAAGCAGTGGGAGGAAAAAACTGCCAATCTTATTCAACCTGGTGAAATAATGCACAGCAGAAGTGACAGGTGGGGGCAATGAACATGCAGGAAATCCATCTTACCCCATGGGCTTGTGTATAACCAAGTACCAAAGGCATTCGCACTAAAATTGAAACTGCGAACTTCAATATGATCAAGATTCATTGGTTTTGCTACCTTGGAAATTCTGGTTGGGTTGCACACTGTCAAGTTCTCTTAATGTGCAAATGATTCCAGCATCTATAGATTCTCCCTCTGATGTAGAAATGTATAATTGGTATCACATATATCTTCATCCCTTGGTGAACTTGCCTATATAAACCTTTGCAAATAGAGTTTATTTTTTTAAGTCCCTGCTTTCTTTGGAACTGGAATTATTAATAACTTCTAAGTGGCTATTGTGAGACTTTTCTTTGTGAAGCACATTTTCCTAGCTTATTTTAATTTTGCATTTTGTTGAATGTGCCGACTTTCTCTGGCAACATGCAAAATTTGCCAGGCGGAAATTCTGCACCCAAAGTATCAGGATGATATTAACATTTAAGTTTTTTTTAGCAAGAGCTTTTACCCAAGGGTCTAAAGGAAAAGTATTCTATTAAGTTTTGCTGCTACTTGAGAAAGACTTAAAAAAAAAAAAAACATTTCCTAACAAAGCTTGACCCATTTGTTCTTTGGAAGGAAAATAAATAAATAAAAACTTAGCAGTGATTCAAATTAAACACATTGGCACAGATAAGTTAGTTTTATTTGTACGTTTCTGGCATAATGTGCTGAGAAATACTAATTCTTTTGACTCCCTGCCAATTTGCTACTAATCAAAATGGAGAAGATATGCACTGTTTGGATTATACCTAAAAATAGTTGTGCTACAGTCACATCGGCAAATGGAATTAAATTAATTTCTCTTTCTTCCCCTTGACGCACACCCTCCCCATTAAATTTCCATCTAGAATATTGCTCCTGCCTCTCATAATGCGTGATTCGGTATGCCCCAAATTGCATTGCTACATTGTAATGATTTTTAAAGCATACTCCCTTGAACTACTTTCTGGGAAATAACACCTCTCCTGAAATCCTCTCTTTTACTCTGCTGTCATTTAAAGAGTTTCTATTAAATAGCCCTTCTTGTGTCATCAAAGAGGTCTAATACTATACACCAATACTTTGTGGATTAATTTTCCTTCTCAATAGTCTTTTTACCCTTTTGTGGGAGGAGGGAGATAATTTCTGAATCAATAAAATTTGATCACTTGATGGCCCAGCGACCAGGTTTCCAACTCCAGTTGCTTTACTCTCAGACTGGGAAAACAGCAGCCCCAAGGAGAAGCTTTCATGAGATTTGCCGTAATGCTAGTATCGCCCAAGATAGTGTTGGAGGTAATTGTCTCCTTCCTTAAAACCAGGGGTCAGGAACCGTTTTGGCTGAGAGAGCCATGAACGCCACATATTTTAAAATGTAATTCCGTGAGAGTCATACAACGACCTGTGTACGTTATGCACTATCTAATAAAAATTTGGTGTTGTCCCGGAGGACAGCTGTGATTGGCTCCAGCCACCCGCAACCATGAACATGAACGGTAGGAAATGAATGGATTGTAATACATGAGAATGTTTTATATTTCTAACATTATTATTATTTTTTTATTAAAGATTTGTCTGACAGCCAGATGCAGCCATCAAAAGAGCCACACTTGGCTCACGAGCCATAGGTTCCCAACCCCTGCTTTAAACTTTGGCCTTCGCTTGAATGTTGGGCTAAGCTCCCTCTGAACATAGCTCTGCCCTCTGTACCTTAAACCAGCTCTTGACCTGGACCCACCATACTCACTAGCCCACTCTTGAGCGCGTTTTCAGTTCTTCTTGAATGAATTAGAAACATCCACACACAGAAAAATCTATTTGTCTTCATAGCAGCATTAATTTCTCATGAACAGCTTCCTAAAGCTCTGACTTGTAACATCGCTCAAAGCTTACCACCCCTTTCTTCCTCTCCCCACACCCCCTAGCTCAGAGCTGTTAATTAGCAAGATCACACTGTTTTCTTCCTATTTATCACACAAACCTTACCCAAGATGCATTTTAAATGTCTTAAGTTTGGATTTCTTCCTGAGAATTTAAGTATTGCTCATGATTATGAATTTTTAAAAAAAAAATTGTACTTTTTCTTTAAAAGGTCTTCACACTAGTTTACTATTTGGGGTGTGGGGTTATCTTAACTTTTGTTTCTCTGAATTTTTCAGTTCTTAAACGTATGACCTTGTCAGTCTTTCAGTATCCTGATTGCAAAGATAGCATTAGCTATTCCACATTTAACTATTTGTAAATTAGTTTTCCTAGTCATTATTGTGCTGGCTTAGTGGGAATTGTGGGTAAAACTCTAGGGGAGCAGAAAACTTGTGCAAGCAGATGGCCCAAAGACGGACGGCTGGGCTCTGAATATGTTTGCCACTGTGCCCAATGACCTTGGGGAAATCAGTTGGTTTCCCTGCTACTCAGATCCACTTCCCACAAAGCTGGATCAGTAAGTAGCCTTTGTAAATCCCTTTTGAGATGCTCTGATAGAAGGGGCTTATGGCTTTGCAAAGTCTATCATTTGGAATACTTCCTCCTTATGTTTTTTCCTTTACCTTCCAACTACTCCCACCAAAATTCCTGTTTTTCTTTTAAGTGAAAAGAACTAAAAATAGAATATACATATATAATAGAATATACATAATAGAATATATATATTATATAGAATATATATATAATACTCAATGCATCCAAACAGTTCATTTTTTTTTACATTTAAAATTCCACATAAACCACAGCTGAATAAATAAAATAATCTTCTTCCCCAACATCAAAGACCTGTTTGCTATGAGCTAAGCAAAAGTATTTGTTTAATGATTCTTAACCCACAGCCACATTGAGAAAAGTAAATTAATTTAGAAAGTTACTCAACTCTACAATTTTGCCTTGACTTGTAAATGCTGAAAGCAACTATCTAGATTTGTTCTCTTTTTCTTGGAATGGCAGTTCAGAGAAAAATGCTGAGGGCCATGGAGTTTGTATTTTTGCTTACCTCTCTTTTGTAGCTTGCAGGGTGTTGGGTTTCTTTGTTCCAACTTAATAAACAGTGAACTGACTTAAAGAATCTGTTATGTTAACTACAGGAACTCACCTGAACCCACCTCAAAATTGACATATTCTGCACTCCAGAGAGTTTTACAAAGCCATCTTACATTTTAGTAATATGTTCTTTTTAAAGGATTCCTGATTTATGATCAATTCTGAAATAATGTGGTGGGGGTTTTTCCTTAAAATAGGCATTCCTGAGTAAAACCAAGTCACCTACAAAAATTCTAGAATTTTCAGCACGGGAAGGATCTTGGTATGTCTAGGAAATAATCCCCTATCTCCTCAAGCAAGGCTATATACAATACTTAGCAATTTTCAACCTTTCTCATCTCATGGCACACGTAATTACTAAAATTATGTGGCACTGTCAAAAAAGTAGGTATAGTTTTTTTTTAATTTATTCACACTGTTGACTGTTGTCATTTTTTTATTTGACAATCTAAGGGAGGAGAGGTCAGTGTCCCTGACTGAATAGTCAGGTATTGCATGTTTTGAAAATTCTTGCAGCACACCAGTTGAAAATCACTGACCTCGATCAATGGAGATCATGGAGACTGATGAGATTCAATATGAAATTTAAAGATCTGGTCTACCATTTCCTAATCCATCCTATCAGCAATATGTCCTTTCTAGCTAACCCAACTTCCTCAGTTAAACAAACAGCCAGATATTTCTCCAGTATAATGGGTTTATTCGGGAATAACAAAGAGTTGCCATTCAGGACATGTGGTCACTCTAAATAACATGCACATCCAGAGGAACAAAGGAAAGGACTGCTCTTTTAAGGTCCTCTTTTAGGGTCTTGGGAAGAGCTGTGGGAAACAAAGAGTCCATTGGAGGAAACTGGAAGTTCCGAGTATACTGACTTTTCATTGGCCTAGTTATGGCAGTCTCCCATTGGCTGGGCTGTTACTGGGCGAATGGGAATCTCTTCTTCCTCTTGCTGAGGCAGTAAAGCAGCATCACTTCCTGTTGGAGGTGCAGGGTACATCTCTTCCTGTTGGGGTCAGTGGTATGTGTTGAGTGACACATGACATGTGTCTGAGAGTTCTCTTCTAGTCTCCTGACTCCATTTTAAATGAGCTTTTTGTTTATTCATTTTTACAGACTCATGATTGATCTCAGTGGACTTTGAAAACTGATAACTGACACACTGTTCTCTGCATAAAAATCCTTCTGATGATATTCATGAAAAACAGTGACCCCCTCCTCAGTTTCAGATGCACTAATTCCACTTATAAACAACTTCAAGTTCTTTTATAATCACCACAGTCACAGGGATTCCTCCTCTGTGGAGACTAGGACAAAACACAGTACCGTCCAGTGGTCAGTGTGGCTCGGCCTGGTGGCATTGACACGTCATCCTTCCTGAAATTGTGCTGCTCATTTTTTTTAATATCACCAAAGCCACAAAACTCTGAAAATCTGAAAAAAATATTGTACAAAGTGACAAAGCATAACATGACATTTAGTAAGTCCTTATAGTCCTGCAGACAGTACAGAACAGAACAGGCAATGTAAATCTTTTTCAAACCAGGCAACCAATAGAACTCCTTCCCCAAAGGAGAAACATTTATGACTCTCCTCAAATCTTTTGAGTGTTAATATAACTATATGGACAAAAATCTATTTTTCGTCTTAGATGTGCTCTGAAGACACTCAGAGGGCTTAACTATTCAGAGGATGTGTGTGATTAGTCTTCAAGTTGTGATTCATTGCTCAACTGTTCTTAAAACAGAGTGCTGAGTGAGTGTGCCTTGTGGGAGACGAGGAGCCCATGACCGCGCACGGCACTCACACTCTGGCTGGGGAGATCACACGTCCACACGTGGAAAGCGACCAAGAGTGAGGCAGGTTTGATTGAATGCCAGACACATGGCCCAAAACCAAGGGCTCTAGACCAGTGCTAGCTGATAAAAATACAATGCAAGTGATGTATTCAATTTTACATTTTCTAGTAGCCACTTTACTTTTTTTTAGTAAAAAATAAACAGGTGAAGTCAGCATTATTCTTTCAACATGTAATTGATATACATTACTTAAGATATTCTTCGCTTCTTTTATAACACACCACATCTTTGAAATCTGATGGGGAGTTTACACTTCGAGCTCATCTCAACTGGGACTCGCCACATGTCAAGTTATCGGTAGCCATGAGCCACATGGGAGCTGTATTGACATTTCAGAGCTGGAGTTCAGAGGGTGGAGAGGATGGTGGAGTGGCATAACCTGAGGCTGGATGACAGTGTGGGTTTGGGGTAAGGAGATAATGGCGTGGAAGGCCATTTCATGAAAAGTGTTTCTTTTTTTTTTTTTTTTTTTACAGAGACAGAGAGAGAGAGTCAGAGAGAGGGATAGATAGGGACAGACAGGAACGGAGAAAGATGAGAAGCATCAATCATCAGTTTTTTGTTGCAGCTCCTTAGTTGTTCATTGATTGCTTTCTCATATGTGCCTTGACCTTGGGCCTTCAGCAGACCAAGTGACCCCTTGCTCGAGCCAGCAATCTTGGGTCCAAACTGATGAGCTTTGCTCAAACCAGATGAGCCCGTACTCAAGCTGGCGACCCTGGGGTCTTGAACCTGGTCCTCTGCATCACAGTTCGATGCTCTATCCACTGCGCCACTGCCTGGTCAGGCATGAAAAGTTTTAAGGGGGAGAAAACTGCATGAACAAAAGCATAGAGATACAGTGGTCAGGATGAATTTTTAGACAGCAAGAAGCCAATTGCAGACAGTTCATGTTGATGGAGTAATTAGAAGATGAAACTGAAAATGTAGTTTTGGGCACAGATCAGAAGGTTAATGCAAAAGTGGTGAACTCTAGCCTTTCTAAAAGCATGAAGTTTTATAAGCAAGAGTGTCATGATAAAAACAGTATTTTAGGCAGGTCAACCTGGCATCAGAAACCATGATGAGTGGATGCAATAGCTTAATCTTCCAAACAATTCTGAGTTAAGTAAACTCAATAATCACATATTACAAATAAAAAAATAAATATGTATGTTCTCTCATATAATAGATATGAGTTCATTATTAAATTGGCTTTTTGGATTTTGTATTTTAACCTCAGGAGCTAACCCAGAGAAATGCATCTTTTCTGATGTCATAAGGCTGAGGATCTGGTAAATGTCCAAAGGCCATACCCCCTACAGAGGTAAGGCACAAGAGATCAAGGCAACAGGTGAGCAGTCTTGACCAAGTCTAGGTGCCTGACTCTTTTTTTTTTTTTTTTTTTTTTTTTTTTTACATTTTTTTTTTTTCTTTTCACTTTTCTGAAGCTGGAAACGGGGAGAGACAGTCAGACAGACTCCCGCATGCGCCCGACCGGGATCCACCCGGCACGCCCACCATGGGGCGACGCTCTGCCCATCAGGGGGCGATGCTCTGCCCATCCTGGGCGTCGCCATATTGCGACCAGAGCCACTCTAGCGCCTGGGGCAGAGGCCACAGAGCCATCCCCAGCGCCCGGGCCATCTTTGCTCCAATGGAGCCTTGGCTGCGGGAGGGGAAGAGAGAGACAGAGAGGAAAGTGCGGCGGAGGGGTGGAGCAGCAAATGGGCGCCTCTCCTGTGTGCCCTGGCCAGGAATCGAACCCGGGTCCTCCGCACGCTAGGCCGACGCTCTACCGCTGAGCCAACCGGCCAGGGCCAAGTGCCTGACTCTTAAGTCCATCACTTATTCATGCTCCTTGTCTGTTCCCTGCTACACCGGAACTCCTTTAGGATAGAGGCCTCATCTTTTTATCCTTGACTCTCTGATACCAACACATTTCCCGGCACAATGTATTCACTCCCGGCACTCTGAGTATTCACTGACTGAATTCTATTGTCAGAGAACCAAGTCCTCTCTCCACCTTCTGCAACAATCCAAGCTCGTAGCAATTATAGGCCTAATGAGAACGGTTCTCTGCAAGAAGATGTGATGTAATCCTCTATTTCCTTTGAAATCCAGATGTTTACTACCAGACATAAAGAATAGTTTCTTTAATAAAAATGTGCTAAATACATCTGATAAGGGCTTAATATCCATAATGTATAAGGAACTTATAAATCTCAACACTAAAAAAACAAACAATCAAATTAAGAAATAGACAAAGGACTTAAATAGACACTTTTCCAAACAGGACATACAGATGACCAATAGACATATGAAAAGATGTTCAAAATCATTAATCATCAGAGAAATGCAAATTAAAACCACAATGAGATAGCACCTCATACCTGTCTGAATGGCTATCAATAAATCCACTAACAACAGGTGTTGGTGAGGGTGTGGAGAAAAGGGAACCCTCCTGCACTGCTGGTGGGAATGCAGATTGGTGCAGGCATATGGACAAAAAATTAAAGAATTAAAAATGGCATTGCCTGATGACCCAGCAATTCCTCTTCTGGAAATACATTAGAAGAAACCCAAAACACTAATTTGAAAGAATACTATGCACCCCTATGTTTATTGCAGTGTTGTTTACAATAGCCACAATTTGGAAGCAGCCCAAGTGTCCATCAGTGGATGAGTGGCTAACAAAGCTGTGGTACATTTACACAGTGGAGTACTACTCAGCCATAAAATAATAAGGAAATCTTACCTTTTGCGACAGCATGGATGAACCTGGAGAGTATCCTGCTAAGTGAAATAAGCCAGTCAGAGAAAAACAATGACCGTATCAGCTCACTTATAAGTGGAACCTAACGAACAAAATAACCCACAGAATCAGACTCCCAGTTACAGAGAACAGACTGACAGCTGTCAGAGGGGAGAGGGGCTGGGGGCTGGGTGAAAAAGGTGAAAGGGTTACACAAAGGAGAAAAACTAGACACAGACAACAGTCTGGTTGTTACAAGAAAGAAAGGAAGGTGGGGGAGGTTGAAGAGGGTAGAGGGGGGATAGAGGGTGAGAAGACAAGACTTGATTTGGGGTGGTGAACCCACAATGCAGTATACAGAGGACGCACTGCAGAATGGTACACCTGAAACCTATATCATTTTATTAACCAACATCACCCCAAAACATCCAATTCAAAAACGAAAAAGGTGCTGGGTTTCAAACTGCAGCCCTGGCTGGTTGGCTCAGTGGTAGAGCATCGGCCTGGTGTGCAGGAGTCCCGGGTTTGATTCCTGGCCAGGCCACACAGGAGAAGCACCCATCTGCTCCTCCACCCCTCCCCCTCTCCTTCCTCTCTATCTCTCTCTTCCCCTCCCACAGCCAAGGCTCCATTGGAGCTCTGAGGATGGCTCTATGGCCTCTGCCCCAGGCACTAGAATGGCTCTGGTTGCAACAGAGCAACACCCCAGATGGGCAGAACATCGCCCCCTGGTGGGCATGCCAGGTGGATCCCGGTCGGGCGTATGCGGGAGTCTGTCTGACTGCCTCCCCGTTTCCAACTTCAGAAAAATACAAAAAACAAACAAAAAAAACAAACAAACTGCAGTGTATATGGGACAACCCCTGCTGGTGCCGCAGAAGCAACAGGATTGTTTCCCAAATATTTCTAAGAAATGAGTTTAATAACTAGAAATTCCACATTGATTGCTGGAATTATGTACCCAAGTAACATAAATTTAGAATGAAGGTAGTATATACTGTATGAAAATGTACAGCATTCTTCTTTAAAAATAGGTATTTCACTAAAATTGTTAAATCACAAAGACATATTCTTGGCTCTGGGTTCAGTTGTTAGTGTGTAAATTACCTGATTTACTTATCACTTACTGTATTCTGTCCCAAATGAGGTTTTTCCCCCCTCCTAACTCAGAGCTCTCTAGCCTTTTTTCTTCTGAACTCCACAAGGGAGAAAGCTTCTTCCCCACCCGAAGCGTTCTCCCTGGACTCCAACAGTTAACATAGCAAAGAGAACTGATTCCGTTTTATTAGCATATGGATTTCAGTTTTAAATTTTCTTTGTCTATTTCTAAACTATAAGAAATGACATTGTCTTCATACAGAATCTTTTTAGAGCAAGCAGACATCACAGCCCTTCCAAAGTCTGCACTTCTCACTCAGGCCTCCGCTTGAAACGGGCTCATAGTCACCCGCCTCCCACCGTCGGGTAAGGGAGAGCTCAGAGTGGCTCCTCAGCTGTTTCAAGGGAGGCTTCTCACCTTCTGACAAGGCACTGGGACTTAAGCTGGTATTCTTTACATATATAACTGCTCAAAAAAATTAGGAGACATTTTATCACTTCATATTCATTTTGAAATATCCCCTAATTCTGCTCACAAAAAATTAGGGGACATTTTATTGTTTCAAATTCATTTTGAAATGTCCCCTAGTTTTTGTGAGCAGTATATATACTTAATATTGCACAATTCATTTTTAATGACATATTTTATTTACCTTATCAGAATTATCATTTGCAACAAACTCAGTGTTGAGGGAAGGTGAGAACAGTGCAGAGGCTGACGTGAGGAGATCCCCGTGGGAGGTACGACAGGTCTTCCGCCTGAAACACTCAGAAACCTATTTCATAAGAATGCATTTCCCTGGGTCAGCTCCTGAGACTGATCTATAACATCAGCAAGCCAATTTAATAATTTACAACGTAGCTGTCACAAGGCCTATTCCACTTCCTTGAGCAAGAGCAGATATTCTCTTTCTATACCCAGGGAAGAGAACTATAATCAAAAGGCTACTTAGTGAGCAGGGGGTCAGGACAAGGGAAACTGGATGCAGAATTTAACATTAAGGGCGTCAGGCTAAGATTTACCAATGCATCCATTTCTACCGTGGGCCGGAATACTGAAGTCTGCTGGCTTGAAGATCTACTCTCTTTTCTTCCCTAGATAGGGCTTGCATGGGCACTACCAACATGTGTCTTCCTGTCTCTCCTTTTGTTTTGTTTTTTTAATCACTGATAGCCACTGCCCCCCCCACCCCCACCCGCAACAACTAGAATCTTTATAAAAGTCAAGACACCTCAGCAGGTCAAGTCCTGCCAATCTGGCTATCTCTGGAGGAGGATAGCATACCTCTGTTCTCATCCATTATTTCTCAGTTAATGGAGAGTGGGTGTGGGGAGGAAATTTTGATGCCTTCCAACAACACTGAAATTAAAGCCTATTCCCCATGGAAAATCTCCTGGTTTGGTTTCTACATTATGGGAACCCAAGTATTTGATATTGTTAATCTTGCTAACAGAAATTTCTATTTCACTACTAAATAATATGGTCCTTTTCCTTAAATACATTAAATAGATGTCTAGCTAGCCATTCAAACATTCTTTTTCTGCTTTGTATATCAGATGAACTTGAATTCTAAGTGCACGTTCCTCATCTATACCGTAGACACGTTCTGAGCTAAGTATGCCTCTAAAAATGCCACTTTCATAGGTCATCCTAGGCTGAAGCTCTAGATGGATGTCTAAGTGTCGAATCACATTTCTCTGGGGGGGAAAGACAATGATTTTGTGATGGCATAAAGGGATTGGATTCACAACACATTTTAGATTAAAATTGTAGAGCAAAATTTGAAATTCGTGGCAAAAAAAAAAAAGATTAGCCTCTTAGACCTTTTGTTTTCAATCAGTGTAACATATATTGTCATTTTATATATATGTAAAGCAATTTATGACTTAATTTATTTATTTTACATACAGTGCACTAGGCCCCAGAGAGGACAGAACAGGACTGACTCAGTCTTCAGAACCAGGCAGCAACTCGTGGTCACATGTCCTCCACCTGCACTTTCAAAGTGTTAGTAGAGACAGAGTGAACAGCGCTTTTTAAAGTACATCTATCAGAGCTCAGAAATAACTTACTATACTCAGTCTAGTTTGGAAAGATGAGAAAAGTATTTTAAGAGCGACCATATAGACACAAACATACAAACCCACATATTGAAAATAGCAGAGTAAATATTATATAATATATATGCAAAATATATGGTGTAAGTTCACAGCCTCTTATCTGAGGCCCCGTGGGGCCACGTGTATTTGGGAATTCAGAATTTGGGGGGGGGGGTGTTAAGAAGGCAATATGGTGCATATACTCTGTATTACCTAACACCCTAAGTGGGGTTCAGGTCAGCATTCCATAATCAAACTTTCATGCCTCTGCAGTAAAATATATGATTATTCATACTAAGTGGATAAAAAAGTGACTATAAATAGCCTCACACCAGTTCAGGTCAGGTTTTGCTGCCAAATGAGTTCATGTCAGGTCACGTTTACTTTCAAACAAGTTATGGAAAAACTATCTTCAGAGCTTTCTGGATTTGGGCAGTGAGAAGGAGGAACAGTGGACCTGTGTGATAGAATGTTCCTTTGTAGAATGGCATCTACCATTTAAGGAAGGCGATGGAACATATTTAAACCTACCAAATATGTTAACTCAATTAATTTACAAGAAATATCACTCAATAAATGCTCTTTAAAATGGAGGATGAGCACTGTTTAAAGCCGTGGCAATCTCAGGGAGCTTTTGAAATAAGCAAGCTGCATGCTGTTAGCTGACATTAAGAATGGGCCAAAGGCATGAGAGTAATTAGAGGGCAATTTTTGGAAACAATCAACAAAAGCCATTATCTTAGCTAATCTTCGGCCTTTCAGAGGCAATATATCAGCTAAGAAAATACCCTTGATTAATACAATAGCTGATTTCAGCAAGTCTCAGGATTGGAAGAGACCTTTAACATCACTACTGTCCACCCACCTCTGAGGGCAAAGAATCTTCTTCTCCTTGGGTCACTGGACCCCTGGAGATTATAAAAGAAGACAGAGAAGAAAATAGAAATATTATGGTCTTCACTCCAGAAAGAGGCACTGAAAAGTGTCACAATTGTTTTTTCAAGGGGTATATTGTCCCAGGCTGGCGCGGCATTCCTGCTTTGGATGCCTGCCATATTTGAAAAATAAAGAAAAAGCAAAAGCTAATGTTTTATCATTTCACAGCAGTCTTAGTACCCTAGAGAGTTTCTGTATTTTAAGAGGCCTCATAATTGACTGTGGTCATACATTTCAGTGGCTTCTGCGACATTTATCTCCACCAACGATTTTCTATGCAATATTTATACGATAAACATTTTCAAACTCCCTGTGACCCTCTGTCTTTATCTGAAAGGTTGAGAAGAGGGAACCTAATGACATTGGCTGGCTCTCCTTGTCTTTTTACATCCCGTATCATACATAATGCAGAGAAGGGGTAAAAAAAAAAGGAAAAGGAGTCCCCCAAGGAAAAGACGTCAACTTACCTACTAGTAAATGAATCACGCGTCAGTTTTCAATTTGACATAAACTGGGAAAGGAAACGAAGAAGTAAATTTTGCAAGTGTTGCGCCGTCAGTGGAGAAAAGAGTGATTTTAGTCTCAAGCATCAACGGTGATTTAGATGTGTCCGTATTCGGCACACCCGTTGTTTTCTTTGACACTGTCCGGGGTCTCACAGGAGAGGGGTGGGTGTGTCGCACTTCTTTCTGCTTACTTATCCGAACAGTTGGTGAAGAGCATCCTTTCGGATCAAAGTGGCTCCAAGAGACTCACCCACCGACACGCCCAAGGAAGGAGTGTGTAAGCTCCATGACCACATTGAAAAGACTGAGTTCTGTTTGCAGGAGAAATTAAGAGAGCAGAGGTTCCCGGCAGGCAGCCTCTCTGCAAGGCATCTGGTGAGATTGAACGTAAATGGTCCCAGGGCAAGCCGGATCCCAGCAATGATGTCTCAGCCAGTTACTAGGCTTCGTCGGACAGCCCCCACACTGTCTTCCCATACATAGGGGTGTGTGTGTGCCATTGTGTGTGTGCACGAAAAGACCAGGTAAGCCAACAAAGGCACCACGAAGTCGGATGACTGGCTCCCCACCCTTCCTGCACATGCTCGTTATCAGCCCCAGCCCTGGGCCCGGGGAAAGTGATGGAGAGCTCTCCTTAGGTCAAGTGGCCAAGGGATGTGGACGGTTTCCCTTCACATTGTTACCCTTGAGGACCACTTCTCTCTCCTGGTCCGAGAAAAACTCTCAATCATAATAAGTCATGTATTTGGCTTGTTCATTGTCAAAGATATGCCGTGAACATTACACAACACAAAATCTGAAGAGAACTTGAAAACATTAAACTACGGGGAAAATAAAGATATAACAGCCTCATGTTACATAATTTTACTTATATGGAATAGCTATAATAGGTGAATCTATAGAGACAGAATGTAGACTACTGGGTGCCAGCTAAGAGGAGGGGGAATGGAGAATGCCTAATGGATCTGGGGTTTCCGTTGGGGGCGATAACATTGTTCTGGAACTGGAGACTGGTGATGATGATTGCACAACTTTTTTTTTTTTTTTTTTTTTTTTGTATTTTTCTGAAGCTGGAAATGGGGAGGCAGTCAGACAGACTCCCGCATGCGCCTGACCGGGACCCACCTGGCACGCCCACCAGGGGGTGATGCTCTGCCCATCTGGGGTACCGCTCTGTTGCAACCAGAGCCACTCTAGCACCTGAGGCAGAGACCAAGGAGCCATCCCCAGCGCCCGGGCCAACTTTGCTCCAATGGAGCCTCGGCTGCAGGAGGGGAAGAAAGAGACAGAGAGGAAGGAGAGGGGGAGAGGTGGAGAAGCAGATGGGCGCTTCTCCTGTGTGCCCTGACCGGGAATCGAACCCGGGACTCCTGCACGCCAGGCCGACGCTCTACCACTGAGCCACCGGCCAGGGCCGATTGCACAACTTTTTTGAATGTACTAAATGCCAGTGAACTGTGCACTTTACAATGGTTAAAATGGTTAAGTTTATGTCTTTTACCACAATAAAAATAAATGTGATGGGGATTATTTTTTCTACTAGGCTTGCAATTTTTTAGAGACAGAAACATATAAAAAAAAATATTGGGGAAGTATTGCAGCCAAAGAGGAAGAGAAAGGGAGAAAAGTTATTCTGGCTTCAAAAATAGTTAAATTTATTTTTATCAAAATTATAAGCAAGCAAGGAAGAATCTTAGTCTTCATGAGCCAATGTGATCCCCTCGTTTTACAGCTGAGGAAGCCGAGGCTTCCATGGTAACCTGTTCTTGGAGAGCAGACAGCTAGATTTGAATGCAGCTCTGCCAGGTGTATTATCTCTGTTACTTAAGGGTGGTTGCTTGGTCTCTCCACCTCGGTTTCCTCATCAGTGAAATGGGACTGAAGGTACCTAGTAATGTATTTCCCAAATACCATACCACTAGACCGTTTGATAGAGAAAAGCCCAATTTATTAGTAGTACTTATTTAGCAGTGTCTCTGAAAAGAAGGTCAATATGGAGATTTATAGGGTTTTGAGATCTGGTCCCAAGCGATCTGTGGCAGCTCTGTCCAGGAGGAGCCAACTGAGATGGAGCAGAGTGAGAAGCATAACAGTGGAGTGCAGCGGGCACAGCAGGGAGGGGGTCTCGAAGCAAGTCTTGACAGTAAACTGTTGTTTGGCTAGCCAGCTGTTTGCCGGCTGCCTGGGGCACATTGTCTGCAGGGGTTTTCTGAAGCAAACTGCGCTGTTGCTTGTTGGTTTGCAGTTTTATCGCTCCTGAGGGAAGCGTTCCTGGAACAAACAAGTAAGTCATGATGACACGGGTTGCCTTGGTTCCAGGTTGGAAGAGTTCTGTCACGTGTGACGTCGGGGGTCGCAGTTCTCAGAGGTGCCGAGGCTGCGTGACAAGCACACAGACCAGTGCCCGCTCCCAGTACAATGCGCCCTGTCTTTCCTCCCACGGTCTCACCACTGCACCCCCTAAAACCTTGTTCCCAGATCTCGGCCGGAGCCGGAACCAACTCTTCTGCCTCACATTCCAGAAAACCCTTTCCACCGCCTACGATTAGATTGGGTTACCCTCCTTCTGGCATGGGCAGATTACTTCAGCCACCACAAAAAGCCCCAAGTCTTCCCACCGCCGCGAATGCAGCAGCAGCACAGAGTGGTTACGCTGCCCTCAGACACGGTTCCAGGTTTCCTGTCACTTGATCTGTGACCGTGGGCCGGTTATTTACCTATTCAAGCCCCACTTCCTCATTTGTAAAGTGCGAATGACAGGGCTGAGCCCTCAATACCTATTCAGCTAATTTTTTAAAGGAATAAATTCGTGCTCTCAAATTCTAATTCCATTTCTTTTCCAAAGTTAGACAAAGATGAAATTGTCTTGTTTTGTCTCCACGCGCCCCCCATCTTCTGGGAGGACCTGGGTGTGGCTCTCAGGAAGCGGTGGGATCCGGAGCCCGACCTGCCCAGAGGAAGAGCGTGGAATCTCAAGAGACACACTGGTCACGAGACAGACTCACAGACAGATTTTTAATCCAAGAAGTTTCACACGGTTTAAAAAGGTGTAGAAAGGCAGCCCCCAAATTTAGTTTGATGATCTGAACCTGCTCCAGCCTAAAATCCCTGTTTTACTACCTGCTGCTTCTCCTTTGTCTCTGACTTCCAACACCCTTCATGGGCAGAGCTCTTGACATTTTTAGCTATTTCCTCTCAGCCTGATTTACTGCCTAGGGGTCAAGTACAACAGTTTTTGTTTCAGTATTTATTTATATAAACTAGCAGTCTGACCTGTAGGGTCACCCACATCCATATGGCAGGTTAAATCCATGACATGAGAGTATTATAAATAATTCCTATTCTGGATGCTTCCAATAGAGGTATCAGGGAAAAACGGCCCCTGAACTAGGGATTGGGACCGGTGTGGGGTGTAAGCCCATCTGCCCCAAGTAAGTTTGGGGAAGTTATTTTAAATCTCTTTCAACCACAAAAGTTAAGTTTACAAAGGCAGCTGAGCTGAGCGGGGGTAGACTGGCT
Source organism: Saccopteryx leptura (assembly GCF_036850995.1). NCBI lineage: Eukaryota > Metazoa > Chordata > Mammalia > Chiroptera > Emballonuridae > Saccopteryx > Saccopteryx leptura. Next base: position 14,572,619 of record NC_089515.1, on the reverse strand, counting down.
AAGAATTTTTTCTAGCTGTGATAAACTGCCACCACGCTGATTTTCACCATGGACATGTTTCTAAAAGCTTAGGCACTCCTTAAAGGCAAACTTTGTAACTTTCTAAGGAGTTTTAAACGAGATCAAAGTTAATTAGTTTGTATTTTTCTCTCAAGAAAACATTTTACTCCAATGTTGGGTAATGGAAACACACAGTGGCGAGTCCAGGGCCCCCCAGGGAGCTCACAGGCTAGTGGTTGAAGCAGCCGATGTAAGTTTCTAATTGAATTATGTGGGATTTACTACCATCAGATCCCCAAAGAGGGAACAGATTCTGAAACCGGCTGGGGCAGTCAGGGAATGCATTAACCGCAAGGTATCAAGTGAGCTGGAACTTGGTTGATGAGCAGTAGCTTTTGCCAGGATGAATAGGGCATTCCTAGCAGAAGGGGAGAACTTTCCAAAGGCACAAAGGCAGGAGAAAATAGGCTGCATTTGAAAGACAGCACGGGAGTTTGCACGGCTGCAGCCCAAGGCCACCAAGGCACCAAGGCTAGCCCAGTGGGACATGATTCCTGATAAGACAGCAAAAACTAGATCGGGAAGGAATTTGTACATCTTACTGAGAATTCTGGAGTACATTCTAAAGGGCAGAGAGAGTCATTGGATGTTCCGCGTAAAATAGCAACCGAGTCAGACTTGAGTTCTATCACATGCACTCCAAGAACAAGGAGGATGAACTCATAGAAGAATCGAAGAAGAGGTGGAGAAGGGGAGACTAGCTGAGTGAGTCAAGATGATGAGAGAAACCTACAAATTGCAGAAACCAAGACAGACTAGTAGCAGATGCTGTTGGGGGGAAGTTTAAGTGCACAGGGTCAGATGTATGGTTTGAGGTTCTCGAGTTTGATGTGGACACCCAGGGACAGATGTTCGTTTCACCAAGCAGCTAAGAATAGATTTATGGCTCAGGGTAAGGCTAGACACAGACATGTGGGAATTGTTGGCTCACCTCTAAGGAGAAGTTAAAAGCAAGAACTTTAACACCACTAACAAAAATACAACAAAACAAGTAAGAAAATAATAGTAGGGAGGGGACAAAAATTTCTATGGTTTTCCTTAGACTTTTTTGGGGGGAGGGGGTGAGTGGAGGGAGATGCGCCCCGACCAGGATCCACCTGGCAACCCCATCTACGGCTGATGCTCAAATCAATTGAGTTATTTTTAGCACTTAAGGCTAATGTGCTCCACTGGAGCCATCCTCAGTGCCCAGGACCACGCTCGAACCAACTGAGTGGCTGGCTGCGGGAGGGGAAGATGAAGAGAAGGAGAGGGAGGGGGTGGGGAGAAGCAGATGGTTGCTTCTCCTGTGTGCCCTGACAGGTAATGAACCCGGGATGTCCATATACCAGGCCAATGCTCTATCCATTGAGCCACCAGCCAGGGCCTAGACTTTTTTTCAAATGACCATATTCCTTATATCTTCAGGGACAAACATTTCTTCTTTATAACCAATTCCTACATTATATCATAACAGGTAAGAAGAGTATAGGTTCCAGTATTATTAAATACATCTGCAAATGCATGCATGTGTGTGTATTTATAATGCTCCTTGTGTGTGAATGTGTGTGTCCTTCCTCATTCTAGGAAAAGATGGTACAGTACATCAGATTCACACCAGGCAAGGTGCCCAAGAATAGCCAAGCAAATGTTAAGTCCTCTTCTTCTAGTTTTAGTTTGTTGTCCATTTTATGCTGGCCTTTCCCCGACATCATTGGAAGAATGTGTTTGGGGCAGAGGACTTGCTATCAGGCAGACAGTGTATTTTTTACTTCAGAAGTGCCACTGGTAGAAGAAAGAGCCTGAGAACCGGAACTGCAGCCAGAAATAGCAGGGTAAATTCCCCCACTCCCGAGAAGGTCGCTCGGTTTCGGAACAGGGTACAGGCAGATTGGAGCGGATTCTTGGCACTGCCACCGTTCTGTCTGTCTGTGGCACAACTTACAGCTCTTAGTTCCCTTGATTGAGAGACAGCGCTGGTCTTGACCAGACATTCTCTGCTCCTCTTCATTAGACCATTTTTCGACAATGTCACTATTATCAGATGACCTTCCCCAATAAGTCAGCCTCCCTTCTGTTTTTAACAGCTACCTGTTGAGAATCCGATGTCTAATGAACCCCAGAGCTGTCATCTGTCAGGTTTTAAACGTTTATTAAAAATAGGAGTCCCAGACCTGTAGTCATTAGGCGAGAGAAACCCCTAAACAATAGGAAAAGCAAGCAGCAGCTTCCTCGGCTGAGGAAGACAGGGTCATAGTCGGTGGCCAATCACAAGGTAATGGAGGATGATGTCCTTACCTTATCAGAAGCGGTTCTGACCCACAGGAAACAACAGCCTGTTCATGTTAATAAGCTAGAGCCATGCTCTGTTGTTTTGGACCTGTCACAGAGTAGGAATTGGAAAAATGGGACTGATGCATAACACAGGAGAATGCTCTGAAAAGAGCTAGTTTTTCTTTTTGTTTTTTATTTTCCTTTACACTGCACTAAATGCTGTCACAGATTATGTCACTTGATCTGAGAGAACACCAAGAGTCCAATAGTGCGTTTGCACGTTTTACTGATGAGAAAACTGAGGCTTAGCAAGGTCAAATCCCTTGCCACTAAGCACAGAACTGGGAAATGGCTTTAGGAACCCTTGCCCTCACCCACGGAGCCCACCTCTTATCCACTCACATGTCGTGGTTCAGACTGTCCCCGACCTAGGACACAAGTACCCTTTCATGGACACCAAAGTGGGAGCACCCCCTTCCACGCCCCTCCCCTGCTAGTCTCTCTCATTCTCACCATGCCTTGTCAGGTGGATGGCAGCAGCTTGGGTTTTGTCAGGGGAGGGAGTCACTTTCCAAATCACCCTAGAGTTGGAGAGTGACATTTGCTGTTTACTCAACGGCCCTGTCCTCTCTGGTCAACACTGTGGCCATGACGTCCTGGGTGGCTGTAGATCAGGGGTCTCAAACTCAACTCAGCATGTGGGCCGCAGAGCAAGATCACAGCTGTTCGGCGGGCCGCACTAGGTCTACAAAAGGCAACTGTTACACAACACTTTTCTCACTGCAGTTGAAAACAAAAAAAAAATCAGTACAACAAGCACAATCGTACATGCAGTTTACTCAGTGTCACAAAACGACCAGAAACTGTAGTTCGCATCACAACTGCTGTTAACTAAGCTAATATCTAGCTAGGATGTTAGAGAAATAAAAAATACAAGTAGGCCCCTAGGCTTACTTAATTTTATCCAAAATATTTTGAACTTTGTGGATTAGTCTGCGGGCCGCACAAAATTGTTCGGCGGGCCGCGAGTTTGAGACCCCTGCTGTAGATACTCAAGATGCCCCAATGTGCAAGATCCAAAGGTCCATCTGCACAGGTCCACTGAAGATCACAGTTTTAACCTTAGTAGTTGCTTCTGTTTTCACCCATTTTCTTTTCAGGCCATGACTTTATTTTTTCTCACACGTGATGGAATGTGCGCTTTTCTTTCTGAGCCGTATCCTACATAACTCATCTCCACGGTCATAACCCCCATAATACCTTTCCATGATTTCCCCTGACTTCAGGAAATTCAAACTCCCACATCCACAGAACCCCGGGACATAGTGGGCTATTGAATTAAATTGAGCCGAAGACCTTTAACAACTGTATCTGGTCCACTGGGCTCCACGTCATTTACAGTCACCTACTCCTGGGGGGAGGGGAGAAGAGAGGGGAGGAGAATCCTAGTTAGCTGACAACCACCTGGCAATGACTATAAAGCATTTATGAAAAGCTAATCTATATGTCCGTGCTGAATACTGATGTACAAAAACATTTCCAAAAACATTGCAGTCTGATTAAACTCAAAAGAATAATTTTTAAAAATACGTGTAATCAAGTGTTAAAATGAGCAGAATGTGATTCATTTGCTCAAAGCCTGTTTTATAATCGTGTTTCAGATACACATCTACAGGATGTGAGGGCAATCTGGCTGCGATATTTGTCACCCCATTGATCTCCAGGTTTGAATCGGCTGATCTGGCGGCTAGGCGGGTGTCCCCTTCCTCCCTCACTGCTCCATGTGCGTCCCTCCTGAAGCTGCGTGCTCGGTTGAAGAGGACAACCTTCCCCGATAGAGGAGAGGACCGTTCTTCAGTCAAGGGTGTACGAGTAGCTGCGCTCCCTGCTAGAACCTCCAAACAAGTCTCAGATACACATCTACAATATAAAGTGAGCCAGTATATTCCTGGTTAAAAAATCAATTAAAATGGCCCTAGCCTGATGGTTCAGTGAAAAGAGCATCCTCTGGTGTGCTGAGATCACAGGTTCTATACCCGGTCAGGGCACATATGAGAAGCAACAAATGGGTGCACAACTAAGTGGAACCATGAGTTGATACTTCTCTTTCTCTCAAATCAATGGAAACATTAATATATATATTCAATTAAAAGTCCATGATTGTTTATGGGAAGCCATGATATCAGTCTGAAGACATCAGTCAGGATTTTCTTTCTGGAATTTAGCTGGCCTTCTTTAACCTCACCTGACCATCTTTGGCCTGCCTAACAAGAAACGCAATCACCATGGCCACAAAGCATTTTTGTTGTTGTTGTTGCAAATAAGAATTGCTTTTCCCATTACCTACTTGCTCCTTAGATGTTATTTCTAAAGTGCATTCTCTAGGACAACACGGTTCTCGGGATTGTGCTTTAGGAATCCAAATAATGATAACCTTCCTTTCCCTGAAATGTTTCTGCAGGGAGCCCCGATGCCACGAAAAGGATCCCCGAGATTTTCCAAGAGATCATGCGTCACAAACATCACAGCTGACATCAGACTCTGAAGGGAAGACCAGTGCCGCCGGGACGGGACCGCGCACAGAGGCCTCAAATTCCTTTTTCACTGTCGTGCTGCAGATAAGTTTTTCCATGAAGCCGTCCAACCCCTGTTGCTGCAAGACCTGTTTTTTTTTTTTCAAAACAAGTCAGTAAACTAACTGGAATTTCTGTCAAGTCTGATGACTCTGTATAAATGGGTGCAAATTTAACTTGACACGTTAATTTCTTTCTAGAAAACAATTTATATTCATAGAACCATGGCATCTCAGCGTTGAAAGGACCTTAACAGTCATCCAGTCCAAACACTAATCCTGTGCTTGAAATGTTCATTTCAAAAGAAGTTTCCCAGTGCAGCTGAGCTGAGGTCTCCGAGTCAGATACTTTGCATGTCCCTGTCCCAACAGAGGAACATCATCTGATTGGAGATTATTCTTGCTATGTGGGTGGATAGATTCTGGGTGCTTGGCTTGGTAGTATGTGAGGAGTAGAGACTTTTTAAAAAACAAATGTTATATTTAGGCCCTGGCTGGTTGGCTCTGTGGTAGAGCATTGGCCTGGCATGTGAATGTCCCAGGTTCGATTCCTGGTCAGGGCACACAGGAGAAGTGACCAACTGCTTCTCCACCCTTCCCCCTCCCTTTCTCTCTCTCTATCTCTTTCTTTCTTTCCTACAGCAGTGATGGCTCAATTGGTTTGAGCAAGTTGTCCCTGGGTGCCGAGGACAGCTCCATGGCCTCGCCTCAGGCTCTAAAACAGTTTGGTTGCTGAGCAATGGAGCAACGGCCCAGATGGGTGGAGCATTGCCCCATAGGGGGCTTGCCAGGTGGGTCCTAGTCGGGCACGTGCGGGAGTCTGTCTCTCTGCCTCCCTGCCTCTCACTTAATATAAATAAGTAAGTAAGTAAGTAACTAAATAAATAACTTTAAAACTAAAAACAAGGTTAAATTTTTAAAAATGTCATTATTATTATTTTCATCTTCTCTGTGGAGAGAGAGGCTCAGTGAGGAAGGTTTGAATTCAGGACAGTTGGGCTCCAACGCCAACATGCCTTCTACCCTCTTGTGACCATTCCACACTTCAAGAGTATTTGGACAAACCCAAGAAAAAGTAGGGGAGAAAATAACTGTTTTGAAAAGAGATTAAAACTGATTTTGTTTTTTTTGGGGGGGCCACCCAATACTCTGTTATCCATTCTCCTGTATTTCTATTTTTATTTTTCTCTCTAGAAAAGTCTATGCTTTTGAGAACTTCAGCCTGTTAACCATTTTATTATAAATCTCCCCTGAAATAGAGGAGGATTTGAAAAATCCCTCTGCCAGCCACCCATGAAATAGGATGAGGAGTTTCAAATCACAGGGCTGGAAAACCAACCAGAACAGAACGAATAACGAAATAGCTGAAGCACAACAGGACGAAAGGTTCAAAGAGCAGGAGCAGGAACTGGGAGTTTGCCGTAGCAAACATGTGCTCAGAACACGGGGAAGCTACCCAAGTAGATTGCTATGAGTAGGAGACCAGCGTGTGTGACAACAGCTTGGGCTAAGATCTCACCGGAAGGAAGCTCTCACCTGCGCCGTGACCAAGAGGGCTGAGAGTGTCCTGGCTTAGACGGCAGACAGGAGCCAGGGAGACAGATCTGATGTCAGAATGAAGACCTGATTTGCAAGTTCAACAGAATCAAGGTGGAATGACCAAATAGGGTAGAACCATGCTTGTATAATAGCTTCCTGTATTTAGTCTGCATTCCCCAATCTTAGGTAGTAGTGCGGTAAAATATTTTTGACTATGATTATGCAGAAAACATGGCGAGGAGGAATTCCAGAGAGGAGAGTATACAACAGCAAAAGAAAGGAAAATCTGGTCCATGGGGCGGCCCCTGGGAAGTGCTAAGAGCAGCACCAGAAGGTTTCTGTTTGGGGGAGTTTGACACATTCTCATCCAGGAATTCAACAGAAGGACCTTATGCAAAGGGTCAGATTTGATTTTCTCTCATTTGAGTTTATATTTGTTTCTCTCCAATAATAACAGCTCCTTTGTTCATGGTTGGCACATCCACTATGCTCAATAGGGTTTTACTTTTTCTTGACATTTTACATTTTATTAAACAGAAATTTAAAAAATAGAAAGTAAAAATAATTTGAAATAGATATCTATATACCACCACCTACTAGAATTAGTTAATGTTAACATTGGCCTTTCAAGATCTTTTAAAAAATAAAGTTGAAACCCCTTGGTTTCCTGGCCAGGGCCATTGAAGCAACCTCAATCATGAGTTTAACAAGCATTCTTCCCTAGGTTTTATACCTGTACCATATATAAGCACAAAGATACATCTTAGAACAGTGTCTGTTACTTCTTTTCTAAATTGATTTTTAGAGAGAAAGAAAGGAGGATGGAGAAAGAGAAGGGGAGAGAGATAGAGACATTAATTTGTTGTCCCACTTATTTATGCAATCATTGGTTGATTCTTGTATGTGTCCTGACGAGGGATCGAACCTGTAACCTTGGCGTATGAGGATGATGCTCTAACCAGCTGAGCTACCCATCCAGGGTCATGTCTGTTACTTCTAAAATGTTACAGGCATCATATAGTAGGTATTAATCTACATTTTGCTATTTTCCATCCAATATGTGTTGAGATCTGGCATTCTATATCTTATAGAGTCTCTGTGACTCCCATTGGAAAATGTTCCTATTGGATAATGAAAGACTAAAGTGATGATTATTATGGACAAAGTAAAGGCATTAAAAGCACTCAGCTGCACCCCCAGGGGTATCATAAATATCTGTCACCTATCAAATTAAAAAGCACATCATTTTGTTTAAAAAATTGCAATGAGTCCTAATCAGCATGGATAGTTTTGTTTTTACTTCACGGAGCTATTTTGTTCCAATGAAAGTGCATTTAAGGTGAAAGTACATTTTCTCCCCAAGAATTAAATTATTTCATCCTTCATCCCACAAAGTTCACTGAAGTAGAAAAAAGTAAATACTTATGTTCTTCCCTTTTTATAGAATTTCAGCTTACTTATGTTAGGGCTTGTTTCAATTTTTATACTTATTTCTTCGTAGTTTCTTGTAATTTCCCTACACTGAGAAATATACTTTTTTCATCTCTTCAATTATGCAGAATAGCAGTCTGGAGGTAGGGCTCGTTAAGCTTATTAGTGTGTATGGTTTTCTCTCATTGTTTCTTTACAAGGCAATATATTTTTTAAAGTCCTCATGCTGGTGAATGGAAGTTGACATAATAAAGCATAACATTTTTGGAGTCTGAAGGTCTGTGATATAAACACCCAAGTTTGTTTTTAAAAGGTTTTCACAGTCCATTGTATAAATATACTTATTTGCATAATTTCCAAAACATGGACTCTAAAGCCACAATCCTTCCAGCATTATCTGTTAGTAATGAGTAAATGTGGGATCTGTGAGCTTGAATCCCAACACTTTGTCATTTTCAAATTTTGTGAGAGCTGGAACTCTCACAAGACTTACCCCATCTTGCTTCAAGAAAACATCTTCAGCCCGTCGTTCACTTTGGAGGAAAGAAAGCTCTCGTGTTTTGATACACGTGACTACTGTGGAATTATACAAGAGGAAACAGAAATAAAATGTTTATAAGCATTGGACTTTAAATTGGTCTTCTAGTAACATTCTGCAATTCCTGCTATAATCCTCTTTTTGTTGAGCCCCCCTAACTCCTGACCAAGGCCATGGGGTTTTGTCAGAAAAGACAACACATGCTGGCGGTTGGAAACATGGCGATTTTTCCTGGGGTTGAGTGGTTTCACTTGGACTTGACCTACCTGGGCTTGGAGCAGAGGAGCGTGGGAAGGGAGGGAGAGAGCTGATAATAGTTTCAGCTGAGCTTTGCTTGTCTTTGGCTTAGAGGGAACACACCTAGTACAACCTCTGTGGGTATTTGCAGCCTCAGATGCACACCTGAGGCTGAAACCAAAAGGCCAGGAGAGCAGAGACCTTTCAGACCAAGCCCTCTGCTTGGTCTTGATTGGACCTTTCTGTGGCCCTCTATAAGATTTTTCTAAAAAAGAATCCTTGAGATAGATAGATAGATAGATAGATAGATTTTTTTTTTTTTTGCTTTAACACCCTATAGGTCCCTTGTTAGTGTCTTCTAGGCTTTTTAATTAGACAGAGGTCTTCTCTTGACCTTTGGAGGACTTCCATGTCTTACTATATTGAAAATAGTTTTGTAAATTATCTTTTATTATAACATCTCATTGAAGTTTGTTTTACTAATGTTTTCTCTGCATTTGACCTTTGAAAAATAAAATAGAGGACAGTAAGGATAGAGGGAAGAGATTTACCCAAGAGGACCAGAAGCCATCAGTCTCCGGTGAGCCACACCTCACTCAACCCTTCCTGCCTGCCAGTGGTCTTCTTCTTTCAGTCCCAGATAGTCCCCTTTACCTTGAAGACAGACTTCTGGGAGATGTTCTAGTGTCACACCTAAAATCATTAATCTGGGCAACTCAGTAGGGGATACAGACTGAACTATTTCCTCTAGGGAGCTATAATCCCAGCCCTAAAGGTGACTTCATGGGGTCTGAAACACACTCTCTTATCTTAAGATGAGTAAATTTACCAATTTATATATATATATATATATATATATATATATATATATATATATATATATATATATATATATATATATTCTGTGAGAGAGGAAGGGAGAAAGAGAGAGAGACTGGGACATAGAGTTGCTCCTGTATGTGCCCTGACCAGGGATAGAACTGGCAACCTTTGTACTTCAGGATGATACTCTAACCCCGGGGTCGGGAATCGTTTTGGCTGAGAGAGCCATGAACGCCACATATTTTAAAATGTAATTCCGTGAGAGCCATACAACAACCCGTGTATGTTAAGCATTATCCAATAAAAATTTGGTGTTGTCCCAGAGGACAGCTGTGATTGGCTCCAGCCACCTGCAACCATGAACATAAGCTGTAGGAAATGAATGGATTGTAATACATGAGAATATTTTATATTTTTAATGTTTTTTTTTAATTAAACAGTTGTCTGCGAGCCAGATGCAGCCATCAAAAGAGCCACATCTGGCTCACGAGCCATAGGTTCCCGACCCCTGCTCTACCGACTGAGCTCTCCAGCCAGGGCCAATCAAAATTCTTGATTTCTCATCTGCATAACTTTCTCACACGAAGAATATTGATAAGAACAATGGATATTCTCCTCCTCTCCCCACAGGTCTACTTCCCACTCTTCTTCCACCCACCTCTGGCCTTTTTAAACACTTAGTGTAGGCAACAGTATAACCTTGCACCATAAAAGGACCAGACCATCCAGTGCCTTGATACCATCATCATCATCATCATCAAACACTTATTCAACACCTGCTCTTTGCAGGACCCCTACAATACAAAGAAATGTAAGATGCAGTTTCAGCCCCAAGGGTCCCTAATAGAGTGTGACTATAGGACATGCATATATTAGTGTAAAATTAAAAAATGAATAGGCTTAAGGAGAATGATATGAAAAATGTCTGCTCAACGATGCAGGCAATAAATTCTGCAGCAGTTCGGGAAAGGGAGGGAGAAAGCAGCCTTGGATATTTTAAAAAGAACCTTAGTAAAGAGGTGGGAAATGGCAGGATTGAGATAAAGAGGGAGAAGCTATTCTTTCAAGGAGAAGTGTGTGAATAAAAGCTGTAACAGAAAGATTACCAACCTGACCTGTCTCAGGCTAGTTAACGGGCCGAGGGTGATGCTGAAGGTTTGTTTTACCTGCAGGGCAAAGACTGCCTCCTTTTTATATGTATATAAAGTCCTGGTCATTTGGTGTATAGGGGAATACAGAATTAAATCACAACGTGGGCCTTTGCTATGGAAACAATTTAATGTTTGTCTTCTAGCTGGTTTACTAAGAACAGTGTGAGGTTTATAGCTTGGAAAAGATTGAGAACTGTGGGGTTTTTTTACCTTTGTTGTTTGTTTTATTTTGTTTCGTTTTTAGCTTACTTCATACATACTGACAAGACTGGCTCATTTTTTTCACATCTAAAAATTAATACACAAAGTAATATGTATGTACGACACCCAGCAAAATGCACCCCTTTTAGCAGAGACTATGGTGAGTTTTGACAAACACGTACAGCTGTGTAACCACAACCACAAGCAAGAGATCAAAGAGCTTCATGACCCAAAAATTCCCCTGCTCCCTGCGTAGGCAGCCTTCTCCCTCACCTCCAGGGTCACCTACCATGACCCTGGTAACCATGGGTCTATTGTCTGTCCCTACAATTTTACCTTTCCCAGGATGTCATGTGAATGATACCACACATCCTACAGCTTTCGAGCCTGTCTTCCTTCACTCCGCGTAAAAGGAGTCTATTAATTATAGATGTACCAGAGGAAGTGTTTATCCATACAAAAGTTGAAGGACATTTGGGTTTCTGGGGTTTTTTTTCTTTTTTTCTTTTTTAGTGTGTGAGAGAGACAGGGAAGGGACAGACCGGAACAGACAGACAGGAAGGGAGAGAGATGAGAAGCATCAACTCATAGTTGTGGCACCTTCGTTGTTCATTGATTGCTTTCTCATATGTGCCTTGACAGGGGAGGAGGGGGTGGCTCCAGCCAAACCAGTGACCCCTTGCTCCAGCCAGCAACCTTGGACTCAAGCCAGCGACCTTTGATCTTCAGTCCAGTGACCTTGGTTTTCAAGTCAGTGACCTTTGGGCTCAAGCTAGCGACCATGGGGTCATGTCTATGATCCCACGCTCAAACCAGATGAGCCTGCGACCTACAGGTTTTAAACCCGAGACCTCAGCATCCCAGGTTGATGCTCTATCCACTGTGCCACCACCTAGCCAGGCCTTTCTGCTTTTTTGACAATTACAAATAAAGCTGCTATAAACATTCATGACCAAGTTTTTGTGTGAACACACGTTTTAATTTCACAAGTTGCATAAATACTTGTGAGTGGTACTGCTGGGTCATATAATTAGTGTATGTTTAATTTTAGAAGAAACTGCCAGTGTTTTCCAAAGTAGCTGTACTATTTTGCATTTCCATCAGCCACGTATGAGACTTCTAATATCTCCACACCTTTCTCAGCACTTGGTATTGTCACCTTTTTTTTAAACACAACCATTCGTTAGGTGTGAGGCCATGCCTCATTGCAGCTTTAGTTTGCATTTCCTTAATGACAAATGGTGTGGAGCATCTTTTGATCCCACTAGTGAGTTTTTAATTCTACCACAACTCTAAGTAACCATTCCACAAGAGCAGTGGTTTTACACCAGGGGAAAATTTTCTCCCCACCCTGGGGACATTTGACAATGTCTGGAGATACTTTCAGTTGTCATAATTACAGGCAAGGGGCTGCTACTAGCATCTAGCAGGGGTCTCCAAACTTTTTACACAGGGGGCCAGTTCCCTGTCCCTCAGACCATTGGAGGGCTGCCAAATACAGTGGTCCTCTCACTGACCACCAATGAAAGAGGTGCCCCTTCCAGAAGTGCAGTGGGGGCTGGATAAATGGCCTCAGGGGGCCTCATTGTGGCCCGCGGGCCGTAGTTTGGGGACGCCTGATAGTGGGTAGAGGCCAGAGATCTGCCAAACATCCCACAATGCACAGGATGGGTCCCACAACAAAGAGTCATCCATCCCAAAACGGTGGGAAATGGGAAGGGACTGAGAAGTACAGATCAGTAGTTAGAAAATAGCCACGGGGATGTATTGTAAAATACAGCATAGAGAACATAGTCAATGACATTGTGATAACTGTGTATGGTGCCCGTGGATACTGGAAATATCAGAGGGAACACTGTGAAGTAGATGATTGTCTAACCACTGTGCTATACCTGAACATAATACAAAATAATATTGAATGTAAACTGTAATTGAAAAAAAACTTTTTAATATATGTATTTTTTTAATTAAAAAAAAAAAGAATTATCTATCCCAATTACGTCAATAGTGCCATGGCTGAGAAACTCTGCATTGGGGGGTTGTCAGAAAGATTCAAACATGGGCCACCCTGAGAATAAAGGAAGCTCTTTATGGTATATTACACTTACACTAAATACAAATGGACTAAGCAAATAATTTCCAATTGACCTTGAACCTTTTAACTGCCAGTGTTCCCTGCAGGTCGTCGATTCCTGGCCCTTAGCTGGTTGCTTCCCATGATAAGCCCTCCCTCAGGTTTAGACGTACACCCTTACTAACTTATGTGTTTGGCCTTCCTCTGACCTGAATAAATGTCAAATCTTTGAGGTTTTCCTTTGCGACTAAGTTTAGTGGTGAGAGTTTGTATTATCAAACCTTGGCCCAAAAGCAAGTTATGTTTGTGTTGTAAATCCTTGAAAATGATTACAACTTATGACCAAAAAGGCAAGTCACTATGCAGCAACACAGAGAAATTGGTCGTGTACCATTTGTTGGCTCTACCGGTATACATTTATTTGAAAACACTTGCCTCCAATCACCCAAGCAGAAAATTTCAAAGATAATTAACAGATAAGCAAGAACACATGATTTGCTTAGCAAGCATTTGGCTTCCATTGAATTATGCTTATAGATTCCAGTTGTTTTGAGATTGGGGTTTTTTTTCTTTAAGTTCAGAAGTAAAAACATTTCTGGTCCATGCTTGTAACCCCAGAAGTTTCTCTTCAGATGGGTATAGAAAGAGCAGAGACACAGAAAGGCAAGAGTCCAATGACATGCTACAGCCAAACACTGCAATAAAAATTTTATCTCCTTTTTCTTACCACTAATGCAACCAGAACTTACTGTGTGTCTTTCTGTTCTCAGCACCACCAGAAACTTAGGTAGACACCAAAGAAGGATGAGATATGGCAGCTTTCCTTCTGGAAACTTCCTTGCCACAGGAAGACAGAACATTACCCTCAACGCAATAACTGGCCATATAAAGCCAGCTATCCTAACTGTCAGCTGCTGGAGGTGGGTTTCCCTGGAGTGGAGCTGACATCGGCATGTATTGGGCCCCGAGGGAATGTCCCATTGATCAAGTGATGGGAACACAAGCAGTGTTTCTCCAACTATCTGTGGAAAGGACCATTTTTCAGTTTCCAATCCAGTGGGGACCAATGCATCGGTGAAACAATAAAAATGTGCTTGGCGCCATAACAATACCAAATTATATAAGTTGTTATTTGTTTATTTTTATTAATTGATTTTAGAAAGAGAGAGGAAGGGAGAGAAACATCGATTTGTTGTTCCAGTTATTTATGCATTTATTGGTTGATTTTTGTTTGTGCCCTGACCAGGAATCAAACCAGCAACTCTAGCATTGAGATGATGCTTGAACCAAGTGAACAACCTGGCCAGGGCCTTGCTGTATAAGTTTTTAAAGGCTTTATCCTAATCTTTGAGGTTATCTTGTTGATAGTATTAAAATAGCAAACACAAAACAAAAACACCCCACAAACCAGCACTGGTTCACACAGACCACACTTTGGCAATAAGAAAAAAAGGAAAAAGGGGGTACACTGTGCCTGAAGGGATCAACGGTGTATGAACCCACAATTCACACTGGTGTCACCCACTCAGTCTTGGCTTAATGCAAGTAAGACATTGAAACAATCAGAATGGCTCTTCATCCTCAAACGCCACTTCTTTCTTCTCCTCCATATTTCCCTTCTCCCAAATCTGCCTTCTGTTCAAGCAATGGGTGAGGGGAACAAAAAACGGCAGCAAAGAAAGAAAGGCAGAGGTGGGACTTCGAGATGGCTAATACCCATTCGGAATGAATTGGCAAAGAGGTGTGTTCCCAGCGGGTCCATTCAGGCCGCCTTTCATTCACTCAGTTAGTGGCCTCAGACTGAATCCACCGCTGGGAGCTGGGATTTGTAGACCGTAGCTTCTCACGCCTCCCCCATTAGTCACTGGGCAGGACCCGTCCCACAACATCACTACCCCCGCCACTCTCTGAAGACATTCCAGCCACTGACCTGCAACCTAATGGTTCTCTAATTAGTGTTTCTAGCGCATTCTAGAAGCATCCAGTTACAGTGATCAAAGAGTCCTCTGCTCCCCGTCCACCCCACCCATGGTCCCTGCCACCCGCAGTCACCATAAGGTGGCCATGACTTTCCTTCCTTCTCAGTCCCGCCAGCTGCAAACCAGAAACCTAGGGAGGAGTCACCACCTCCCACTCGCAGCTGCAGGCACCCAGCTCTCTGTGGGAAGCGTTTTTATTAAGCCCCAAAAGCAAACTGTCATCGTAAGACGTCTTCTAGAACTCAGGATGAAACTTTGACACAAAACAGGGTGCCTGCTGAAAAAAGACAGGGATGAAAAAGGCTAATATCCTTAACTTCTTCATGGCCGGTCAAGGTTTGCATGAAGCCATCTCCTCCCAACAGCTGAGGGGGAAATGACGTGTGAGAATTCCTCCGTCTCAGTCCTTTTGTGGCTGGTGCTGAATATTAGTAATAGAGGAACACTGTGAAGTGAGCCATCATTCTAACTGCTCTCGTGAAGGTTTGAGATAAAGAAATACTCGTCAGATGTGGGTCAGGGGAGGCAGCGCTGACAGTGATTGTATCAGCATTGCATTTTTTTTTTTCATTACTCTAGAAATTAACTAGACCCAGAAACAAAGTTGTCCTGCGGGGGAGGGGGGGCGCAAACTTCGTGCATCCTGACACTTTGGCATAAAACTCCGAGAAACAATATTAAAGTTGAATGACATTATTTTGAGAAACAGCCACTGGAATTGCCTCTCAGCTGTTCTTCCCACCTTCACTCCCTTCCGACTTCCATCCGCCCTGCATATGAAATTAATCTCCCTAAAATACTTCCCTCGTAGTCTCTGTTTGCGCATGAGTAGACCAGGGCAGCCAGGAGTTTATCTTGTAGTGCCTTGTAGAGGAAAGGAATCTCAACCATTTCATCCAGTCTCCTTATTTGCAAAGCGGTGAAGGAAAGGTCCAGAAAAGGTGATTTACTCACGGTCACGCAGCTAGTGATGGACAGAAATAAGAATTAGAGCTTCAAATTCAGGGCATAATTTTGTTTTTTGTTTGTATGTTTTTGTTGTTGTTGTTTTGCCTTAATTCCTCTGATAAACTTTCAAAGCACAATCTGACCCCACATTCCTGCAGAGCGTGGTGTCTCAGCTGGAGTTCCCAGCGCTACCTCACTGCGGTGCCCACACCTTCCCCTACGCTTAGGTGGCATCTTTTGCCAAAAGGCTCCGCCCCTCCCTCCCTGGGCTGTCCAATCACAT
This sequence comes from Saccopteryx leptura, assembly GCF_036850995.1. Lineage (NCBI taxonomy): Eukaryota > Metazoa > Chordata > Mammalia > Chiroptera > Emballonuridae > Saccopteryx > Saccopteryx leptura. Next base: position 14,556,531 of record NC_089515.1, on the reverse strand, counting down.
TTCGCCGTGAAACCCAGCCCAGGACGCTACTGCCCCTCTCGCTGCTCCTCTTGTACTCGCTGGCTAGACATCATGGTGTAGCATTTAATCACACACTGTTTTGTTCATTAAGTGATTTTTGGGTCTTCTTAATGAGCTTCTTACAGTCAGAGAAAATTAGAGTGGAAGATATCTAGAAGTTATCCAGTTGAACCCCATATCCCAGCACCACATGGCCGACCAGCTCTCTCAGAATATTGCCAATTAACTTCATTCCTGTCTCTAAATCACCTCTTCCAAGTGAGACAATTCTATCTGAATAAAAGCCCTTCCTGCCTGACCGGACGGTGGCGCAGTGGATAGAGCATCAGAAGAAGACCCAGGTTCGAGACCCCGAGGTCGCCAGCTTGAGTGAGGGCTCATCTGGTTTGAGAAAAAGCTCACCAGCTTGAGCCCAAGGTCGCTGGCTCGAGCAAGGGGTTACTTGGTCTGCTGAAGGCCCGCGGTCAAGGCACGTATGAGAAAATAATCAATGAACAATTAAGGTGTTGCAACGCGCAATGAAAAACTAATGATTGATGCTTCTCATCTCTCTGTTCCTGTCTGTCTGTCCCTGTCTATCCCTCTCTCTCTCTGTAAAAAAAGAAAGAAAGAAAAAAAGCCCTTCCTTATGCTGAGACAGAAATCTCCTACCAATCGCCATCAAGTCTGATACTATATCTGTTCTCGAGGATGACAAAATACATACAGTATCTTTTCAGATAGTTAAAGACAATTTTTATGCATCCTCTTTCTCTGGGCCCCTTCTCTTCCCTAGGAGTCTCAATTCCAGTCCAAATGATCCCATTTATTCTATTCTGCTCATGATGCAGCTGCTCACAGTGCTCTTAAATTATGGCCAAAAATATTTGAACACAACACCAAAACAATCAAACATAAGAAAATAGTCTGCTGAAGGTCAAATAGTATGGGCCAATCACCTCCCTTGTTCTAAGTACCACACCTTTACTAATATGTAATACAACCTCATTTAGCTTTCTGAAGGCCATTTCATAATGTCAATCCACAGATAGCTTGTTAAAATCAAGCTCTATCACCAGGGCACATCTTTTCTTTTTTCATTTAAATGCAGTTAGGGTTTTAGATTATTTTGCAGAATATTGCATTTATTCTGGTTAAAATAATCCCTTTCTTATTTCATTGAACAAGTCACATCAATCCCTTGGTATCCTGTGAGAAACAAAGGAGAGTCACACATTGATCCTTCATCAAAAAGTACTATAGCCTGACCAGGCGGTGGCGCAGTGGATAGAGCTTTGGACTGGGATGCAGAGGACCTAGGTTCAAGACCCCAAGGTCGCCAACTTGAGCACGGGCTCATCTGGTTTGAGCAAAAGCTCACCAGCTTGGACCCAAGGTCGCTGGCTCGAGCAAGGGGTTACTCGGTCTGCTGTAGCCCCACGGTCAAGGCACATATGAGAAAGCAATCAATGAACAACTAAGGTGTCACAATGAAAAACTAATGATTGATGCTTCTCATCTCTCTCCGTTCCTGTCTGTCTGTCCCTATTTATCACTCTCTCTGTCTCTGTAAAAAAAAAAAAAGTACTATAGTTGTAAGGCAAGACCCCCAGAAATAACTTTATTCTAAGATAAACATTAATGTGCTTTTAATGAATTTTAGTTAAGGAAGTTTCTCTTTCAGAGAAGGAGAAGTTGCTCCCTGCCAGGGAGGAAAAGGCTAGAAAACTCTGTGAGGAAAAAGTAGGGTTTGAACACAGTGAAGCGATGGGAAGGAAATGCTCTGTGCCTGGAAGAGGGTGGGCAAGGAAGTGAAGGCAAGTGGTCAAACAATAGAAACTTGAGCTCAAAGATTAAGATCAGAAATCATGAGTTTCACTGATATCTCTGACTCCAGACCATCTCATCGTGTTCTTCCTGGATTTCCTCCACTCCCTATTTGCACATCCTTTCCTCCACAGTGAGGATTCAGGCTCCCAAAATATCGATACATTTACACAGTGGCTCACTTCTACAACATCCATTAACACGCCATGTCACTACACAAAACAATCTTGTTAAAAGAGTTCAAGATTTGTTGGCAGCTCTTTTCTTTTTCTCTTGGCCTGAGGGTATACAAAATGCTATGTTCAAAAATTACTGGAGCCCTGGCCAGGTCGCTCAGTTGGTTAGAGCATCATCTCAATACACCAAGGTTGAGGGTTTGATTTGTAGTCAGGGCAACATAAGGATCAACCAATGAATGCATAAATAAATGGAAGAACAAATCAACCTATCTTTTTCTCTGTCTCTTTCTGTCTCTCCCCCTTTTTCTCTCTCTCAAATCAATAAATATTTTAAAAATTACTGGAATTAGTACCTCTTCCTCTTCTCTATTTAGCAAAGTTGTACTATTCCTTTCAATAGAAGTGGGTTAATTTGAGTCTATTTGTATTTAGTTTTTTCCCTCTTATGTTTCTCCATTTGAATTTATTTTTCTAATATGTGGATATGCAGATTGCTTATGTGCTTGACCATAGACTATGTTTCTTTGGTAGTTCACTAGATCTAGCAAACTGGATCATTCATAAAAAGCAGTTGTTTTTTGATTGACTTGTTTTTGAAAAATGCAGAAAGTTGGAAATGGTGTATAACAATCAAAGATAATTATTCAATATTATTGAGGGGATATTTCAATAATGAACATTCACAGATTTGTAAGCTCAAGCCTTTGATGTTTAATTATGGCAAAGTATGATGTGTCCAAAAAGTCTTAAACTCACTGAGGACTCAGATAGCACCCTTAGAATGCCCCAAAAGAAGTATTCCTTCTGGGATGACATTCAATGATACCCCTGTGAAACTTGTTCTGGGACTTTGTTCTTGATGTAATAACAGCTGTTGAAAGATTTTTAGAAGCAGCGTCTGCCTAATAAACTACCCTAGGTGACTGTTGCTTCTTCCGCTGTGGGCAAGGCTACAGGAAAGAAGAAAAGGTTAACCTTCTTTAAAGGTTAAGACACATCTGTGCATGCACTACATTTCCTGGGTGCAAATAGGACACCCATTTTTGAGAAACCTAGCAAGTAAAATGCAGCCAGGTTGAGCTCTCCATGGAGAAGAGATAAAAAGATATGATTCATTAAATAAATCATTCTGAGAAAAAAGGGTCCTGTTTACATAGAGTCCGTTTCATTATTAAATTATGTTTATCAATCATTATAAATGTAATCCTTAACAAATTATTTAAATAATTGCAGACACAGAACCCTAAGACAAACTACTTATTCGAGAGTTACCCAAGACTAAACTTTGAAATTACAAAGCTCTTTTTATTCTCATGAAATTCAGTACTAGCTGCATCCCGGGAGCCTGATTTTCTTCCTTTCATGTCTGTGGGAAGAGAGGAAGACACATGCAAGTTTATTGGTGGCATCTAGAATTGGCTTTCTTCAAGTGCCTCATACCAGCACTGTCTCGTGGGTTCCTAAGGAAGACCCAGCCCAGTCGCCTGGGAGCTCCTGTGACATGAACCCTTCCGTAGTTTAACTGGTACCCAGACTTCTCCCTATAGTCCTCAAACCATCTCTCTGGAGAGGAAAATGCAAGGGGGAAACTAGGGAGACTTCTTTCCTTTGAATATTGAAAACACATTTCTGACCTCCTGATGCAATTAGAGGAAAAAACAGACCGTATCCATATCATCTATTTTTTACCTAAACCTGGTGATATAAGATCTCCAATCTAGAAAAACACTTTAGTCATGGATAGATCAAATGCCTGACCCTACCTGTTCCATACTACTTTTCATCCTCTTATTCTTCACCTCCTTAAACAAAGGCCACTGAAGAATTTATTTATTGATCATACAGTATGTGCAGAGCAAGGTGCTAGATGAAAAGTAAGGAGATTTTTGATATGCTGCCACCTCATAAACCACCTGAAACATAGTGGCTTAAAACAGCATTTTATTTGCATAGGACTCTATGGGTCCGCAGTTTGGGCTGGGCTGAGCTAATGGTAGTGGTGGGATTCAAATAATTTAACAATCAGCTCTCTTCCCTAATGACTGTTTTAAGTATAAGAAAAATTTGGCCCTGGCTGGGCGGCTCAGTGGTAGAACGTCGGCCTGGCGTGCAGAAGTCCCGGGTTCGATTCCCGGCCAGGGCACACAGGAGAGGCGCCCATCTGCTTCTCCACCCCTCCCCCTCTCCTTCCTCTCTGTCTCTCTCTTCCTCTCCTGCAGCAGAGGCTCCATTGGAGCAAAGATGGCCCAGGCGCTGGGGATGGCTCCTTGGCCTCTGCCCCAGGCGCTAGAGTGGCTCTGGTCGCGACAGAGCGAAGCCCCGGAGGGGCAGAGCATCGCCCCCTGGTGGGCAGAGTGTTGCCCCTAGTGGGCGTGCCAGGTGGATTCCGGTCGGGTGCATGGGGGAGTCTGTCTCTCCCCGTTTCCAGCTTCAGAGAAATACAAAAAAAAAGAAAATATATATATATATATATAGACTGAAAAGTAGTTTATTATTTCATGCATTTAATATTTAAATATGAACAATAAAAGAGGTGCACAAAACTAGACTATAAGTTTTTAAATATTAATGAAAAAATATTAAATACCTGACAAAAACCAATAAAACTCTTATATAAGATATTTCCGTATTGCTCCTTTTTTTTTTTTTTTTTTTTTTTTTTTGTATTTTTCCAAAGCCAGAAATGGAGAGGCACTCAGACAGACTCTCGCATGCGCCCAACCGGGATCCACCCGGCATGCCCACCAGGGGGCGATGCTCTGCCCATCTGGGGCGTTGCTCTGTTGCAACCAGAGCCATTCTAGCGCCTGAGGCAGAGGCCACAGAGCCATCCTCAGCGCCTGGGCCAACTTTGCTCCAATGAAGCCTTGGCTGCGGGAGAGGAAGAGAGACAGAGAGGAAAGAGAGGGGGAGGGGTGGAGAAGCAGATGGGTGCCTCTCCTGTGTGCCCTGGCCAGGAATCGAACCTGGGACTCCTGCATGCCAGGCCGACACTTTACCACTGAGCCAACCGGCCAGGGCCCATATTGCTTCTTGATTGACATCCTCACTTGCAATTTTTTTCACCTATGGACGGAATGAAGATTCCTACAGGCGCTTAGAATACGCTGTTGCACAGATGAACATTAAAAAAGAGTAAGGAATGTAAATTTGTGACTTCCACATTGGGCGGCTGCCCAGGCGCCCACCTTAGAGAGCCCTGATTACAAGTGCCATTTGAACAACTGGTTCGCCGAACTCAACAAAAAATTAGGTATTGATTCTGCTGAACTGGTGCTAACCGGCTGAATCCCACCACTGGCTAATGGTTCAGCTGGTCTTGCCTAGAATCACTCATGCTGCTGAAGTCATCTATTTAGGTGGGTGGTCTAATATGACCTTACAAACATGTCTGGAAGATTGTGTTGGCTGCCAACGGGGTCACATGTCTCTAACAGTGGAGCCTGGGTTTCTTCATATGGAGACAACATTCTGGGAAGGGAAACCTCAATATACAAATGTTTTTCAAGCTTCTTATACCATGTTTGCTAATAAGCCATTGGCCAAAGCAAGTCCTATGGCCAAACACGGAGTCACTGTGGGAGGACACTACCAAGGGCACAGAGATGGAATTCACAGCCATCACCGTGGTAACCCCCACACGTGGTCTTATAATGAGATAGGCTAGATGAGGTAAATCAGAGCCACAGGACGAGACTTCCTTGGGCTTCTCAAGGCTCCAGGCCAGAACTCTGTCCACCCACATTCTCTCGCTCCTCACCAGTCTAGCTCCTGCTCCCTGGCTGATGGCCATTCACATCAGCATTTGGTAGACTCAGGGATCATAAGTCATAAAGACCTAGTCTCCTAACCTCTTAGTCTCTGAGCCTCGCACTTATATTGTTCCTGGCCAGCAATGCTTCTTCATTTGGTTTAATTTTTTTAACCAGCTTAAAAATGCAGAAAAATTAAATGTGTACCTGGTTAAATATATATATTTAGAAGAATAAAAATAGTTCTTCAACTTCAAAAAAAAAAAAAAAAAAGGTAGGCGTTACATATCTACATAATCTACTTGTCTAGATTTTTTCTTCTGAAGACATTCCAGCATTATCTGAGCTCCCGAGTCCTTCTCATTTCTCACTCAGAACTTCAAAGCTGTTGTCTGGGTCTGCAGCCGCAGGTGGGGCGGAGTGGATTGGACTGCCCAGCCTCTGCAGACATCGCCCCCGATCAGCTAAGCCCACATTTGTTCGGTTCAGAAGGCTTGAGCAGGGGGTCATCTCCATCACCCTGGAGCTGACTCTCTGGGAGCTGGAGCCAAGCCTCGGATGCCGGTGCAGACCTGACCGTGTTTCTGTGCCCACTGAGAGGAGGCATGAGTTACACAGGGGCACCCCCTGAGCTGCAGCTGCCAGGAGGGTGTTTGAGGGTGTTCCGTGGGAAGAACCACCGTCTCTGCCTCCTGTGGGTACATCTTCATCTCAGATTCCAATTAGGCATTTATTTTCCAAATAACACAGCTCATTCTATTGGCATAGCATCTGTGCTCTATAAAGCACTCAACATTGTACCCTAGAGCAGGCAAACACAACAAGGGACAAAGCACCAAGATCCCACGCACAAGCGGGAGGGAGCAGGGCCAGGCGGGCAGACGCAGCACCAGCCTGGTGAGAAAACTGCACTTACGAACTGTAAACAAGGGCGTCCATGGAAACTGAGACTTGCAAGGACGACCCTGGCTCTCAGACCAGCGTGGCACCGACTGAGGGGCGTAGTCATACCGGGACACAGGCAGAAGAACCCGGACCAAAACAAAACCAGCGCTCTTTTCTCAGCAGTGCCAGACCAAGGACCTTCACGACTCCTGCCATGCAGGAAACTAACATAATCATCATCTACATCAGAAGAGCAGGCTACCTACCTATGCAGAGTCAATGCAATGCAATGCAATGCATAAGCACAATGTAAATTATTCTTCCATAGGCCTGACCTGTGGCGACGCAGTGGATCAAGCCACAACCTGGAACGCTGAGGTCACTGGTTCAAAACCCCGGGCTTGCCAGGTCAAGGCACATATGGGAGTTGATGCTTCCTGCTCCTCCCCCCTTCTCTCTCTCTCTATCTCCCTGTCTCTCTTCTCTATAAAATGATTAAATAAATTTTTAAAAAATTAAAAAAAAATTATTTTCATTAATTGCAGTAATTCTCATCAGATCTTTTTTTTTTTAATTGTCTTCCTATAGCCCCCAGATTCAACAACTCTTGCAAGTAAAGAGAAACATGTGTGGTCTTTGCAGACACTGCAAATACTGCTGTCAAGATGCAGCTGGCCCAAGTGGGCCTGGCCCAGGCAAGCCGCTCTTTGCTGAATCCCCTTTTCCTGGGCTCATTTCCACCTGTTCCTTACGAGACAGGGCCGACTTCTCGTAAGGTCTGCATTCATCCTTTCTAAGAAGATCCTCACAGTGGTTCAGTCTCTTTCGGTTCTATTTTCACCTCTTCTATTCCTAACCTCTTTTTGAAAAAATATTTATCATTATTCAATTTGCCCCATAACCAAGAGGTTATTTTTCCTCTGGGTTCTGGGAGAATGGCTCAATCGTATCTTCTCCCTCCCTGATTTTCACTTCTGTGCTACCCAGCGCCTCCACCGGGCTTTGCAATTGGGCAATCCTGGTGTTCATCTCTGGGCTGCCTTTCCTGCTCTCACAGGCTCCCTCCTCGGAATTGTTTTTGTTGTCCTCAGTTCAGTGTCCTCCTGGGTCTTACTGAGAACACAAATCGAATTTTTTTTTTTGCACTGAGTTTATTTTGCCGTTTATTCCACATATTGGCTGGATTCCTCCGATGGGTTCCCTCCTTTAGAAGTGGAGTCCTCCGTGTCTCTTGCATTCATTCTGTCTGAGCCCAGTCTTCCAGAGAGAGATAGCCGGGCTGTTGGGAGTTCAGGTGCGATCTGTCAAAATGATGAGGCCATCTGTTTGAATTTTTCACACAAGAGGTTCACTCTAGTTTCATTTTGCTAGGTCAGAGGTCCTGGCAGTTTCTACGGGAGCTGGGTGGGGGCTGGGGAGAAAAGAAGGGACAAAGACAGTGCCACAGGTCCTTGGCCAGCGGGCTTCACCTACTTGCTGAGACCCCTGCCCATGTTTACAGCAATGCACATGCTTTGCCTGATGCAACTGTCCTCCAAGCAAGCATCCCCAGGGTCCCTAATGCTCCCTGCACCACTGTCCACTCCACATGCTGGCGCTGGAAATAGCAGCTCCCCAAAGAGTCTAAAGAGCTGGCAAAACCTTGGTGTTTCTCTCCTTTCCTGGCCTATCCCCAAGGCCCTGCCTATGCCTTCCTCTGCAGCCCTGACCTGCAGTTCGGTGGGCATTGGTGAGGATCTAAGCTTCTTCCATTTCCCGGAGAAGCAGTTTCTTTACATGAGTGGGCAATAGATGGATGCCAGGGAGCAGGGTGGTATTTACCAGAATTCCTCTCAGGGAGAGCTCTGAGTTTGGAAGAAATAATTTGACAAGCTTCTTGGTAAAGGGGATGAGGCTCCAAAGACTCCCTATTACTCAAGGCAATTGCTCAATTGTGAACCATGCGACAGGGATAGGAATCTGCTTTGGTCCTAAGAATTGAGTTGAGGCAAGGGGTGTGGGGCAGAGAGAAATACAGAGAAGAAAGGGAAGTCACCGAGATAACAGAAATCCACACACTGTACCATATTACCATGTCACCAGCCCCGTGACCTTCCCCTCTTCAGTTAATGCATTTCTCAATGTCAACACTATTGGCATTTGGAGCCAGAATAGAGTCTTTGTCATGGACAGCTGTCCTGTGCACTGCAGCTTCCCTGGTCTTGACCCACCAGATGCCGCTGGCACCCCTCCTCCAGCTGTGACAACCAAAAATGTCTTCAGATGCTGCCAAATATCCCCTGGGAGGCAAACGTGCCCTGGTGGAGAACGGCTGAGTTAAGACAACTAAACTCACGAACTGCTGGTCTCAGTGGATGATTTGTGGAAAGCAGTGAAGGGTTTGAGATTCTGGCCGGGCTGATACGGGCCAGGCAGTGGCAGCGTGACGGACAGAGGAGCCAGCGGCAGAGGGATCATGAGAACATAAACCCCAGGAATTTGCAGATACGGTGGGGCCGGCTTTGAAGTTTTACAGGCTGTGGTCTCTGGGGGCGGGGCGCTTGCCTGAGTCTGCATTACAGTCAGTCCCGGGTCAGGTCAGCCCTCCTTTCAATCTGGTCAGGTCTGAGCTGTAAACAGAGAGATGTCTCCGTGTCCCTGGCACATGGCGGTCAGTCTGCCTTAGTTTCCAGCTCTAACACAGGCTGTCCCCATTTCATTAGTGGGGACCTGGGCAAGAGCTGGACATCCTCCCACCCAGAAGCTGTCCCGTTAACCAGGTCTTCACACCAGCTTTGTGCCTCCTCCTGGTGGGGACATCAGTGGGCATTTGTGTTGACACAAATAATGTCTGAGTCAGACGGGCATCACTGACGGTCACATTGTAGGACCTGAGGACTTTTTTCAGGTTCAGGTGAAGCGATATTTTTTTTTGGTGGCTTCCTTCAAGATAAATGTGTCCTGAAAACTTGTGTGGCCAACTGCTTACCTTTTTTTCTTTTTAAGTCTAGGCTTATCAACGCTTAATTTTCAGGGATACAGGGCTTCTGTCTATGTCCTACCAGCCTCTGTGACCTTCCTTCATGGGAACATTTGAACTAGGTTGTTCTACATAGTGTCCACCTACTTTTGTCCAATAAGCACCAAGATCCTTAGAAGTTTCCAAAATCACTCCCTTCTCTCTTCTGCAGGATTCCTATTTTCTACCAGATTCCTAAATCATAACAGTGGTTGACTTGTTAATTCAAAGCAAACCAGCAAATACATGTTGCAGGGTTGGAAGAGAATGATGAGGATGTGGAAAACATGACTCTACTACTTATTAAGCAATTATGTGGGCCCTCCAATACTTCTGGGAATTAATCAAACGGCAAAATTACCTTTTAAAGATTAAAAGTTCAGAGAAGTCAAATGACTTGCCTGTTGTCACAGTGTTCGTGACTGAATGATCTCACTACAGACCCTTTCTCTTAATGATATTGTAAAATGATGTAAAATAGGGGATTATATCAGTTATAATTTCATGGGTTTTGGTTATGGTTAGCATACATACATTTATGGAGAGTTTGCTTTTTCAAAATGGGGTTGTTATTGTCAAAATTCTAGCTTCAGATAGATTCCTAAGTGTGGAATTTGGGATCAAAGGTAACGAACATGTTTTCAAGGTTCATGGCACATATTGCCAAAGTCCCTTTAAAAAAAAAACTTTGCCCTATAGATAGATGAAATATGCTATCTTTTCATTTAATTGTGCATATTTTCTTTATCTCTAAAGTTGGACATTCTTTCACATTTGTTGGGTGTCTGCATTTTTGTTCAAGTCTTTGTCTAATTTCTCAGTGTACTCTTTTCTTCATATTTTGTAAGGTTTGCTTGCAAAATGAGGCTATTAACTCTTTAGCATAGTGTGAAAATATTTTTTCCAGTTTGTCATTTGCCTTTTTATTATTTAGTGTTTCTTTAGACATATAAGAATTTCTTTTATTTTTAAATGAGAGGAAGGGAGACAAAAAGACAGACTCCCGCATGCGCCCCGACCTGGATCCAGCGGGCAAGCCCTGCACCAGTGCGATTATCTGCCCATCTGGGGCTGCTGCTCCATTGCTCAGCAACCAAGCTATCTTAGCGCTTGAGGCAAGGCCATAGAGCCATCTTAGTGCCAAGGGCTAACTTTGCTTGAACCATTTGAGCCATGGCTGTAGAAGGGGGGAGAAAGAGAAAAAGAAAGAGAGAAGAGAGAGGAGTGGAGAAACAGATGGGTGCTTCTCCTGTGTGCCCTGATTGGGAATCAAACCTGGGACTTCCACACATCAGCCAATGCTCTACTGCTGAGCAAACCAGCCAGCACAAGAATTGTTTTTATGTCATTGAAAAATCTTGTTCTCTTTTTATAATTTATGCTATTGATGTGTGTAGGGACAGTGGCTGCCACCATCATGGACATGCAGGTTCTCATTAGATTTGGACAGAAGGTAAAGAAACAGTGGAGCCAAAAAATAGTGGGCCACTCTTTTATTAAAGTCTCGCACCGGCTGACGAGAAAACACACAGGGGAAGCACTTCCCTTTCATTCAGGGCTCCCAAAGCCCTGACACATTATCCGGTTCCAAAACGAGGAGAATCTTCTCTAGTTCCTTCTAGAATCAAAGGCCCCACCAGTCTCAGTGGAGCTCACGAAGCTCCTCAGCTCTGGTTCCCCAACTGTATCCTTCTTCTCTCTGCAAAAAAAGCTGGCTTCTTCTTCAGCACTCTGCATTCTCTCTGCTCTCCCTGCAAAACTGGCGGGGCCCACAGAGACCTCTCCTCCAGCAAACATGAGCAAAATAGCCCTTCCCAAGCAGGAATGCAATCACAATTTGCCCTGCCCGGAGGGCAAGCACACCCTGGCTGCCCAGCGCCATTTTGTAACAATAAAAGTGAGCAAACTCAAAAAAATATAAATTTTACAAATTCATTTGTCCAACAATGTGGCACTTAGAAAATGCTCGATTTTGACTTTTCCTTCTGCTTTTAGGAGGTTTTGTGTTTTACTTCTATGCTAATCCATCTGTAATATGTTTAATATATCAGGTGAGGTCGTAGTTTCAGTCTTTTACAACTGACCAATATTCCGCCACGTTTTGAATTATCCGGATCTTTCCTCACTGGTTCCTTTATGATCTATTAAGTACTTAAATGTGTTGTGGCTTCTTTTAGTTTAACTATTTGGTTCCGTCTATCCACGTCACAATTCTTATGCCCAAAGCATCATGTTTTAAACTGGTAAGAACAGATACTACACTTGATCCTAGCCAAAAGGTCAAGAAGTGACCAGAATGTCATGTTTTAAAGTAGCTTTCTCAGCCCTGGCCGGTTGGCTCAGCGGTAGAGCGTCCGCCTGGCGTGCGGGGGACCTGGGTTCGATTCCCGGCCAGGGCACACAGGAGAAGCACCCATCTGCTTCTCCACCCCTCCCCCTCTCCTTCCTCTCTGTCTCTCTCTTCCCCTCCCGCAGCCAAGGCTTCATTGGCGCAAAGATGGCCCGGGCGCTGGGGATGGCTCCTTGGCCTCTGCCCCAGGCGCTAGAGTGGCTCTGGTCGCGGCAGAGCCACGCCCCGGAAGGGCAGAGCATCGCCCCCTGGTGGGCAGAGCTTCGCCCCTGGTGGGCGTGCCGGGTGGATCCCGGTCGGGCGCATGCGGGAGTCTGCCTGACTGTCTCTCCCCGTTTCCAGCTTCAGAAAAATACAAAAAAATAAAAATAAAAATAAAAAAAATGAAAGTAGCTTTCTGATCTTTTAAAAAATATTTAAGGTTCTTTCTTCTCCCTATCATCCTTTTCCAAAACTTCCGTAGCTCTATTACATGTTTATTTTTCCAAACGAAGAAATGTTTAATCGTGATGTCATTATATCATTTTTTCTTTAAGAGAAGCAAATTGTCATCGTTATCTCCATGAAGGTAGGCTGCGTTAAGTCCCTGCAATTCTCTCAGCCTGTCCTGTTTCTGGTCCTCTTAGCTCCCTTTGTTCCCACCCCACCTCATCAGCCAGGTAACTCCGGCCACTGATTCGATTGCTCAGCTGTCTGTCCCACGTCACCCTCCCCCTGCCACCACCCCCTCGAAACTGCTCTCAGGAGCATAAGCCAAATCTGGTTCTAATCCTCTGCTCAGCAGTCCACCTTCCAGCAAAATGTGTAGAGTAAAAGGAAAGGTCAAAATGGAGCCACTGGAGGCGGATATGGGAGGTGAGCTTCAGCCTCGAACTAGAGGAAGCCTCGGGGCACCTACTTAGCTCTGCCTTCCTGAACTCAGAACCCACCCCCACCCAAGGCCCCTTCCTACTCGCCTCACTCTCTTCCAAAGACTTCCATCAAACCTACGCTCACCCTGACCTTCTGCAGAAGGGCTTTCACACGGCCCATGTTGAAAGGATATTATGAGATGATTTCAGTTAACGACCCAAGTCAAAGACTTCTGGAACTAAATTTTAATTTCAATAGCACAACGTGTGAATAAACATTACCATGCTTTATTTCTCTAAATCCGTTGCTAAATTTTTTGCTTCTCTACAAGTCAGAAGCCCAATAAACAATGTCTGCAGTGTTCCAATAACTACTCCGACTGTCACTTTAGATATTCTGAATGATTCATGGTTTTTCCATGGAGTCCAACCACAGAATCCCTTTCTGTTTAAAGCATTAAACCTGAAAATCCATAACTCTCAGGGTCACTGCAGCAATTGGGAAAATGAGAGAGGCTTACAAGGATACCTACCTGGAATCAAAACAGGTGGTAACAAGACTTTGGAGGCAGCATCTTTCTGGACAGTAGGTCTGAACCCTGAGCAGGGGACTCTATACTTGTTTTCATATCTATCCTCATTGCAGCTCCCAATTTCAAAGGTGTGGGGAAGTCCTGCTCTTGAGATGGAATGACTGTCTCACTGGGAACACTTTGGACTGGAAACAGAAGGAAAGCCATCTCCGTCTCTAATTATGCTCTCAACCGAAGATGTTTCATTTGTCTGGGGTAAACAATCATCACCCCGTCTAAATCTGCTCCCACACCCCAGGTTACAAAAGACGTGGTAGAATGGTCCCTCGTACGGGTGTAGGCGTGGTAAGTTTTCAAACCTGTACCGAGCTTTTGTGAACAGGCTACCTACCCCAGGCTCTAGCTCTATAAATAGTCAGAGGCGCGGGGCACTGCATGAGTGGTAGGATTGAGAACGCTGCTTACATTTATCGCCCCAGCCCGCACGCCCACACCCAACTGTCACAGAGCCTGAAATTCCTACCGTTAGAGTTGCTACTTCTGGGCGAGGCAGAGGGCTTCCAGAAAACCCTGGTGCAAAATAAATAGAATTAGCAAGAAGTGCTTTATGACACTTGGTTGTAAGGAGCATCACACGTCTTTATTTTTTTCTTGCAAATAAAAGAAAGGGGTCAGATGGCTTATCGAGTGTTGACCAGGAAGATGGAAATAGTAACTTACGGTGGTGAGATCTGGCAGACACCACCTTCACCAGTGAGGAGGGCTGACGTGATCGATGATGTCCTGTGGGCGTAACGGACCCTCCGATATGATGGGATGGGGTGGAGTGTACACCTTGTATACTCTTCTCCATATCCTATATCCCCAGCCTCATCATGAGAAAAAATGTCTGACACTCAGTTTGAGAGACATTGTACGGGATAACTGTCAGGTGTTCTTTCAGACTGTCAGGGTCGTGAAAAACTAGGGAAGATTAAGAAACCTCGTAGAACAGAGGATATTGGGGAGGCGTGGTGGTTAAATACAACATGGTACTCTGGATTAGAACCTGGAACAGAAGAAGGCGCTAGTGGAAAAACTGGTGGCGTCCACATGAAGTTGGAGGTTTAGCTAATATAATGTGCCCATGAAGATTTCTGAGTTTTGGAAAAATGGACCATGGAAATATAACGTTCACAATGGGGTAAATTGGGTGAGGGGTAGACGTGAGTTTTCTGTACTATCTTTGCAACATTTCTGTAAATCTAAAGTTATTCCAAAATAAGGTTTTTTGAGGGTCAGGAAGAAGTCCAAATGACCATTTTATTCTTTGGGGGTCCCATTGCCACCCTTGGGCTGCCAGGAACCCAGAGAGTTTAGCAGTGCCCTAAACAGTTCTCTAAGTTTGAGGTCAATGCTCAGCGGGTTTGCCTTACATCACCTGCATACAATGGGTACAGTTTACCACCATCTGTCCTGTGCTGTGGCTCCATCTGAAATAGCCTCACTTGCTCTGTGAGCCTAGGCCAGCCTGGTCCAGGCACTGGCCAGGGGTGAATGCTGGGTGTGCCACTCCTTGCCTGCCCAGCTTGGGCCCAAGGGACTTACATCGGCTGTTAGGGCCCTTTACATCAGTACCTGACCCTTCACTGGCCTCTAAGTAACCAACCCTCATCCAAAGTGTCACCTTTCATGAGATAGTGCCTGCACGCTCTTCACCATGTCAGAATCTCACCTCCTCCCATCTGGCCAGCCATGGGGCTGTCCCCGTCAACCTCCCCTGTCACCCGTAGAGCTGTCCTCATTTCTGTGCAGTGGGCCCGTCTCCTACAGAAACCTAGACCATTGAAAAGAAAGGCGTCCCTGCCCCCTGAGACAGAAGTCCACATTACTAGGACACAGAACCTGGCTCCTCTCTTGGCAGAAGGAAGGGGAAAATGCCTTTCATTTTTTCCTGATGAGCTCACAGTGGAGAAAAATTAGGCAGAGTTCGTTCTTAAGCTGGTTATTCCATCACATGACATGTCCAGTATATGGGCTTGCGTCACTAACACGTGGAGGGGTGACACATTACACAGTAAAAGGGAGAAGTGGCACCAGGCTCTACACTGCCCTCCACCCCCAACAGGGGGATGGAGAAGAATGAAAAAATGGGGGAGTCCTTTCCATCGATGGTCAGCCAGGGGACCTTTCTGGAAGTGTCAACAAGAACAGCCCATAGTGAGGGAGTGAGCCCTTTACTGTTTGGGGGGCTCCAAGGTGATCACTCTGCATAAAGATAAGACTCACTGTCCCTGAAGGAAAAGAGTTTGCTATATATGTGAGAATTTCCTTTCCTGATGTGAGTCTATACTATACTGCCCCTGGGGCTTCGTACCTGTACCTCCTTTGGAGATATGCATGACCTTGCTCTAACAGGTCAAGGAGTCCAAGGGTCAGGAGTGCCAGCCATACCTGTGACAGAAGTGGGAACAAGCAGACCCAGCCTGAAGGACTCAGGCACCATGGGGTGTGGACCACTTCTTTAAATATCACTAACCATGGAGCTGGAGCCCCAGAGGCCACTCCAGACAGAGTAACTCCAACCTGAGCAGAAGCAGCTGGGTGCAGTGCTGGGAACATGAGCCTCTTCCATTGGATACAGTTGGGTTTCCCAGAAGAGGTGAGGGGGGGCGGGTTCACATAGAGATCTTTGGAGAAGGAAGAACCACTCGAGGACTAGAGGATTCGGGGGCATGCTGGCTAGGATGGTGGCCACTACAGCCAGCGTATAGAGGATCCAGAAGTTTGTCCAATAGGAGGTGTGGTCACAGGGCAAGCCGCTGTCTCTCTGTCCAGAGAGAAGGCCGTGGGGCATCACCCAGCACAGCTCTGGTATTGATTTCAGGGACTGCCACTGGCTGCACAGCCTCCTGGCTTGACTCTCCAGCCCTCCTGGGATTCTAGAAGTCATCTAATACACTTTATACATTCCCTTCTGCTTTCAGGGAACAGACTCGTTCTCCGCTGATTTGCACAGGTGAACTGCTTCTATTTTAAATGTTCCCGGATACATGTCACATGGAAATGACTCCCCGGAGCCTGGAAACAGTAAATTAAATGGATGTAATGGAATTAGGCTGCTGTTTAGTAAAAGAGACTGAAAGTGTGTATGTTTGTTTCCTCTTTCTAGAATGCTTATTAAATAGCTCCATCTTATACGACTTCTGAGCCTCCAAGACTCAGAAACCACAAGTAAGCACGCAAGGCTTGCACGTTCAATGTAAGAGCCTTCGCTAGGCTCAGCCTGTGGTTTTCCTCTCGTAATGCGATGTTGAGAATGGGGGAGGTGATGAGCTCAATCCTGTGCCGCTGCTCATTTTTCAACCAAGGATCTAACAGAGACTGTTGAATACTTTTTGGCTTCATCCTTCCCATTTCCATTCCCAGTTTGGAAATAAAGCAAGATGGAAGGGAAGGAGTTTCTGAGCTACAAAACAGTCTTCTGGTCCAAGGTAAAAAATGAAATTCCTGAGGTCTCTCTTCTTCCCACGAGTTTTCTTTTTTTTTTTTTTTTGCATGTAGCAAGCTGGAGCTTCCCTGAGACTCTTTTCACCCCTTCCTGTCTCAGTACAAGTTCCAACCACAATTAGTAACAGTGTTGGTTTGTGGCTATGGACTTCTTATTGGCATTCCTGGACACGAGCCGTCACACTCAGGACTCGGCAATAGAGAGCTAGGCAGGTGTCAGTCCTTTGCTCTTGGAGAGCCGAGGAGGGTGTATAGATCCCACCCAGCTTGCCACGCCCCATCATATAACATAGAACCCAAGGGAGAAGGGGTTCCCATGGCCAAGATAAGAGGTACGGGACTGTACCACTCGTTCAGCTTTGACGTTTCCAAATTCGAGAAAGAGAGAGATCAAAGGGACAAGATGGTATCATTTCACCCTCTGTGAGCTCAGGGCACTCTTCAGCACAAGCTGGGAATCCCTAATTGTAAAAAATCACCAACGCAACTTTCTTTATGCAAGAAGAGGTACAAACTTTTCTAGTGTGTGTGTGTGTGTGTGTGTGTGTGTGTGTGTGTGTGTGTTTAACTGGTCCTTCCTTTCCAGAGAATAACTATTCCTTGTTTACCTTATTCTATCACAGCCATTTTCAACCAAGAATAACTGGTCCTTTTTTACCTTATTCTATCACAGCAATTTTCAACCAAGGTGCAGTAAACATTTTGAAAACACGTGATACCTGATCATTCAGTCAGGGGCACTGACCTTTTTTCCCTTAGATCATCAAATTAAAAAAAAATGACAACAGCCAACATAACACTAGCCGTCCAGTGTGAATGAATCAAAATTATACCTTTTTTGTTGTTGTTGTTAGATTGGCCAAAAAGTAGGTTTTGGGTGTGCCACCGAATTTCAGTAATTAGCTGAGGTGTGCCATGAGATGAAAAAGGTTAAAAAATCGCTGCTCTATGAGTTATTTGGGCTCTAAGAATGAAAGAGCCTAAAATTTTTTTTCAGCCTGAGCAGTCCTAGCTTGAAACCTGGGGTGACCTCCAAGTTCATCTGAACCGCCAGACCCAGAGCAGCCTCCTGTGACTAAGGAAGGAAGAGGCAGGGGGAAGTTGTCAAAGGCCAGAAATATTTTTAGCGAAGCTCCCTGTAATCTGTGTAGGAAGATAAACTCGGAGCCTTCTCCCTTAATGAAAGTCCCTATTGGAGACCTGAAGATGGCAGCAGAGTAGGCAGATGCACAGACTCCCAGCTTACACCACCAAACTGGATTATAAACTAATTTATGAACAGTCAGCATGAAAAACCAAATCTGAACTACAAGAACAGCTTTCAAAAACCAAGGAGCAAAGAAGAAGCCACAACAAACCTGGTAGGGAGCGCCTGAACCTCCCCTGCTTACAGGAACGGGGGGGGGGGGGTGAGGCTGGGCTCTCACTCCAAGGAAAAGAGCATTAAATACTGCTCACAGCCACTTGCCTGGTGACCAGTGAATGAGGTGTGTTGAAAGGGCCCGATTGTCTTCCAAAAAGAAAGGAGAGAGAGAGAGATGGATGGTGAGGGGGAAAGGAATATAGATGATGACATAAAAAGCTGACTCACTCAGTGCTGGAGGCGGCCATAACTGGGGGAGGGGCTGATCCTTCCACAAAGCAAAATACAAAAGTACTTCCAGGTCACAGAGATACAGACATCTCTTCAGCTCCAATCAGCGCAACAAGACACAGCTGAAAACAAGAAGTGGGGAGGAGGGGCAGTAACTCAGGTCTCCATGGAGATCTGAGATACACCTCCCCCTACTGAGAAAGCAACTCACCCCCAGAGAGATTAACTGGCAGAAGAGGACTTCAGAGCCTCAGGTCACACCCACTGCATTCCTGGATACAGTTTCAAATAAGCCCCCTGCTGAGATCAGCAAACAAGACAATCACCTGTTAAGAAAACAAACAAATCAAGACTTCAAAGTGGCCCAAATCCTAAAATGGATTATAAATAATAGCTGATGCCAACCCAAGAAGACCTAGAAACAACACAAGTAAAAACCGGAAGCAGACAACACCAAGCTTGGACTCAACCAGCTCTACAAAGAAAACACCCAGACACAATGAGAAGACAAAGAAGTGCAATCCAAATGAAACCACAAGAGAGACCTTCAAGAGATGAACTGAGTGATATGGAAATAATCAAACTTCCAGATGCAGAGTTTAAAATAATGATTGTAAGGATGCTTAGGGATCTTAGAACAACAATGGATGGTCATCACAAACACCTAAATAAAGAAATAGCAAGTATAAAAAAGGATATTGAAATATTAAAAAACAATCAGTCGGAGATGACAAATACAATATCAGAAATGAAGACCACAATGGAAGGAATTAAAAACAGGATGGATAGAGCTGAGGATCGAATCAGCTAGTTGGAGGACAACTTGAATGAAGGCAAGAAAGCACAGAAGAAAAAAGAAAAGAGACTCAAAAAGTCTGAGGAAACTCTTAGAGAGCTCTGTGACAACATAAAGAGAAATAACATCCGCATCATAGGGGTTCCTGAAGAAGAAGAGAAAGAACAAGGGATAGAGGCTTTATTCAATCGTATCATAGCTGAAAACTTCCCTAAATTAATGCAGGAGAAACTATCACAAATTCAAGAAGCACAGAGAACTCCACTAAAAAGAAACCCAAAGAAACCTACACCAAGACACATCATAATTAAAATACCAAAGCTAAGTGATAAAGAGAAAATATTAAAAGCTGTGAGAGAAAAAAAAGCTATCACCTACAAAGGAGCGCCCATAAGGATGACATCAGACTTCTCAACAGAAACACTTGAAGCCAGAAGGGAATGGCAAGAAATATTCAAAGTAATGCAGAACAAGAACCTACAACCAAGACTACTTTATCCAGCAAGGCTATCGTTTAAAATTGAAAGAGAAATAAAAAGTTTCCCAGGCAAAAAAAACTCAAGGAATTCATTACAACCAAACCAATGCTGCAGGAAATGTTAAGGGGCATGGTGTAAACAGATCAAAGTGGGAAAAGAATATAGCAAAAGAGGAATACAGCTTTAAAGAATAAAATGGCAATAAACAACTATATATCAATAATAACCTTAAATGTAAATGGATTAAATGATCCAATCAAAAGACATAGGATAGCTGCATAGATAAGAAAACAGGACCCATACATATGCTGTCTACAAGAGACACACCTTAAAACAAAAAATGCACATAGGTTGAAGGTAAAAGAATGAAAAAAAACATTTCATGCAAATGGAAATGAAAAAAAAAGCTGGGGTAGCAATACTTATATCAGACAAAATGGACTTTAAAACAAAGAATATAGTAAGAGATAAAGAAAGTCACTACATAATGATAAAGGGAGCAACCCAACAGGAAGATATAACTATTATAAATATCTACGCACCTAATATAGGAGCACCTAAATATATAAAGCAGACTTTGATGGATATAAAGAGTGAGATCAACAGCAACACTATAATAGTAGGGGATTTTAATACCCCACTAACATCACTAGATAGATCCTCAAGAAAGAAAATTAACAAAGAAACAGCAGATTTATTGGACACACTAGATCAACTCGATTTAATAGATATCTACAGAACCTTTCACCCTAAAGCAGCAGAATATACATTCTTTTCAAGTGCTCATGATACATTCCCTAGGATAGACCATATGTTAGGGCACAAAAGTGGTCTCAACAAATTTAAGAAGATTGAAATAATATCAAACACTTTCTCTGATCACAATGGCATGAAACTAGAAATTAACCACAATAGAAAAGCTCAAAAATTCTCAAACACATGGAAACTAAATAGCAGGTTGTTAAATAACGAATGGATTAAGAATGAGATCAAAGAAGAAATTTTAAAAATCCTAGAAACGAATGATAGTGAGCATACAACAACTCAAAATTTATGGGACACAGCAAAAGCAGTACTGATAGGGAAGTTCATAGCACTACAGACACACTTTAAGAAGCTAGAAAAAGCTCAAATAAACAACTTAACCCTGCATCTAAAAGAACTAGAAAAAGAACAGCAAGTAAAGCCTAAATGTAGTAGAAGGAAAGAAATAATAAAGATCAGAGCAGAAATAAATGACATAGATACTAAAGAAACAATACAGAGGATCAATGAAACTATGAGCTGGTATTTTAAAAAGGTAAACAAGATTGATGAACCTTTAACTAGACTCACCAAGAAAAAGAGAGAGAGAACTCAAATAAATAAAATTAGAAATGAGAGGGGTGAAATAACAACTGACACAACAGAAATACAAAGGATTGTAAGAAAATACTATGAAGAACTGTATGCCAAAAAACTAGACAACCTAGATGAAATGGATAAATTCCTTGAAACATACAATCTTCCAAAAATCAATCTGAAAGAATCAGAAAACCTAAACAGACTGATTATACCAAATGAGATCAAAACAGTTATCAAAAAACTCCCAACAAAGAAAAGTCCTGGGCCTGATGGCTTCACAAGTGAATTCTACCAAATATTCAAAGAAGAACTAATTCCTATCCTTCTCAAGCTATTTCAAAAAATTCAAGAGGAAGGAAGACTTCCAAGCTCCTTTTATGAGGTGAGCATAATTCTGATTCCAAAATCAGGCAAAGACAACACAAAGAAAGAAAATTATAGGCCAATATCCCTGATGAATATAGATGATAAAATCCTCAACAAAATATTAGCAAACCGGATCCAACAATTTATGGAAAAAATCATACACCATGATCAAGTGGAATTTATTCTAGGCAGGCAAGGCTGGTACAATTTTTGCAAATCTATCAATGTTATTCATCACATAAATGAAAGGAAGGAGAAAAACCACATGATAATTTCAGTAGATACAGAAAAAGCATTTGATAAAATCCAGCACCCATTCATGATCAAAACTCTCAGCAAAGTGGGAATACAGGAAACATACCTCAACATGATAAAAGCCATCTATGAGAAACCCGCAGCCAACATCATACTCAATGGGCAAAAATTAAAAGCAATCCCCTTAAGATCAGGAACAAGGCAGGGGTGCCTCCTTTCACCACTCTTATTCAACATAGTCCTGGAAGTCCTAGCCACAGCAATCAGACAAGAAGAAGAAATAAAAGGCATTCAAGTAGGAAAAGAAGAAGTAAAGCTATCATTATTTGCAGATGATATGATATTGTATATAGAAAATCCTAAAGTCTCAGTCAAAAAACTACTGGACCTGATAAATGAATTCAGCAAGGTGGCAGGATATAAAATTAATACTCAGAAATCAGAGGCATTTTTATACACCAACAATAAACAGTCGGAAAGAGAAATTAAGGAAACAATCCCCTTCACTATTACAACCAAAAAAATTAAGTACCTAGGAGTACATTTAACCAAGGAGAGTAAAGACTTGTACTCGGAAAATTATAAAACATTGATAAAAGAAATCAAGGAAGATACAAACAAGTGGAAGCATATACCATGCTCATGGTTAAGAAGAATAAACATCATTAAAATGTCTATATTACCCAAAGTAATTTATAAATTCAATGCAATACCAATTAAAATACCATTGACATACTTCAAAGATATAGATCACATATTCCAAAAATTTATACGGAACCAAAAGAGAACACCAATAGCCTCAGCAATCTTAAAAAAGAAGAATAAAGGGTGAGGTATCACACTTCCTGATATCAAGCTATACTACAAGGCCATTGTACTCAAAACAGCCTGGTACTGGCATAAGAACAGGCACATAGATCAATGGAACAGAACAGAGAACCCAGAAATAAACCCACAGCTCTATGGACAACTGATATTTGACAAAGGAGGTAAGGGCATACAATGGAGTAAAGACAGCCTCTTCAACAAATGGTGTTGGGAAAATTGGACAGCAACCTGCAAAAAAAATGAAACTAGACCACCAACTTACACCATTCATGAAAATAAACTCAAAATGGATAAAAGACTTAAATGTACGGCATGAAACCATAAACATCTTAGAAGAAAACATAGGCAATAAGCTCTCCGACATCTCTCGCAGCGATATATTTGCTGATTTATCTCCACGGGCAAGGGAAATAAAAGACAGGATAAACAAATGGGACTATATCAAACTAAAAAGCTTTTGCAGAGCCAAAGACAATAAGAAGAGAATAAAAAGACAAACTACACAATGGGAGAACATATTTGACAGTACGTCTGATAAGGGGTTAATAACCAAAATTTATAAAGAACTTGTAAATCTCAACACCAGAAAGACAAACAATCCAATCAAAAAATGGGCAAAAGAAATGAATAGACACTTCTCCAAAGAGGATATACAGATGGCCAATAGACATATGAAAAAATGCTCAACATCACTAATCATTAGAGAAATGCAAATTAAAACCACAATGAGATATCACCTCACACCAGCCAGAATGGAGCTCATCAACAAAACAACACAGAATAAGTGCTGGCGAGGATGTGGAGAAAAGGGAACCCTCCTGCACTGCTGGTGGGAATGCAGACTGGTGCAGCCACTGTGGAAAACAGTATGGAGATTCCTCAAAAAATTGAAAATCGAACTGCCTTTTGACCCAGCCATCCCACTTTTAGGAATATACCCCAAGGACACCATAGAATGGTTCCAGAAGGAGAAATGCACCCCCATGTTTATGGGAGCATTGTTCACAATAGCGAAGATCTGGAAACAGCCCAAGTGTCTGTCAGAGGACAAGTGGATTAAAAAGCTTTGGTACATATATACTATGGAATACTACTCAGTCATAAGAAATGATGACATCAGATCATTTACAATAACACTATATGGAATGAAATAAGTAAATCAGAAAAAACTAAGAACTATATGAACACATGCATAGATGGGACATAAAAATGAGACTCAGAGACATGGACAAGAATGTGATGGTAACAGGGAGTGGGGTGGAGGGGTGGGGAAGGGGCGAGGAAGGAGAGGGAGGGAGTGGGGGGAGGGAAGGGGCACAAAGAAAACCAGATAGAAGGTGACGGAGGACGATTTGACTTTGAGTGAGGGGTATGCAGCACAATCAAAGATCAAAATAATCTGGAGATGTTTTCTCAAACATATGTACCCTGATTTATCAATGTCACTGCATTAAAATTAATAAAAATAAGATAAAAAAAAAAAAGAAAGTCCCTATTGAACTCATCCCACCATTTTGCATCATCTGTAGATAACATTGACCCAGCCCCCAGCAGAGGTGTGAAATCAGTAGTGGCTCACAAACAAATAAACAGATGATTAGATGATTGGCAATATCCTAAGAAGGCATGGTATCCAGTAGCCCCTGCGCTAATTCACCTTTTCCTGAGGAACTCGGTCTGCAAACCTTGGGTGTATACAGAGAAGGGGACTCTCTCCCGGGCCCATGAGACACATTGTTCTAGCTGCCTACCCTCAAATTTACTTGTGGTGTCCCTCAAAATCATATGCTGAAGCCCTAGCCCCCAGGACGTCAGAATGTGACTATATTTGAAGAGAGGGTCTTCAAAGAGGTAACTATGTTAAAATGAGGTCATTAGGGTGGATCCTAATGCAAAGATTTGATGTCCTTATAAGAAGAAGATATTAGGCTAGAGAAAGAGAGGGAGAGAGAGAGAGAGGTCACATGCACACACAGAGAGATGACCATGTGAGGACACAGCAAGGAGACCATCTGCAAACCAAGGAGAGAGACCTCAGAAAAAAACCCCAATTACCAGCACCTTGATCTTCGACTCCCAGCTGCCAGGATTGTGAGAAAATAAATGTGTTGTATAAGCCACCCAGTCTGTGGAATTTTATTATGGTAGCCCTAACATACAGGTTCAAAGAGGTTAACATTCAGTAAGGGGCGAAGGGAACTCTAGTCCACATGCCTCAATTTGAAACTCCTTTATCAAGTGAAACAATTTACTTAGGGGGAACAGGTCTCTGATTGACTTACCACTTCATCACTGGTTAATTGCCCCAGGGATTATACACACAGAGACATAAATTATAATGTTCCTTTCATTTAGGATGACTTTTGTCTCAATTAGTATGTACAGCAAAATGTTCCTTTGATCCTAGGCAGCACTGGAAAATAATTCAGGGTCCCTTGTCCCCACAGGAAAGCTAAAACATTCCTCCTTCTCCATCCTTATTTATCCAATATTCACATTTCCTATTTGAGCAACACATAGAGAATGAATGACCAAGATTGTGAGAAATATTAGACGTTTTCAGGTAGACTTGATTCCGCTTAAAACAGTCCTTTGAGCGAGCCTTGCTTCCTTTGGGATAACTGCAGTGCGCCGACCCTGCTCCCGGACTCCACCCCCTGCCCTAGCCAGAAGTGATTGCTCTCTCCGAGGGAGCCACGTTTTTACTTCCATTGTTCCTGCTTTTCCCGACTCCGGGTTACTCTGAGTGGTTGGAACTCTGGTCCTGTGCTTTGCATTCTGAAACGGAATTGAAACTTGGGCGTGAGCAGTGTTCGGCGGTAAAAGCCCGTTTCCCTTTCTCCTCCCCGCCTCGGGAGGGATGTTCGTGGTGTCCCCACCGGGCCTGACCTCTGGGGAAAGTTCTCAAAGCACAGGGAACAAGAGCCCCTCAGTCATGAAGCCAGCTCTGGAACTGGTGGCCCAGGAGCCAAGTTCTATTCTGGGCACAACACTCCCCCTGCTGAAAGGGTTAGAAAAGCATCTGTCATTGCTGTGGAGAGAGGGGGGCGGGTGGGGGAGGGGGAGGGGGTCTGACTTTCCCAGCAGGCAGAGATCAGACACTACCTGGCTAAAATAGTAACTGCTGAAAGTGACAAGGATGTAAGCCATGCGTGCAGCCACTGCTGGGAGGTCACACGCTGGCTCCCCGTGCTCTGGCTGAGGACGGCCTGGATGAGGAGCTGTGCACCCTGCCCAGCTCCAAGGCCAACAGCGAAGTGATCTTGAGAATTTGGGTTCCTATTCGTTAGAGGAAGTGCTGTGTATGAACTGGATTCATTAAAAACACATCGTGTCTCTTCATTATCGTCCTCCTTGTGGTTTTCAGGATGGTCATTAGATCCTTATCAAGAGGCACACAGCTGGCAAGGGTTCCAATAGTGCCAGTAAGGGCCAAGCTCACATCTGGGATCGTTAGGTGGAGAAACCGGTGTCCCCCCCAGACTGGGACACAAGAACGTTAGATATGCCGGGCTGTCGGTAATGCACCCCTGCCCGCTTTTCTAGTGACCCTGGAAGTAAAGGCAAACAAGTCTGCTGATCCCCAGGCATTGTTAAATGGAGTGAGGGAACTCTGGGGTGCGGGGCAATTGTGCGCCTTCTAAACAGCCACCACAAAAGGAAGCATTACTGCAAAGTCCTTACAAGGAAAAACAGTATCCTTTGCTCACCGTTACAACCAAGTCTGCACATTTCTAGATGCGCCCCAGCGTGGTTCTAGACAGAAATGTCCCTCGCTGCAAAAGCAAATATTATCCCACACTAAAGGAAAACGGCTCCATGAGAAAAAATATTCCAAATATGAAACCAGAACCCATCTAGAAACAGGAGAGAGAGAAATGAATGTGGTTTTCCTTTCCAGAGAGGAAACCATTCAGAAGAGCCAAGATTCCCAGGGCAGGATGCAGCCCGGTCAACCCCTTGTGTGGGTCGCGAGGGATCTAGGGCCACAGGCTGAGACAGGGTGGGCCAGGCGCTGATGGAGGTGAAATCGGGCTCTGGAAGGAAAAAGAAGGGAGGTGGTTCGAGCCGTGGGGACTTTGTGAGTGACGATCTGGGAAGGGAGAGGGGACCTGTAGACACAAGCAGAATGAACTCCTGGAAGCTCCCAGAAGGAGCTATTCCCAGTCACTCTTCACATCTATGGCACCTTTCAAAGTCCTGCCTAGACACTCGGACAAAGAGACTGGAAGGCTCAGAAGTGAGGGTGCGGCTCCTGCCGTGCCTTTTCGCTTTCCAAAGCCTTGGCTCTCTGCCTCCCCGCAGCCCGGGCCGTGGGCAGGCTGGCGTTCCGCTTCCTTTGATTCCGAGATGGTTGCGTTGCCAATAACACTTGATCTCAAGAAGATCTCAACACCCAGCTCCCCACTCGCAGGGGCGGGCGTAGGGCTTCTTTAAAGAAGGGAATGATTGTATTGACTTAATTTGGAAGCCCCTGAATTCCATTTGCCCTTCATTTGAAAGCTGGGATTTTGCTCCCACTTTCTTCCCGAAGCGAAGACACAGATCCTTTGCTGGAAGGCTCCGCTCGCGGAAGGAGCATATGGCCACTGTGTGAATCGCTTGCCGAGGGGCGGGATGAGTACAGAATGCTTGGCCGATATCTCAGCTAACACCCAAGGCTAGTGGCTCATCAGGAACACCACATGCCAACATCAGAGATGGGGACACTGAACAGATCGGAACACACAGAGGGCTATTAATCACAGTGGCTTAGGGTACAGGTAGGAGTAAAGGGGCCCCACACTCTCAAGTCGCCACCTATAGACCCAGCTAGCTCCCTGTCATATCAATAAGGTGTCCTTTCCAGACTCTAAGGTTTTCATTATGTCTCTTTACAGGGGTCCCTTCAGGCCACACACATTGCTGTCATCTCAGCTGGTCCTGCTCCAGCCCTCAGTCAGCCTCTGCCATGAAACAGAAGGGGAGGACTCCATTCTTAAACCCAGGACCCCAATGAACTACGTTGATTTTTCTCCAGAAACTGGAACAGTTCATTCATTGGGTGGCTATAAACGATGGAGGGATAGTTTTGTTATTGTTAGCAAATTATAGTGAGCTCCATAAAATCCCAAATCCTAAAGAACCTGCTGGATTGGTGCTTCCTGGGGGGAGTGACAGCTCTTCTTCTGGGAGGGCATTTCCTTTCTGCTCAGGGGGGCTGCTTGATCGAGCTCATCCTGAACTCCTTCCAGCTAGGACACATCGGGGACAGAGCTCAGAAATAAAAAGACCACCATGCACCTCAGACTCAGAACCTTAGCTTTGAAGAAATAAATAGACCCATTGAGTAAATCACTCGAGTTCACACTAGCCTCCCAAATTTTGGAGTGTGAGAAACTAGGTACCGGATCCAACAAGAGTGATTTCTCAGGTTAAGGGGTTAAAGATGTTGAGAGCAGTGGAGTTGTCTGCCCCTCCTGAGAGTGAGTGGGAAGGTTGGGATGTGGATCTGTCTGATGTAAGGAAGGAAGATGACATCACAGTGCGCTGGGCCCCTCTCCAACAAAGGTCCTCAAGGCACCTGCAAGAACATTGCCCTTTCTCCCATATGTCCCACTCTAGGAGACTTAAAAATACAATGTTCAAGCTTGGAAAGCTTTAAGCCCTGGCCGGTTGGCTCAGCGGTAGAGCGTCGGCCTGGCGTGCGGGGGACCCGGGTTCAATTCCCGGCCAGGGCACATAGGAGAAGCGCCCATTTGCTTCTCCACCCCCCCCCTCCTTCCTCTCTGTCTCTCTCTTCCCCTCCTGCAGCCAAGGCTCCATTGGAGCAAAAGATGACCCGGGTGCTGGGGATGGCTCCTTGGCCTCTGCCCCAGGCACTAGAGTGGCTCTGGTTGCGGCAGAGTGACACCCCAGAGGGACAGAGCATCGCCCTCTGGTGGGCGTGCCGGGTGGATCCCGGTCGTGTGGGAGTCTGTCTGTCTCTCCCCGTTTCCAGCTTCAAAAAAATACAAAAAGAAAGAAAGAAAGAAAGAAAGAAAGAAAGAAAGAAAGAAAGAAAGAAAGAAAGAAAGAAAGAAAGAAAGAAAGAAAGAAAGAAAGAAAGAAAGAAAAGATTGGAAAGTTTTAGATATTTTTTTTGTTGTGGGATTTGGGCAACAGTAGACCCACACTCATGATGTGCCGGCTGATGTCAGAGCCTCCCATCCAAGGCCAAGCACTCCTCTGGGGGCTGAGTGTGTGGAAGGACAAGGACCAAAGGCCAGTTACAGGAAAGGCCTCTTAGGATCCTGCCAGCAGGGCACCCCGTGATGAGAAGGAAAGGAGATGCCCCCATAGTAGTCTGTGATGAATGGCTGGTTCCCTAACATTCCTCTGCCACCTAGTGGCATTTAGAACCTAGACTTAAATCCCACAGAACGTTCTAGGAGTTCCTATGTCAGGGAGGACGAATCTGCAATACTGTCATACACAATATTTTTTAACTCAAACACATTGAGAAAAATCCCTCCTGAGGCTCATCCAAGATCAATGAGAACTGACTTCGGGTCTGGG
Source organism: Saccopteryx leptura (assembly GCF_036850995.1). Taxonomy (NCBI): domain Eukaryota; kingdom Metazoa; phylum Chordata; class Mammalia; order Chiroptera; family Emballonuridae; genus Saccopteryx; species Saccopteryx leptura. The sequence goes on along the minus strand of NC_089515.1, from coordinate 14,527,468 downwards.
CTGGCGTGCTGGGAGATGACCTGAACCACTCTACCATGGATACCTTACCTGGTAACTTTTGGCAGGTGACAGTTTGTTCCTTCTTAAATGTGACCCGTAGCACAAAAACTGTGCACACACGTGTACACACACAGATGCTTGCTCTTTCCCACTGGAAACAAGGAGATCCACAATAACTTCATGACTGTGCCTTTACCATTGGTGCTGCTTTTGGAATTCTTTATCATGATACAGCCGATCCCTCAATTACATCCTACTGTCTGCATGACTGCAGTCTTTTGTCTTGTGTCTCTGACTTTGCACTGTCCCCAAGCCTAGAAGAGCCACGTTCAATGTCAGTGTTCGGAACTCTACCACTGCAACAGCTAACCTGTATTCAGTGCTAGTGCTACGCGACCGTGTTCTTCATGTGCTGTGTGGTCACTATCTCATCTGAATCTCAGGACGCTAGGAAAGCACCCACTCTCACCATTGTTTTTGCTCATGAGGGTGCCAAGGCACAAAAAGTCCAAGCAGTTTGATCAAGTGATCAAACCCAGGCGGTCCGATTCCACAATGTACCCTCGAACCCTTTCATCACAGCTCCGTTCAAGTTCGTTTTATATCCCTGCTGTTGGACTTTTTTTTTTTTCTCTCTGAAGTTGGAAACAGGGAGGCAGTCAGGCAGACTCCCGCATGCACCCTACCGGGATCCACCCAGCATGCCCACCAGGGGGCAATGCTCTGCCCATCTGGGGCATTGCTCTGTTGCATCCAGAGCCATTCTAGCGCCTGAGGCAGAGGCCACAGAGCCATCCCCAGCGCTCAGAGCCAACTTTGCTCCAATGGAGCCTTGGCTGCAGGAGGGGGAGAGACAGAGAGGAAGGAGAGGGGAAAGAGTGAAGAAGCAGATGGGCACTTCTCCTGTGTGCCCTGGCCGGGAATCGAACCTGGGACTCCTGCACGCCAGGCCGACGCTCTACCACTGAGCCAACCGGCCAGGGCCTGTTGGACTTTTTGATGGTGCAAAAGTTCTCTCACCAAATTCTTCAGGTGGGGCCAATTTGCTTGGTTAATAGTTCAAGCTCATCACCACCAATGAATATAAGGTCTTTCAGCATTAAAACAAAACAAACAAAACCCAGCCTTATTCCAGGAGATGGTTGTCCTATCTGCATGGCCTATCACATATGTCAAGGGCTTCCGAGCATAAAAGCAGAGGCCTGGCAGCAAACAGCATGTGTGACACACTTGTAGCACATTCCAGACGAGGAAATCCTGGTTAAGGTTTCCCAGAACCATTCCAGAGGTAGAACGTGTCAGTGGTGTGTGATATAAAGGGACACGAGCCCCGATCCAAAACCAGACACTGAGCCCCTTGGATGCCACCAAACAATTTAGGAACCTAAGTTTCTTTACTATGGTAAGTCTTTTTTTTTTTTTTGTACAAAACTAAAAAAAAAGAAAAAGAAAAGAAAAGAAATAAATACTGATTGCCTGACCAGGTGGTGGCATAGCGGATAGAGTGTCGAACTGGGATGTGGAGGACCCAGGTTCAAGACCCTGAAGTTGCCAGCTTAAGCGCGGGCTCATCTGGTTTGAGCAAAGCTCACTAGCTTGGATCCAAGGTCGCTGGCTTGAGCAAGGGGTTACTCAGTCTGCTGTAGCCCCACGGTCAAGGCACATATGAGAAAGCAATCAATGAACAACTAAGGTGCCACCACAAAAAATTGATGCTTCTCATCTCTCTCCGCTCCTGTCTGTCTGTCCCTATCTATCCCTCTCTCTGACTCTTGCTCTGTCTCTGTAATAAATAAATAAATAAATAAATACTGAAACTTCCAGAGATTTGCAGCTCACAAGCCTTGTATTTAGAACTCAGAATAGTTTGGCAAGGTAGGTTTTATCATCCCCATTTTACAGATAGGAAAACTGAAGCTCAGGGGTCAAGTGACACAACCAATGTTTCAGAGTCAGTGGTGGGGTCGCCTGGGCCTTTGAGCTAAAACACCCATCACTTTACCTGAACATGGTCCTTACCCAGCTCCATCTCCCCTTACCCCCCAAAAGGGCTGGTTGTCTGCATCTCCTTTCCACAGCCTACAACACTCTACGCCACATATTTATCTGTGAGCGAGCTCCAAATCCAGAGGTTAATCTATAAAAACAATTCAGTATACTGAGTAGACATTTCCTAAGATAGACAGGATTTGTTTTTCGACTTCCATAGGAGTCAACTTCAAATGACATAATATGTTTACTCTTTTAAAAACTGAACAGCTCGGTAACCACTCCACAAAATTCCCTGCACTTCCTTCCCCATCTCCCTGCAACCTGTATTCACATAACTTCACAAGGACATCAGTGTTTAACTCTCCAAAACCCCTCCTTAAAAAAATCAAAAACAAAACAAAAAACCTTATACGTACGCCCATGTTAAACTTGTGCATCTCTAGTCGGACTTCTAATTCCAAAAAGGCACAAAGTGACATCAGAAATCACCATGGAACATTCTCTGTATCAGTCACGATTCACCAGCCCCACTTCCCGTGGCCGAGTCCACAGCTTAGGCAAGCCCACGTGAGATGAAGCCCTTCCACCATCCGAATTGGAATTTGACAATAGTGACAAAGAATTTCGCTAAACATTCTCTTTCCCCATTCATCATCTCTTCCCCATCTGACTGACCTTGGTAACAAAAGCCATCTGTGTAGGATGATGAAGGTTGGAAATCCAGAGACAGCCAAACCACCTGAGGACAGTGTTCTGAGTGTTGTTTTGCGTGTATTTCTGTTGTGTGTGTTGGAGTGGGGGGTGGAGTGGCGGGCAGAGACAAAAAGACTGTTTTCTTCCCTGTACCAAAGTCGCTGCTGAAAACGGTCGGGCAGCAGCAACCTGTGCTTTATAAAGTTTGCGCTTCAACACACACATTCCTCCTAACACTGTTGTGAAAGCATTCTCAAAATCATTAAAACAGCAGAAGCAGCTGGTTAAATGGAGACATCTTCCCCAAGTTGCTGGTCCTAAGAAGTGTGTACTCATTGTACATTCACTGACTGAAGCGAACTTCGTAAAAAACAAACTTGGACAGAAGCTCATCGGAATGGTCTTTGCAATCTATGACTGAGGTCACACCGATCAGTTAGGAAGCACACCCCACTGTCCCTTTCCCAAATTCAGCCTCTTCCCACACATGTCCTTCTCGGGCAAACATACCCATAGCCTACCAAAAGCAGACTATTAAGGATGTCAGGAAAGCTTCCTCTACTCTCTGAAGTTTTACCTTTAACCCAAGGATCCCAACTTCAGGGGAATCTTTTCAAGAGTGAACTCATTAAGGTCTGTGGTATAATTATTTTAAGTGTGCCAGAACTGTTAGAGAAAAGGAAAATGCCACGTTATGATTTGAAATCTTTATCACACATTAACTTCATGAAATTAATGCCATTGCAGTATCTTTTTATTGAGCATATTAGGTCTTTATTATTGAACCCAGATAATTCAGGCAAGTAAGTTGCAGTTCTGTAGAAAATCTGAATATACACAATGGGGCAAAAGTAGGTTTACTGTTATTTGTATGGAAAAAATATAATAATTAATAAATAACACAAGAATAAATTTTGTGTGCCGTGTACTCACAACTGGAAACCTACTTTTGCACTGCTCTGTATTCCTGGATCAGCAAGTTCTATGAGAAATTATCACATAAGGCCAAATTTTGCCATCTGTAATTTAAACAAAAGTTTAAAATATATATATAACCTAGCACTCAATTTAATCTGCTTACTATTGTTCACCAACTTCTAATAATTGGTAAAATAAAGACAAACTTGGGAAGCAAAAATTTCTAGTCTGGTTTAAAAAAAGAAATGCAAGCACTTTGAATCAGCCTTGCCAAGAGTCTGGAGAATCGTCTGTTTAGTAAGCGGTGTATGTCAATAAATAATCAAAGATGACATTACAATACAACTTGGTAAACAGGCATTACCTATTTAATAAGTACAATATATACATAGAATTCTCTTGAAAAGTTTAATTTTATACAGAAACATATTTACAAAATGAACAGTGTAATCAATTAAAGATTGTATAATACACGCATATATATATCTACATATATATCTATATATATGAACTTTGGAAGATTAATAAGTTTCATCATTGTAGTCTAAATGGACAGCCATATTGCATTTTAAAAAAAGATTCCATTCCAGAATAAAAATACAACTTTAATATACAATTATATTTTTTGTTTATTTTCCTGAAAATTCTTGATGTTTGGATGCTTTTTCAATGATTCTCTCTTGTTCAACCTTGAAAACTGTTTAGGTTTCTAGTGCCAGCAGCTGGTGTTAAAAAAATCAACAATCTTAGTGTCAAAAATAATTGTTTTGTTTTAAAATACTTGAAAAAGAAGCTACTGGAGTCAACACTCATAAGGCAAACAAACCATCATGAGTAACAAACAACACGATTGATAAAAATATTTTCACCAGGGTAGCATATATAAATTTACAATATTAATGGTTTATAATTTATTTTTCTACTGGTAAATACTGGTCTAAATTTATATGCAAAAATCTTGACAAAATAATATGCTGCAAAACGAAGTTTGGAAACACACGACAGCATGATTAGATCACCTTTGTGAACATCAGGTAGGCATTGATGATTTACTAAAATGGCAAGAATCGAATGCCGTTTCATGGTCTTTGGATTTTGTCCCCCTTTTTCTTAAGGAATAATTAAACCTCAAACTGTGAAAAGGTATGTAAAGGGGTATAACAATGGAACAGCAATCTGCTCTCAGCGTACCTCATATTCCAAAGCTGCAATGCAGTGAGATTTCCGGGTCACTGTTATACCCAGAGGTATAATATAACCCTCTGCCCACAAGACTGGCTGTGGGCCAGGGAGCTGTCTCTACATCCTCCAGGCTGTTTTCACTAGACTATAAGCTCCAGGCAGGGAGGAACCCTCACAGTACCCGGTATGGTGCCTGGCAATTGTAGGTTTTCCATAAATGTGTTTATTCAATGAATAAATAGCACGATGGTAGCCTGATAAAATTTAATCATTTTAAAGGGTCATGAAGAAAGTTAAAAAGAAAGCACCAAAGTTCAAACTCATTATTCTGCTCAAACCTATTTTCAATCCTTAAAATTTAGGCTAAAAAGTTGGAAGTGGTAATGGAGAAAAAGGGAGTCACAGTAAGTTTTTCAGTTTAAAATTGAAAACTGGTAGCATGTATAAAAAAATGAATACACACAAAAAATCATTTCCTGCTCAAAGAAACCAAAATACTAAGTAACCAAAACAGCCTTGGATGTGCACAATTCATAAGAACATATCAAACAAATTTTCTCCCAGATCTGAGCTTTATCCAGACCATTCCTTGTCCAGACACCCCATTCTTCTCTCCATATATTCAGTACAGCAAGGGTGGAGGTCCTCTAAGTCCTCACATCAGGAGCTGTTTGTGAATGAGTGTCGAGACAGAGACCTGACATATGCACATTTCTGTACATTTTGCTCAGCCCTGATCCAAATAAGAAGGATACAGTGGAAACTACAGAACAACAGGAAAATAAAAGTATGTTCTTCAAAAGTTTTCCACAATTCCTTACGTTTGGGGGGGGGGGGGGGGGTAACAATCCAAAATATGGTATATAATAGCTCTCTTCTAAAACGGTTTCAAATTAAGCTTCCCCAAATAAATGGTGGCACAAATATCAATTTTGGAATGCTCCCATTTTGTGTGTAATAAAGGTATCTAAGTATTTTTAAATGGTATAGATATAGGACACTAGATCTGACCACTATTTGGTCTCCATTAATATATTTTGTGTCTTAGAAGAAAAATATATTGTAGTTTTTATATCACATAAGAAGCTATAAAAATTTAGTGACTTTGGCTACTCTAAGTAGTCTTTAAGAGTATCAATAGTATGTCTGGAAGCAAATGGGAAAAGAATTCAGATTTGATTGCACTTACCCTGTGATTTCCTTTACTTTGATTAAGTTACTATTGGTAAAATGAACAGGACACATTATGATAGGACATACTTTGTACAGCTATTTTAAAAATAGAACATATTAAAACATTTATTTCCATTTTGAAGTAAAAAGATTTTGGTTTTGGATGACAATATATAACTTAATATATAGAAAAAATAATACAATGACCCATCTAATCCTTAATTATCTTTTTCAACAATGATGATAAAAAAATGTTGAAACACATTTACAAGTATTGCCACCACAAACCCAATTTGACAGCCATACATTCTTTAAAGGCTTTTAGTCCATCACCCCAAAGGCTACTCAGGGGGAGAAAAAAAGAATGCAAAAATGCAAAACAAAAATGAGGCTTGCTGCAAGACAAAAACACAATGAAATGTGAAAAACCACAAACACAAATGAAGTGAGAAGTGAAAAGAAGTGAGAAAAAAATTCAATGACAGAAATACTGATACTATAACGGGCAGCATTTCAGTTGCCACATCTTAAATAAATATTGTAAAAATCCAATAGGATACATAAATTTGGCTCTAAAATTCCTTTGGTTCTGGAGATGTGATTATTCTTTGTTTTAAATAAATATACTGAAACACATCATATTTGGGGACCGTACGATCACGATAATATGTAAGTATATCAATAGTAAAGAACAGGTGCATTCTCTGGGGAGCAGGTTCTTTATAAATATTTTAAACATTCATCTTTACATTTGATATTAGCAAAACTAAAGTATTTTAGTTTCAAAAATTTATCATTCTTCTCTCTGTTTTAATGACTAATCCACTTCACATTTTAAAATATAACTGAAGTCCACAGGATTTTTCTAAAATGATGTTATTCAAAATCATATTTTATATACGTAACTGAAGGTTTAAACAACTCAACCATTAACTCAAACAATTTGAATCTTAAGAAAATGAACTTAGCCCAGATAAGGTACATGCAATGCCTGATCATTGCTAGTTACCACAAGCTATGTTTCCTATTAGTTTCCATTCAAATGAAAAGATTTAAGGGTCACTGAAACCTTTCTCCCCAAAAGAACTAAATGTTATATTGGAATGTCAAAACAAAAATTTTTATTTTTTAGTTTTCTTTAAGTTGGAGAAATAGCATAATACTGGAAGATTATGTAATACCTGGTCCTTTCATGAATAATTGTAAAAACCTGAAGCATTTCTGACACTGTGTTTTACAGGGAAGAAATACGGAGAATGGGTTTTCCAAAGCCTGTGCAATGCTGGGCACTTTGTATGACTATTAGCAAATTAAATTGGGTTGTTTGGTTCAATGACGGGCTGTCACCACACAAGAACAAAGTTCATCAAGTCTACCCTCTTACGGTATACACTGCAGTACATTCCTGCTGTAAAAGGATACTTTTCCATACAAATAAAACAACTTTTTTACTGGCTGATACGCGCAGCAGGGGAAAGTTTCCAACAATCCTGGGCCGAGACACCTGCTCCTTGGGTGGTTTTCGTCTCCTTACTGAGCAAGTTTTTATGTTAGGTTTTCTTCATCCTCTGTTCTAGCTCATGCTGGTGTTTAATAAGACGTTCTATTTCTGTTCCAAGTGTTTGCAGATTTTCCTTTAACCATTTGAAAAAAAAGCAAAGAGAGAACAGAACTGCTAAGTATAATCAGTAAAAAAGGTTCCACTTGGACTACTTTTGCCTACATTTTGAAGCTGAAAGAGCAACGATTAGTCTGAAATACTATGTGAAATAAACTAGGCATACAGCTCTTTTCAGTAAAATAGTCATATATATCTTTTTACTGAAGCTACAGCAAATTTTATTGCATAATTTATTACTAAAATTAAAAAATTATTTTTAAAATCCATTACTAATTATCAAGGCCCAGACATAGCACAAATAGAGCAGTTCGGTCAGATACGAAGCTGCAAAAAGTCAAATGAAGCTAGAAAATACATTAAATAGAAAGTAAATGACTCAATCTTAAAAAATATCTCAGTAATCAATTTTAACCAATTATAGTACATGTCAAAGGCCACCCACTGCAAGGTAAATAACTCACATTCGTGTCTACAGCTATGCCGGCCCATCAGCAGTAGCTGAGTGGATAAAAAAGCTGTGGTATAATACAACGGGATATTACTCAGCCATAAAAAAGGATGGAATCTTACTACCTGCAACAGCATGGATGGACCTAGAGGGCACTGTGTGGAATGAAGTCAGTCAGTCAGAGAAAGACACATACCATTTGCTTCTCCTTATGCAGAAACTCAAGGACAAAATAAACAGAATGGAAACAGACTCACAGACACAGAGGACAGACTGGCGGCTGCCAGAGGGGCGGGCGAGTGGAGGACCGGTTAAGAGAGGGGAAGGGACTGAGAAGCACAGAGTGGTGGTTACAGAGGGGAGGAGGGCTGAGAGAGGGGAAGGGACTGAGAAGCACAGAGTGGTGGTTACAGAGGGGAGGGCGAGTGGAGGAGGGCTGAGAGAGGTGGAGGGACTGAGAAGCACAGAGTGGTGGGAGGGCGAGTGGAGGAGGGCTGAGAGAGGGGAAGGGACTGAGAAGCACAGAGTGGTGGTTACAGAGGGGAGGGCGAGTGGAGGACCGGTTGAGAGAGGGGAAGGGACTGAGAAGCACAGAGTGGTGGTTACAGAGGGGAGGGCGAGTGGAGGACCGGTTGAGAGAGGGGAAGGGACTGAGAAGCACAGAGTGGTGGTTACAGAGGGGAGGGCGAGTGGAGGAGGGCTGAGAGAGGGGAAGGGACTGAGAAGCACAGAGTGGTGGTTACAGAGGGGCGGGCGAGTGGAGGACCGGCTGAGAGAGGTGGAGGGACTGAGAAGTACAGAGTGGTGGTTACAGAGGGGAGGGCGAGTGGAGGAGGGCTGAGAGAGGGGAAGGGACTGAGAAGTACAGAGTGGTGGTTACAGAGGGGAGGGCGAGGGGAGGAGGGCTGAGAGAGGGGAAGGGACTGAGAAGTACAGAGTGGTGGTTACAGAGGGGAGGGCGAGTGGAGGGCCGGCTGAGAGAGGTGGAGGGACTGAGAAGTACAGAGTGGTGGTTACAGAGGGGAGGGCGAGTGGAGGACCGGCTGAGAGAGGGGAAGGGACTGAGAAGTACAGAGTGGTGGTTACAGAGGGGAGGGCGAGTGGAGGGCCGGCTGAGAGAGGTGGAGGGACTGAGAAGTACAGAGTGGTGGTTACAGAGGGGAGGGCGAGTGGAGGACCGGCTGAGAGAGGGGAAGGGACTGAGAAGTAGAGTGGTGGGAGGGCGAGTGGAGGAGGGCTGAGAGAGGGGAAGGGACTGAGAAGCACAGAGTGGTGGTTACAGAGGGGAGGGCGAGTGGAGGACCGGCTGAGAGAGGGGAAGGGACTGAGAAGTAGAGTGGTGGGAGGGCGAGTGGAGGAGGGCTGAGAGAGGTGGAGGGACTGAGAAGCACAGAGTGGTGGTTACAGAGGGGAGGGCGAGTGGAGGAGGGCTGAGAGAGGTGGAGGGACTGAGAAGTACAGAGTGGTGGTTACAGAGGGGAGGGCGAGTGGAGGAGGGCTGAGAGAGGTGGAGGGACTGAGAAGTAGAGTGGTGGTTACAGAGGGGAGGGCGAGTGGAGGAGGGCTGAGAGAGGGGAAGGGACTGAGAAGCACAGAGTGGTGGGAGGGCGAGTGGAGGGCCGGCTGAGAGAGGGGAAGGGACTGAGAAGCACAGAGTGGTGGGAGCGCGAGTGGAGGAGGGCTGAGAGAGGTGGAGGGACTGAGAAGCACAGAGTGGTGGTTACAGAGGGGAGCGCGAGTGGAGGAGGGCTGAGAGAGGGGAAGGGACTGAGAAGCACAGAGTGGTGATTACAGAGAGCCAGGAGGACGTCAAGTACAGCACAGGAATAGAGTCAATAACACTGGAACAACCTCTGTGTGGTGCCCGTGGTACTGGAAGTATCAGGGGGAACACGTTTTAAAGTATATGGCTGTCTAACCGCTGTGCTGTACACCTGACACTAACAGAAAATAATATGAATGTAAACTGTAGTTGAAAAATTTTTTAAATTAGCTAAACCATTCTTTTATTATTTCTTTCATTGCTACTTTAAAAACTGCACTTTTCAGAAAGAGAAAAACACACAGACTTTATGACTATCTCACATTACAGAAATAGTCCACCTATGTGCTGGATCAAACTGTGAGAGAGGCACCGTTTGGCCATGTTTACTGATGGGTAAGTGAACGAGAACTACAAATACCTTCAAAGTAATATTTTTTAGTAATGTATCCTCCAAAACAGCCTGTAACTTTCGGTTGATCTCCAAAGAGAGTTCTAACGTTAACCCACTGTCAGCGGGATGGGACGTGTACAGGGAGGCCATGATGCCACCCCGTCTACTTAGATGGACTTTGTTGAAATCAGAGGCTTCTGAAGAAAGGGTGCCTGATTCTTCCCGTAAAATGTAACTCTGAATTATTCTGCAAAATAAAACAACACTATCAGTTATGTACCAGTAGAATTAAAAATGCTGGAATTTGCTAGTCAATCATAAGCATAAAGATGATTAGCATAAATACATATTAGGGTAATAACAGAACTATATTAGGAAATAAAGAAATTTTCCTTATTCAGATAGTTTCCTAAAGATATGCTAACATTACTTTTCTGTATCTTTCCTCATTACTTTAATAAAAATACATGAGCAGTTTTTTGCTCCCGTTTCAGTTAATATCTTCAATTTTCCTGTTATTAAACTAAGAACTGGGCTGGCTTTAACTCAGCGGTTCCTTCGAGTCAAGTTCACTTACTAAATTAAGAACTCTATTTTCCTCTTTTTCTTTTAAAAGTCACAGGCAAGCTTTTCCCTAACATGGGTAACGGCTGCACTATAAAACCTAAGTCATTACAGGGCTGCGAGCAGAGCCAGGCACAGCATGGCCTGGGGGTCAGCGCTGGCCCGCATCCCACCTCACTGTCATTACAGGACGAGCGCCGATTCCGGAGTAGTTAGTGATCTGATCTGAGCCCCGGTAACTTATCTGTCAAATCACAGAACTCATTCTCTCCCTGAGTAGACGTAAGAAACCAGTGAGATACTGTTAAGTCAACAGGAACCATGCCTTGTACTTAGTAGGTGCCCCATACTCTACCCCATTAACGTTCTTCCCGACAGGAAAGATAATCCACAACATTGTATGTCTCTTAGAATCAGTCATAAAAGTAAAAACCTAAGTAAGCACTGTCTTATTTTAAATCCCAAGTTATTTTAATTAATTAATGTTGATCTGCCCAAAACGAACAACAAAGTAACCCTCTAGACCAGAAAGTTCATGGCCGACAGACTCCTTCAGCTGAAACAAATGGTCACTGACGTCCTTCACCCTGGGAAGGCAACAGTACCCAAGATGGAAATTCGGGAAAAACTAGCCAAAATGTACAGGACGACACCAGATGTCATCTTTGTGTCTGATTCAGAACTATTCTGGCAGTGGCATTGGTGTGATTTCTGAGTCTTTGGATTACACAGAGAAATGAACCCAAACACAGCTTGCAAGACGTAGCCTGAGGAGCGGACCTGCAGGAGATAAAACGGGACTCAAGGACAGAACGAAGAGACCAGGGGCTGCAAGAGCCCACACCAGCGCTGTGAAAAGTGAGCTGGAGACTGGACACCAGGAGTAAAGATTCTTCAGTGACTCTGTGGTGAATGGGCAGTTTTCATGAGAGGATTATTAATAAACTAAGAACTTGGAAAAAATTTAATGTTGTCCCTGGCCGGTTGGCTCAGCAGTAGATCATCAGCCCGGCATGTGGAAGTCCCGAGTTCGATTCCTAGTCAGGTCCCACAGGAGAAGCGCCCATCTGCTTCTCCACCCTTCCTACCCCTTCCCCTACTGCAGCTGTGGCTCAAATGGTTCAAGTAATTTGGCCTCAGGTTCTGAGGATGGCTCCATGGCCTCACCTCAGGTGCTGAGCAAGGGTGCAGTGGCCCCAAATGGGCAGAGCATTGCCCCCTGTGGGCGTGCCGGGTGGATCCTGGTTGGGACGCATGCAGGAGTCTGTCTCTCTGCCTCCCTGCCTCCCTGCCTCCTTGCCTCTCACTTAATAAAAATTTTTTTAAAAATTTAATGTCTACTAAACTGCATTCTCTCCTTACAGGAAAGATCTGTGTTTTCTTTCACCCCTGTATTCCTAAACCTAGAACATAGTAAGTGATCAACAAAGACTGGGAACTAACTGAAAGACTATAATTAAGAATCATATTTTGAGCCTGACCAGGCAGTGGCACAGTGGATGCAGGGGTCCCCAAATTTTTTACACAGGGGGCCAGCTCACTGTCCTCAGACTGTTGGAGGGCCGCCACATACAGTGTTCCTCTAACTAACCACCAATGAAAGAGGTACCCCTTCCGGAAATGTGGTGGGGGCCGGATAAATGGCCTCAGGGGGCTGCAAGCGGCCCACGGGCCATAGTTTGGGGACGCCTGATAGAGCATCGAACTGGGATGCAGAGGACCTAGGTTCGAGACCCTGACGTTGCCAGCTTCAGCGCGGGCTCATCTGGTTTGAGCAAAGCTCACCAGCTTGGACCCAAGGTCTCTGGTTTGAGCAAGGAGTTACTCGGTCTGCTGTAGCTCCCAGGTCAAGGTACATATGAGAAAGCAATCAATGAACAACTAAGGTGTCACAACAAAAAACTAATGATTGATGCTTCTCATCTCAATCCATTCCTGTCTGTCTGTCCCTATCTATCCCTCTCTCTCTCTGTCTCTGTATAAAAATAAAATAAATAAAAAAGAATCATATTTTGAGCCTGACCAGGTAGTGTTGCAGTAAATAGAGCGTTGGACTGGGACGCAGAGGACCCAGGTTCAAATTCCTGAGGTCGCCCTGGCCTGTTGGTTCAGTGGTAGAGCGTCGGCCTGGCGTGCAGAGGTCCCAGGTTCGATTCCCGGCCAGGGCACACAGGAGAAGTGCCCATTTGCTTCTCCACCCCTACCCCTCTCCTTCCTCTCTGTCTCTCTCTTCCCCTCCTGCAGCCGAGGCTCCATTGGAGCAAAGATGGCCCGGGCGCTGGGGATGGCTCCTTGGCCACTGCCCCAGGCGCTAGAGTGGCTCTGGTCGCAACAGAGCGACGCCCCGGAGGGGCAGAGCATCGCCCCCTGGTGGGCAGAGCATCGCCCCCTGGTGGGCGGGCCGGGTGGATCCCGGTCGGGTGCATGCGGGAGTCTGTCTGACTGTCTCTCCCCGTTTCCAGCTTCAGAAAAATACAAAAAAAAAAAAAAAAAAAAAAAAAAAAATTCCTGAGGTCGCCGGCTTGAACGCAAGCTCATCTGGTTTGAGCAAGGCTCACCAGCTTGAGCCCAAAGTCGCTGGCTTGAGCAAGGGGTCACTCGCTATGTTGTAGCCCCCTGGTCAAGGCACATATGAGAAAGAAATCAATGAACAACTAAAGTGCTCTCTCTTTCTGTCACACACACACAAAAAATCATATTTTGAGAGATAGGAGCTTGATATGGTTAATTGAAAACAGTAACTATATCATCTAAATAATGGTATTCTGAACAGATCAGGTTACTGCAATTAAACATACTTTGTTTTCTTCCTAATTTCCTCCACCAGCTGTTTGATGTGATCCTCCATAAACTCTATCTTTTCATGTTTGCGAGCATGCGCCTTCTGCAGTCGCACTATCCTCTCAACCAGCATGGCCTTGTCTACTTCTGGGAAGCTGTCCACAGTTACCGACGACCCAGTATTTTCTGGAGATCGATCCTCTGCACTGTTTCGAGCATTAATGGACCCTAAAGATTAAAAAAAAAAAAAAGTTTACTGGAAGGAGGGGGGACAGGTGCAGGAGGGTGGGGATACAAGGCGATGGACGAAGCCCTGACTTGGGAGGGGAGCACACAATACGGTGCATAGATGGTGTGTTGTAGAACTGTGCACCTGAAACCTATATAATTTTGTTAACCAGTGTCACCGCAATAAATTCATTAAAAAGGAAAATAAAGTTTAGATATTGTACCTGGTCTAGAGTCATATTACATCTTCTAGTAGGACTGAAATACTCTAACAGAGTTGGCTGGGCACAGAACACAACGCCAGAGAAACCTGGCCTGAGCTCTTATTTTGAATATACTGGTGATATAAGTACAGAAAGACCTACTATGTTGGTCAGGGATAGGAAGAGGAAGTGTCAGCAGAGAAACAAGAAACTCAAGAAAAAGCCAGAAATAACAAGTCTGAAGTAAGACCAAAATTAAACCGAGAGAAAGGGACAGGCAGATACAGACAGCAGAATACAGACAAGTGGGTTAAGCTCAGGAGTTAGGTTCAAACCCCACTTTGTAGCTGTGAGGCTCTGGATAAGTTATTTAATTTTCTGTGCCTTGGTCACTTCATCCTAAACTGAGCATAACATTCTTTACTTCACAGGATTATTATCCTTGCTTAAATGAGTTAATACACGTGAAGTGCTTATAACAACGCATATAGTGAGTTCTAAGTGAATGGGAGCTATCACTTTTATCAACATCAGCTGAAAAAAGAATTTTGACCCTTTTACCCTACAAAGATATGGCTTTTTCCTACCCCATTCTGTAGATGTAATATATCTTGTCCAATGTCAGACATTAATAAATGTCAGAGCTGGGACCTAAATACATTTGTATAATTTCAAAGCCATGTTTCTTCTACTACAGTTTTTTCACTCTTGTTACAGGTGATGAGGATTCTCCCTTGAAGGCAACACCTGGAGCCACGCAGTCTGGTGGCACGCAAGGACTCTGGAATCTGGGGGCTCAGTTGCTGCGGATTTGGAGCAAGTCATGAAAACACTCTTTAAAATTGGATTATAACACCTCATATGACTTCTGCAGAGTAAATGATACTTTTAAACATTTAGCATGGTTCTTGGCATTCCAAAATTCATAAACACCCTGATATTTTCCTAATTTCCATTTTACAATGTTGTCAATCACAGTTTTATAGACTCTATTGATTTCTGCTTTAAACCATAGGCATATTTAGCATGAGAAAAACGAATAGATTAAGAAATGGATATGTGTATATACATAAAAAAATCTGATATAGCATGATGGCCATTTCATTAGTTCTCAGGTGTTAAACTATAAAAGTAAAAGAAAGATTATACTATGGCAAATCTCTCTATATGACATACATCCAAAGCTAATATAGTACTATATGTCAACTATACTTTAACTAAAAAGAGCTTTACATTTCAGAATAAATTAAAAAACAAACAAAAAACCACATGACAAATTTGAAACCCTGGACAAAGATTAGAACTTAAACATTTAACTGGAAATATTTTTACCATATGTACAACAACCACTTTTTAAAATTCAAAAGGAAAGAAAAACATTTTAATATCGTTTAAAACAAAAAATGTTATTTCTTTTTATAATCAATCACAAAAACTAAACCATCAGTTTTTCTACCTGATGAGCTAGAACGACTTCCCATGCTGCTGACTTCTTTATCATAGCCTCCATTCTCGACCTGGTCTAACTTTCTTCGTGCTACAGAAAAAAGAAATGGATGACTTGTGACAATTATCATGGCCATGTGCCACCATTACCTATGATTTTAGTTGCTAAAATCACTTAGGCCAAAATGGCAAAAACAGCAAGAGAAACTTCTGGAATACATACTTTCAGACAGGAGGGCTATAGGTGTCATTCATATAAAATGACATTGAGAAATATACAGGTCAAACACAAAACATATAGAAACAGCATTATAGCACTGCTACTGGCTGGGACATATAGAAACAGCATTACAGCACTGACACTGGCTGGGACATATAGAAACAGCATTACAGCACTGACACTGGCTGGGACCTAACTTCTGCAGTCCTGAAAGATGTAGAAGAACACCGGAATTTCCCCCAAACTTCCCTTCATTTCTATCTATAAACTCAATCTCAATTCTCATGGCAAATATCTGAATATACGTATGTTAATAAATGTGAAGTCTCTTTTATTACTATATTTCATCCTATTTTGATACAAACAGAGCAGAGGGAAACAGCTGAGACTAGGAATAGAGATCAGAAACATCAATTTTTCGTTGTGGCACCTTAGTTGTTCATTGATTGTTTTTTTATATGTACTTTGACCAGGGGGCTCCAGCTGTGTTAGTGACCCCTTGTTCAAGCCAGTGACCTTGGGCTCAAGCCAGAGACCTTGGGCTTCAAGTCAGTGACCTTTGGGCTCAAGCCAGCAACCCTGTGCTCAAGCCAGCGACCTCGGGGTTCTGAACCTGGGTCCTCTACATCCCAGGCCAATGCTCTATTCACTGCACCACTGCCTGGTCAGGCACGATCAAAAACACTTCAACAGTACCTGCCTTAAGGTGCTTTTCCAACCCTTACACTTTATAGTTCCAGAGTAAATGTCCTTTAGCACAAAGGATGCTATGGACTATAGACTATTCATGGGACTGTGAGAAGTTTAACAATTTGGTTTATTAATATTAATACATTAAAAAGAACATAAGGCTCTAATCAGTGTGTTAGAACCTGAAGTAAAAAATATTTTTTCTATAAATCCTAATGATTAAAAGAAACAAAAAACATTCAAGGTCTAAGTGTGGAAGAACGTCCTACCTTGCTGAAGCTGTTTAGTAAGATCCTTGACACTAGAGGCATGCTTCCGTCTTTGAGTTACTAACTCATCTTTTAGTTCTTCCACCTGGGTACTCAGTGCTTTAACCTCTGTTTGGTTACAAGTAAGTTCAGCTTGCAGGGTCTGGACTTCCTCTTTGTGCAGTTCTTCCTCTTTCAACAACCTACTTTCCTAAATGGTAAATTAAGTTGAAACAAAACCCACCAATTTTAATAGATGCTCTTTATGCTTCCATACTTTCAACAGTTTACATTACAAATACAAGGTCCTTAATAGCAGAGTCTTCGACCACCGCTCCTAACCAGGTTTGTTTACTGAGCTCCTCAAATTCTTCATCCGGCAACGCAGGGGCACACATGAATGTGTCCGCCATTCTCCACATACAAAACAACACGCAATGTGGGTCTCTAGATTTTTGAACTAAAGTTCAAATTATTTTTATAAGTAACTTGAAGGCACTCTGATAACTTGGAAACATGAAACTACAAAAATATTATGTATTTTAAAAAATATATAGTAATTCCAATTAGGAATGACAAAAACCCTGATTTTCTTGTTTTCAAAAGCAAAATACTTCTGCGTAACCATTATATGAAAAAAATTTATCATAAATTAAGTTAAAAGAAAAAACTAACACTTCTCACAGCATTTGAAATGACAAGAAAGTCAGTGCCAGTAAAAATGAGCTTAGGGCCCTGGCCGGTTGGCTCAGTGGTAGAGCGTCGGCCTGGCGTGCAGAAGTCCCGGGTTCGATTCCCGGCCAGGGCACACAGGAGAAGCGCCCATCTGCTTCTCCACCCCTCCCCCTCTCCTTCCTCTCTGTCTCTCTCTTCCCCTCCCGCAGCCGAGGCTCCATTGGAGCAAAAGATGGCCCGGGCGCTGGGGATGGCTCCTTGGCCTCTGCCCCAGGCGCTAGAGTGGCTCTGGTCGTGACAGAGCGACGCCCTGGATGGGCAGAGCATCGCCCCCTGGTGGGCGTGCCGGGTGGATCCCAGTTGGGCGCATGCGGGAGTCTGTCTGACTGCCTCCCCATTTCCAGCTTCAAAAAAATACAAAAAAAAAAACAAGCTTAGATCAACCACCACTTGGCTTGTGCTAGTAGGAAAATCTAATTTGCACTTCTTGCTCTGTTGGCTTTAAATGTCAAACGTGTAATTCTACTTACCAAATTAATGTTTGTCTGCTTCATTTGTTCACACTGGCTTTGTAACTGAGTCTCACTACAGGAAAGTTTATCAAACTGTGACTGTAAAGAGTTGGATTCAGACTGAAGTTGCGCGTTCTTGCTAGTGAGCTTTTCTGTGAACAGCAGCAGTTCGGACTCTCTTTTCCTACTGCCTTCGATGTCTTTTTGTAGGTCATTAATCAAAGAGTTAAGACTTTCCACTTCTTCCTTCAAATTTTCAATTTCTTGTTTACCTCTAAAAAACAAAGTTTATATTTAAGAAAAAAAATTAAACCTTTAAAAGAAATTATATTAATGGTTTGGGAATTTTCATCAAAGTAGACACTTTAGCCTGACTGGTGGTGGTGCAGTGGACAGAGCATTGATCCCTCCCATTGATGCTGAGGTCCCAGGTTCCAAATCCCAAGGTAGCTGGCTTGAGGGTGAGGTTGCTGGCTTGAACACGGGATCATCAACCTGATCTCATGGTTGCTGGCTTGAGCAAAGGGTCACTGGCTCAGCTGGAGACACCAAGTCAAGGCACATTTGAAAAGCAATCAATAAACAACATAGGTGCCACAACTATGAGATGATACTTCTCATCTCTCTCTCTCCTTTCCTGCCTGTCTCTCTGCCTTGTCTAGTTCTCTCTCTAAAGAAGAAAGTAATAAACAAACCAGTAAACAATCTATAAAGGTACTTTTATTCGCTCTTGTAGGTATTCGGGAATGACTAATACATGCTAGGAACTAAGAGCCAAGAATGTAAGTGAGCAAGACGGACATGGCCCCTGCCTTTGAAGTTTTTCATCAGGCGGGGAAATTATATGTGTGATAAAACATTTCTGATGATGAAAGCACCACATGGGTCGCCCAATCTAGTGTAAGTGATGCCTTAACTTAAAATGGGGTTTAGCAAACTCTTCCCGTCAAAGGCCCAGACGGCAAACAGCTTAGGCTTCTGAGGCATAGGCCATGGTTGCCTCTGTCTCCTCTGCCGCGGTCGTGGGAGAGCAGCGGAGTCGACACAGAAAGGAACGAGTGCGGCTGTGCCCCAGAACCATGTGATCTCCAGAGAGGCAGTGGCTGGATTTGGCTTGCAGGCCTTGGTTTGCTCATTCCTGACGAAAGGAGAAGTAGGAACGAGTGGGAGGACTAAATATGTTCCTGCAGAGGAAGCACTGTGCGCCCAAGCGGGGAGGGGAGGAGAGAGGGCATCGGTGGTCCGAACACAGATGCCCGACACAGATGAAGACAGGACTGCACTGCATCCCCGGCACCGAATACAGGGCTTGGCACAGAGGAGACAGGCAACCAGCATTTGTGAACCAACTATTACTGAGCACAAGAGTGCAAAAGAAGGCATAGAGGGAGAAGCAAGGGACCGGTCACTAATGGCCTTCCAAGCCATGGTAAGTTTCTGAACTCACTAGGCAGTCCTTGAGGCAATGGGAAATCACTGCAAAGTTTTGAGAAAATTCCCTTTTTAAAACGATTATGCTAACCGCAGTGTGGGAACTGGGTTAAAAGGGAAGCACGAATAAAAACTGTGATGTGGCAGTTTTCCAGGTGCGAGCTGAAAATGGCTTGGACAATGGTAACAGCAACAGGAAAATAAAAAGTAAACAGACTTGAAAGACATTCAAGGGTCCACATTAGTGATACTGTGTGACTGGCTAGCTGTGAGAGGGGAAAGAGAAGAGCCGAGGCATCCCCAGGTCCCTGGGCCGGAAAACCATGGGACGTACTCGTCACTTGTCTCAGGGACGTCAGAGGACCACAGCTGCGGCAGGAACGGTGAAGCAGTGTTGGGCACATCAAAGGTTGAGGTGCCTTTGATACTTTTGTGCTACAGCTCAGCTAAAAGGGCCGCAGCGTACTGTAAGAATAGTGCGGGTCTCCCTGGGTAACAATAAAACAGGAACAAAAGTTTTAGGACAGAACGAGAAGGCTGCCAAGAAGACGGAGAAACACCGAGGCCAGTGGGAGGGACACCAGGAGAGCACATGACAAAATGCAGCCAGAGACAAGTCAGGAAAGATAACGGGCTCAGTGGGTGACACAGTCCTCGAGCAGGGCTCAGTCGGAGGAAGTGTCTACCAGACGTGAGACCTTAGCGGCTTTTAATGAAATGCTGGGGTAGAAGCTCAAATGAAGTGGAGAGAAGAGCAAAGAAGAAATGAAGGACAAGCAGAGACGAGGTCACGGGAGCCTGATGTTTGTAAGATATGGTAATATTCAAATGTATAAAGAAAACGAAGCCAGCAGAAAGAGAGAGGTAAGAGATAAAGGAAGGAGCAACAGAGACCCTGCAGGGCAGAGAGCGTGGGGTCCACCTGGGTATAGAGAACAATTCCACTCAGAGAGGAGCAGGAGCATCTCGGCCAGAACAAAAGGAACAGGAAGAATAGGTGTAGATGCAGGCAAGGTTGTAGGACCTATAGCAACAGGCTACGAGAACTGTCAACTGACAGCTCCCACTTTTCTGTGAAGGAAGAGGTACTGAATCACTTGCCCAAAGTACCGTCTTTCCCTATGTATAAGACGCTCTCATGTATAAGCACCTTAATTTGGGGGCCTGAAATTTGAAAAATATGTATTACACAAAGTTACTGAACTTAAATTTTATTAATCATAAAATTCATACAACTCATCACTGTCAAAACTCCCATCCATTAGCTTGTCCTCATCTGTGTCTTCATATATTGCCTCGTCCTCAGTTCCATCTATGGCATTTGAAATGCCACAATTCTACAACCACTGTATAAGATGCACCCAGTTCTTAGACCCCAAATTTTTCAGGGAAATGTGAGTCTAATACATCGGGAAATGCGGTAAATAGTGAGGTGAGAAGGAAAACGAGAACGGTGAAGAAAGCAGCAAGGTTGGAATGGACACTAAGCAGATGGGGGAGAAGCTCTGGGAAACACGCTAGGATCAGAGGCGCACTAACATTCCCAGCCGAGGCTGCCAACCATGACTTCACAGCGGCCTCACCCGCATGATGCTGAGGATTTCCTCAGCGACACTCAGCAGCCTGGGTAGCAGTAGGGGATGAAAGGCTCTGGATTCAACCTGAATCTATGGTCTTCCATGTAATGTCATGAATCGAGTTTAGCTAAAGGGTTTCATAAGAAGCCAAGGAATAGTTTCAGATCCTGACCTCAAGTTACGTACATTCAAAGATACAGATACAAATGTACATCTACCTTTTGGAAGGAAGAGTTAAGTACTGTGAATAAGGGACAGAATTTTAAAGCTAAGGAATGAATAAAGAAATCAAAATCCATTCTGTCGTATTCATTGTTACTGCCCGTTTAGGAAATATAAACTTTGATTTTTAGAAGATAATCCAAAAGATTTCCAACAAAGACAGAAATTTAAAAATTTTTAGCCAACATAATTCTAAAATTATTCTTGTTTTCTTGTTTAATGCAATGATTGCATTTACAAATAGGAGGCAGAATTAACAGGGCTGCTGCTGAGCGCAGGCCGAAGTGCTCGTTTCGTACCTTTGATGCTGCTCCTCTACCTGATCTGCAGCTTTCACTTTGTCCAATAAGTTCTGAATTTCAGCTTTTTGACGATTAATGATTTCCTTATATTTCGATAATTCATCTTCTGTTCTTAATCGTTCATCCTCTAGACATTTTACCTATCACAAATCATAAACAAGTTAAACTACAAACAGTATTTCCTTATTCCCTATTAATTATTTCAGGTTGGGGTTACATATTAACAATCTAAGCGGCATTCTGAAGCAGTGGGAATTAATGTGAAGAAATCAGAATGGGAAGTTACCAGTCCTGGGTTTCTTGCTCAGATTTCCCCTGATTTAGTCATGGGAGTTTTAGTATGTCACTTTATTTTTGCTGAATCTCCATTTCTTCACCTAAAAAGAGGATATACCTTCCCAGTAGGGACCCTGCCTACCTAAAGAAATGGCGTGGAGAACAAATAGAAGGACACACGGATAACACTTTGAGAATTATCAAGATATTGCAAATTCCAGGTGGTTATTTAAAAGCCTATTTCTAACTAAATGAATGTTACCATCATATTAAAAGGGATATTAATTTACAATAAAAGACAATAAACACTGGAAAGGATTTAATAGATTGTTAGAAACTGTATACAAGACTATTAAATATGCCCAGGAGAAATACAAAAGAAATTCTATGTATTATTTGCTTACACTCACAGTTCTAAATTAATTTTTGCTGATAAGATTGCCTTTGGATCAGAGGCCCAAGGATAAGTTATAAATACAGTCAATGTGTTACAAAACAGAAATGTTTGGCAAAGGTTTCAAAGGGGTTGAAGTGGAAGACATTTGCATTTCAGTGAGAGTCAATTTAATTGCTAGAGGATTAATATTCTACTCCTATGAGTTCTTTAATTTTGGAAAATTTCTAAATAAATACTCTATCCCCAACGTTGATAAGAATCAGAGGAGTCCAAATTGAAAATATCCAGCCTGCCTCCGGAGTCTGCCTGCAGATTTAATCACCTTTGTTCTCAGGGTCCTCAGCTCATCCATGCCCTCCTTAAACGTCCTCTTCAGATCTTCTAGCTCCTTGATTTTGGCATGATGCATCTTTGAAAGAGTTTAAAAGAAACTACAAGTTATTACGTACCAAACCAGTACTCATTATTTATTTCCTTCCCTTATTTATTGCACGATTTAGGGTATACAAAGAACAAAGCTTCTCACCTCTAGCTGGTTAGATTTTTCTTGCATTTGTTTTTCGAGCTCGCCTTTTGTGACTCTAAGCTTGGCATCAAGCTCATTCGATTTAATTTCTTCTGACTCCTAACGGAAAAGAAATGAAAAAGAATGACTTAATTTTTATAGGTTTATACTTTAAAAGAGAAGGTGGCTTTGGCAATTAAGTGCACTAATTAAGAGATAGATAGCTTATGTATCTAAAAATGATGACCGCACTGAAAGAGTGTATCAATTTTGCAAGAACAAGAACAGCACACTCAAGATATGTAACATAGTATGGAGTGGTTTTATTTTTAACTTGACATTTACATACATGCACTCTTCATTCTTTTGACATTTTCTGTGTTTTTATTTCGTTAAAAACTTCTCTAATAAGATCTTTATATAAGCTACAAGTACTTTAACATAGAAAATAACCCGTATTTTATTTAATGCTCTACCAAATACATTCCCCACTTCAAATATTACAGATATAAAAATTTAATGAAATAAGAGCACTGATGTTGGCATAATTTATTACTCATCTATTTGAAAAGTGAAGCATACCTGGTATGTTTTTATCATATCTTGACAATTTTTTCGTATTTGATCTGCTTCTTCCTTTGCTTGAGTTAACTTTGTTGTTGTCTCTCTGAGTTTATCTTTGGTTTCCTGCATTGATAAAGAGACAGTGACAAACTTGGGCACAATGTGATGAATGGGAACAAGGACCCGAGTGGGGAACTGGGGGGAAATTATTTCCATAACATCGCTCTTCTATTTAAATCATATTTCAGTGTTTTGGGTTTTTTTTATCCTCTTCAAATTTTTATTACCTATAATACCAGTTCAGTAGTCCTTAATTACAGTATCAGGTACCACCAGCCTTTACAATTACTTTTCACTACATAAGTTTTTTTTGATAAAAGGATCTTCATTAAGCACAAAACCAATGGAATTATATTTCATAATAAATAAGTAACTTACTCTTTAAATATTTATATTCTATTTGTATTTAAATAAGAATGTATATTTCTTGACTATAGGCATCTTAGTACCGATGATATTTTTAAAAATTTCCAGAGTACACTTTCTATTTGGATAACCTACAGATTCTTCTCTTCTCAAATTTCTGACAATGTTTAATATAAAGTATAGCATACCAAAAAATACTTAAAAAACAAAGTCAGTAAGTGATATTATTTAACATTCTATCCAATTTAATATGTAAATTATTCAAAATCTTTTCATAATCACCAAATATGCGGGCCCATACTACCCTACAGGAGTCACTCAATTAAACTTTGTCTCACTGCCTGACCAGGCAGCAGCACAGTGGATAGAGAGAGCATCAGACTGGGACGTGGAGGACTCAGGTTCAAAACTTTGAGGTCGCCAGCTTAAGCGTGGGGTCGCTGGCTTGAGCATGGGATCACAGAAGTGACCTCATGGTCACTGGCTTGAGCTGAAGGTCGCTGGCTTAAGCAAGGGGTCACTTGCTCTACTGTATTCCCTCCCACCCCCCAGTCAAGGCACATATGAGAAATCCATCAATAAACAACTAAGATGCTGCAATGAAGAACTGATGCTTCTCATCTCTTTCCCTTCCTATCTGTCCCTATCTGTCCCTCTCTCTGACTCTCTCTCAGTCTCTGTCAAAAAATTAAAAACAACAAAACTTTGTCTCATTAACTATATATTACTGCATTTGCTCTTAAAACTGATTGTAATAATTTTCCCCCTACATTACAGTACTCACCTTGTGTGCATCCATTTCCACTTTTAATTTGTTTTGTGCCCATTTTACTTTAATGAGGTGAGAGTTGATGTCTTCCTTTAGTTTCTCTATTTCTCGGGTGAGTCTAGTAGCTTCACCTTCCTAAAATAATATCACTCAGTCATATTTTTCACTTAACAATCAACCAATTATTTGTGTATCTTTTCTACTTCCTCAAAACAATCAATACAATAACACTATAACTCAGGAGCTGGCACATTATGGCCTATAAGCCATAAGACTGATTTCAAATGCAAATCATAAGATGTCAGTAAAAAGATGTGGCACATATACACTACGGTATACTACTCAGCCATAAGAAATGATGACATGGGATCATTTACAACAAAATGGTGGGATCTTGATAACATTATATGGAGTGAAATAAGTAAATCAGAAAAAACCAAGAACTGCATGATTCCATACATTGGTGGGACATAAAAACGAGACTAAGAGATATGGACAAGAGTGTGGTGGTTACGGGGGGGGGGGGGGGGGCACAAAGAAAACTAGATAGAAGGTGACGGAGGAAAATCCAACTTTGGGTGATGGGTATGCAACATAACTGAATGACAAGATAACCTGGACATGTTTTCTTTGAATATATGTACCCTGATTTATTGATGTCACCCCACTAAAATTAATAAAAATTTATATTAAAAAAAAGTCAGTAAAATCCTAAATCCAATTAAGACATAATTAACATAAATTTTAACCAACTAGATACATTGGAAGTACAAGCATACCTTTATTCTTCTCAACTACCTGCCCTTAAGGTATAATACAAATTACATTTGTTTTGCCAGAATTCTATAGAACAATGACAACATTCCTGAACTAAAAGCTATTTAATGAAAAATAACATTTGTCACCAAGAAATGACAATCAACTGGAAATGAGACCATGCCATGACACAGCTTCTTAACGAAAGGCTCTGGATAGCTCAGTAATTAAATCTTAGACAGCATCAAAGAACATGGTATTTGAACATGAAAAATATAAATTTTATTCTATGATGAGTAAGTTACACTGGGATTCTGGTCAAATCATACTTATTAAACCATTCACATTTTGACACTACTATGTACCTATGCTGCCAACATAAAATCTTCCTTTGAGGCGCAAACTCATTTCTTCAACATGCAGATTTAATTAAAAAGTTTTTAGAGGCCCTGGCAGGTTGGCTCAGCGGTAGAGCGTCAGCCTGGCGTGCAGGGGACCCGGGTTCGATTCCCGGCCAGGGCACATAGGAGAAGCGCCCATTTGCTTCTCCACCCCCCCTCCTTCCTCTCTGTCTCTCTCTTCCCCTCCCGCAGCCAAGGCTCCATTGGAGCAAAGATGGCCCGGGCGCTGGGGATGGCTCCTTGGCCTCTGCCCCAGGCGCTAGAGTGGCTCTGGTCGCGGCAGAGCGACTCCCCAGAGGGGCAGAGCATCGCCCCCTGGTGGGCAGAGCATCGCCCCTGGTGGGCGTGCCGGGTGGATCCCGGTCGGGCGCATGCGGGAGTCTGTCTGACTGTCTCTCCCCGTTTCCAGCTTCAGAAAAATACAATAAATTAAAAAAAAAAAAAAAAAAAGTTTTTAGAAAGATCTATCAATAGAAAATTATGTAATAAACAACGTATGTCAATTGCTCATCCTTTTCCGGTAACATTTCCTGCAGACAGGTAACAAGATATTGGAATTACTAAAGCATTCACACTTAGAAGGTAAAATAAACAACTTTATGTTTGGTAGTGGCTTAACCACAGTAAGTTATGATTGATTAAATAAGAGAAAGCAAACAGTAAGTTTCAAACAAGGTACAACAGCACAAGTAATACCTTCGTTTCATACAGCTGCTGCAACCGCCCTTTCTCCTGAGACAGCTGCTTAATTTTGTTAGTGTTCTTCTCAGATTCTTTATTTGCATCTCTCAGTTTTCTCTCCAGCATCTCTTTTTCCTTGCGAAGGTCTAAAGACTCTTTCTCACCTCTTACATACTTCATCACCATAGCTTCTTTTTCTTGGCGAGCCTCTTCGCATTTCTTATTGGCCTTTGAAAAAAGGTATCTAGCATAAATAACAAATATTTCTCAAATAAAAAGACATCAAAAACTAATGTTTTTCTATATTACCACCAATGTGGTTTTATTTTTGAATAACTTTCCCAGAAACTGTGCCATGAAAATTTTAAATAGGAAAGGAAAAAGTCAAAATTATAAACAATACCATAAACACCTTATTATCAGTCGTATTTATTTCACGCTTTCCTATTCCTTTGACTTTGGCTGATGTGGTTGCTATTTTCTGTTTATGCCTCCAGATCCACTTCCCACGCTCTCCTCTCCACCCTGTGCTCCAGAAAGACAACCATCAGACACATGTCAGCAAGTTTCCTTGCCCTCCTACTTCCAGTTGAGTTTGGCTAACAGTAGGCACGAGGAGGGTAGGCAGAGAGGGAGAGCTGGTCCCTCCAGAGTCACCACAGCCTGGTCAAAGGCCTCCACTCCTGCCAGGTGACCTCGCGATACAACTACAGTCTCTGAGTTATACCTGTGCCCTCTCCTGCTCCTCTGGCCCAAACAGCATAATGGCTCCTTCCAGCAGTGCCACGATCCTTCTGTTACTCAGGTAGTCTTCCATGGCTCAGTTGCAAGGGAATAACCTCAGGTGCTAAAAGTTCACATTCCTAGGTCCCACCCCAAATAATGGCAGCACCCACCTCGCAGGATTGCTGGGAGTATTATGTCAGTCCACTTATGGCACAGATAAAGGAAGAGGAACAAGGAAAAGCCTTTGGATTTGACTAGTTTAAGATGTTTGTCACTGACTTCAATGAAGATAAAGCATGAACAAGATAATCAATAGGATTCAGTAGGCAGCTGAAATTAGTCGGTATATTAAGTAGGGGGGAAAAGTTACATAAAAGATGTACAGTAAGATTACACTCAAGTAGATAAAAAAGTATATTCCTATGTGTCACTTATACATGCATACATGATAAGTGACATACTCAAACTATCAATTTGCTAAGGAACAAGGAAAAGATGGAAAGGGTTTGGAAGCAGGAAGGGAGACGTATAGATGAAGAGGGACTTTGATTTTGTATTCTATACATTTCCTTAATTTATTTCATTATTTTTGTAGGCAGCACGTTATTTATGTATTGTTTTAGCATTTTTTAAAAAGTTACATTTTATAAAAATAAAACTACCCATTCCTAGTACACCTCTGATGTCCAAAATCATCTAATAGAATTAGTTTACTTTAATAAACAAGTGAGAATCATCAGAAAGTTAATAATGACAATGACTTGAAAAATACCTGTTCCATCCGATGGGCCATTTCTTTGTGTAACTGCTGAATTGCATTTTTAGCTGCAATGTCTTGAGCTATTAGTTTATCTTTGGAAGCTTTAACTTCTTTATCAAGTTCCTCTATTCTTGATTCTAGCTATAAAAAAAATTACTTCCAGGTTATTTTTATAGCTGCATCAAACAGACCACTAATACCTCAAATAGACACAAACAATGTATGTAAATGAACACAGAGAATGCAATGAGTATACTTCAAAAAGTAAACGTTAGCAATGTTTATCTCATTTAAATTAAGTTACTATGAAACTGAAGCAGATTCTGATAAGATGGATGGTAAACTCTAGAGTAATTATTATGGAAATAACTCAAAAATAGTGAAAATATCATAAAAGAAATATGAATGTTACATACTCAATGCAAAAGAAAGCAATAATGGATAAACAGAGGAACAAAAAAGACAGACATAAAAATGAAAAATGGAAGCTATAATCCCAACTGTTAGTAATAACATTCAATGAAAGGGTATTAAATAATCATATCCAAGGACTTAAATAAAAAACAAGATCCTAAATATGCTGTTTATAAGAGATGCTTCAGTTTCAAAGGTGTAAATGGACTGAGAGTAAAAGGATGGGAAGAGATGTATCATGGAAATAGCAACCATAAGAAAGTCAGAATGGCTACACTAACATCAGACACAACAGGCTAAAATAAAAAACTTTACTAGAGATAAAGAGAAACATTTCATAATTACAAAAGGGTCAATCCAGCAGAAAGATATAACAATTATAAATACACATGCACTTAGTTACATAGCACCAAAATACACTAAGCGAAAACTGACAGAAATGAATAAGGAAACAGACAACTCAACAGTAGCTGAAGAATTCAATACCTTACTTTCAATAACCTAGACAAAAGATTAACAAGGAAACAAAAGAATTGAACAAAACTATGAAATAACTAGATCTTATATATCTATACGACAGCAGAATATACATCCTCATCAGGTGCACATGGAGTATTCACCAGGATAGAATACATGCTAAGACAGTAAACAAATCTCCATAAGTTTAAAAGAGTGAAATTATATAAAGTATCTTCTCCAACCATAATGGAATGAAATTAGAACTCAGTAACAGAGAAGAAATTTGAAAAATTCACAAATATGTAAAAATTAAACAACACCTAAATAATCAATGGGAGAAGTCACAAGGGAAATCAGAATAGTAGGTGAATGAGTGAAAACAAAGACACAACATACTAACACTTGTAAGATGCATCTAAAACAGTGCTCAGCCAAATTCAATCACCTTTTCTTCTCAGATCTCTATCCTATATAGTAGAATATAATCACACATCATATGAAAATATTGATTCCCATTTCAGAAAAGAGAAGGCTTTACATACCAAGCAATCTTCTAATTTGAAATACAAAGCTTTCATTTGTACACAGATTTTCAGAAATGTATTTATTTTATAAATTGAAATGTAGTCTTTAATGATGTGTCTTTTTACCTGTTTAATTGTGTTCAGATGCTGCTTCTCTGTTTCTGTTCTTTTTTTTAGTTCTTCTCTTAAATTATCTTTTTCTGAACATATGTCTAAGATGAGCTCCTGATGTTTCTTATTTTCTTTAATTAACCTACGTATGAAAATTAAAGTCAATGCAAAATAAAAAAAAGCTTAAGCAGAACTATCGTTTTAAGTCCCCTGGAAAAGTATAAATAACACCTTAAAATTACCAGCAATAAGTTAAGATACCTAAAAAGGTTAACAACTGTTATTTTAGGATTATTAACAGCAACCACTATTACTTAAAATTTATTGTTCAATTACTATTTATTAAGTTTAGCTTTAAGTGCATTATTTAATATTCAAATCTATGAAATTAATGTCCATAAAATAATATATTTTTCACAAATTAAAAACAAAATAAAACAAAACCTGAAGCCTAGACCTTATTTCAGTTCATACAGCTAGTAAGTGGCTGAACTGAGATTTGCGCCCAGGTCTAATTCTATGGCTCGGGCCTTTTACATCTACTTTGAAGATCTCTCATTCACTCAACAAATGCTTACTGGGTATCTATGATGTACCTATATTATGCTGCATGTTAAAAATACATCAACCAACCATGCCTGCCCACATCGAGCTTATATTCTATGGGAGAATATCAAAATAAACAACACATAGATGTGATATATAATAAATTGCCAGGTAGTGATCACGTCCTTTTAACAATTAAAAGAGGGCAAGAGGACAGAGAGAAACTTCGGCTGTGGTTTTAGATAAAGTAGTCAGGGCAGGCCTCTCTAAGAACTACATGACTACAGTGAGGAAAGAAGTCATACAAATATTTGGGAAAGAGAAAAATAGAGCATGCAAGTTTATTCAAGCCTTTTTGTCACAGTTTAACTTAGATCATTTTTCTGACATGTACACTCAGTTTGTTGCAGAAACCAAGAACCCTAGGTATAGATCACAAGAAAACAATTTAGGGAGAAGAGAAGAGCAGCAAGTTCTAGAATTACTGCTGTGTGACAGATGCACATCCTATACACAAACTGTTCTTAGGTAAGGATCCTGGTTGGGACCTTCAACAATAATATTAGAAAATAAGGAAATGGATATATAAACAAGGACATTTGGAAATAGATGCGTTCATGAAAATTTAAGCCAAAGGAACTGAAAGGCAGTTTTAGAGCTAACCCGAGTCACGAAGCATTTACTTTGGAATTTAAAATATGTGTGCAACAAATGACTAACCTAGATTTAAAATGATAATATGACAAACAACCTCATCAGGTAAGTATCACCCCTCATACAAAAGAAAAATCTTTGACTCAGAGAGGTTGACTTGGCCAACAGAGTGGGTAAGTGGCAGTGGGCAGCCTCTCAGATGAGCTCCTGAGAGTAAAACTGCAGGTTCTGACCAGAACTGTGCTCCCCCCCCAGCCACCATGCTGCCACAGTTCAGGCAGGACAGAGGAATAAGAGGAATTAAATTTATCTAAAAACACAAGGAATATATTCAATAGTAGAAAGTGAATAACTTGTAACTGAGTTCATTTCAGATACCACATTAAAAATCCTGTGACACCAGACTAACGAGGCTCAGATGTTAACTTTATATTTATTAGTATGTGACCTTGAACAAATGATGAATCTCTTTGTGCTTCAGGCACCTCAGCTGTAAAATAGTAAGAGTTCATACCAAATAGGGTTGTTGTGAGGATTCTATGCATTAATATATGCAAAGTACCAGATAATATATGTAAAACGCCACATAGTCAACATACGTTTGCTGCTTTTATTATTAAATATACATCATAATTTACAAGAGAGGCATGAAAGTGGTTAAAAGTCCAGAAATAAGGAAAGTGAGAAGAGATGTCAGGAATAATCTCAAAGGGAAGGTCTAAAGAACAGGCAGAGACAGCAGAAAAATCAGGAACTTATGCTAAAAAGCAAAAATGGCAGAAACACTGATGGTTTAAGTACAAAATCATATAGTTTATTCATAATAGCGGCATTCCAGTAAGAATGAGCAGGAGCAGGAACAGCAGCCATTGGTTTTGTGGTAGTATTAAAAAGGCCTTAAAAAAGTGTCTCAGGACAGATTTGTACACTCATATTCACAGTAGCATTACTTACAGTAGCCAAAAGGAAGAAGAAACCAAAATGTCCATTAATGGTAGAATGAATAAACAAAATGTGGTATAGCCATACAATGGAATATTATTCAGTCTTAAAAAGGAAGAAAATTCCGGCCCTGGCCGGTTGGCTCAGCGGTAGAGCGTCGGCTTAGCGTGCGGAGGACCCGGGTTCGATTCCCGGCCAGGGCACACAGGAGAAGCGCCCATTTGCTTCTCCACCCCTCCTCCTCTCCTTCCTCTCTGTCTCTCTCTTCCCCTCCCGCAGCCAAGGCTCCATTGGAGCAAGGATGGCTCTGTGGCCTCTGCCTCAGGCACTAGAGTGGCTCTGGTCGCAACATGGCGACGCCCAGGATGGGCAGAGCATCGCCCCCTGGTGGGCAGAGCAGCGCCCCTGGTGGGCATGTGGGAGTCTGTCTGACTGTCTCTCCCTGTTTCCAGCTTCAGAAAAATGAAAAAGAAAAAAAAAAAAGGAAGAAAATTCTGTACATATTACAGCATGGATGAATCTTAGAGACATCACTAAGGGAAATAAGCCAGTTACAAAAAGGCAAATTACTGTATGATTCCGTCTATATGAAGCATCAATAGTAGTCAAACTCCTAGAAACCAAGTACAGTTGACCCATGAACATCATAGAGGTCAGGGTTCAGACCCCCAGGGCAGTTGAAATTCCATGTATAACTTTTGACTCCCCCAAAACAACTGCTAATAGCCTACTATCAACTAAAACACCTACTGATAACATAAACAGTCAATTAATAGATATTTTGTATGGTTTATATATTATATATTGTATTCTTACAATAAGGCCAGACAAAAAAAAATGTTTTAAAAAAAATCATTGGAAGAGAAAATATATTCACAGTACTATACATATTTATTTAAAAAACAAATCCATGTAAAAGTGAACCCACATATTTCAAGCTCATGTTGTTCAAATGTCAACTGTAGCGTGGTGGTTGCTAAGGGCTGGGAGCAGGAGAAAATAAAATTGTTTATGTTTCAGCGCTGCAAGATTAAAAAGCTATAGAAATTGGTTGCATAACAATGTGAATATAAGATTGGCCATAAGTTGATAGTTGTTGAAGCTGGTGATGGAATCATGTATTATTTTCTCTACTTTTATAATATTTTTGTTATTTTCCATCTGCATGATGGATTTATGTATAAATATTTAATCTCCCCAGGATCCTGATGAAATATTATGATTTTTTTCTATGAAGTTGTATGGTGCTTTCAAGTTTCTTGCTGCACCAAGCAGCCACATAGACTTGCTTAACATTTCTTATTTTCAATAGTACTCCTTATTTTGAAGGAGACATGCTGTGGAGGCAGCTATAACAAGTTTTATTAATGACTAAATTGTATTGGTGCTTTACTAATGGAGTAAACATTACGTTGTGTGCTTTGCATGAATTATCTCACTCTAATCCTTACAAGGATAATTTTATCCCTAGGGTAAGGGGTTACTAGAAATTTACCTGTATAATTTACCTGAAAAAGTTACCAGTATAACTTACAAATGAGAAAATTTTCTGAGAAGCTGTTTGTGAGTTGCAATCTCTATAAACGTTAAGTGTTTGGTCTGAAACACTATATTATTTTCTCCTGCTGTAATGCTTCTCTGGAAAGTTCTTTGATGTTCTACCAAGTTTGATATCATCTTTTTAAATACTTGATTAACTGCAACAAAATACTTTATATTTCACTGTTAAAGGACAAATAATATAAATGAGTCAGTAACTATTTTCAGTGAGAAGATCCTGCTTAGAACAGTCTTAGAAAATTATAAAGTAGAGTAGTTTGATTTAACATTGGTTAGAATTATAGCTAACACAAGAGGCTGTTAAATTTCAAAATAGTATAAAGAAAAATCTAAAAGAATAAGAATATATAGCCTATATAAAGATCTGTGAGTTCAAAGCAGTGAGTTAGCTACTAAGAGAAGCTGAAGAATACTATGGAAGTCCCATTAGTCATATTGCTTTCTCATAACAAAAGACCAGGAGACAATAATGTTTACTTTGATTTTGTGGGAAATTGTGTTGATTCATTATTTGTTTGCTACTGTTAAACTTAATCATCACCCTTATAGAACTTAACCCACTGTCTGTGACATCACTGTTGCTGTTAATCAACACGACTACCTACCTGTACAGTATAGAATCTCTAGGGTTCAAATAAACATTTTCAAGATTTTGGTTTCCTTCTTAGGCTATGGCAGACTTATTTTTTAAATAAAACATGAATTATCAAAAAAAATTAACCAATGTGAATATAATATATTCAACACTACCAAAGTGCACACTTAAAAATGATTAAAATGGTAGATTTTCAGTTATGTATATTTTATCATAATTTAAAATAAAAAGTTTTAAAATAGAAAAAAAAAAAGATGGGGCTCTGGATACTAAGAATTTTAAGTTCATTGGATAAAACAATGAAGGATGAGCTGGTTTGGGCAAGATTGATTCCCTGAACAAGATAATCTGAAACAGTAAAGACTGGAAGCAAGTTATCATTAAAGGCCAATTACATGTCCAGCAATGTTTCAATTATGCTCTATTTTCTTCTGTCCTCTCCTTCTGGTATGTAAACTTCCTCCTCCCCTTTCTCTCTCTCTCTCTCTCTCTCTCTCTCTCTACACACACACACACACACACACACACACAACCTCCCATTTCAAATTTTTTAAAAGTATCATTTAAAAAAAAAAAAAGAGCCCTGGCCGGTTGGCTCAGCGGTAGAGCGTCGGCCTAGCGTGCGGAGGACTCGGGTTCGATTCCCGGCCAGGGCACATAGGAGAAGCGCCCATTTGCTTCTCCACCCCTCCGCCGCGCTTTCCTCTCTGTCTCTCTCTTCCCCTCCCGCAGCCAAGGCTCCATTGGAGCAAAGATGGCCCGGGCGCTGGGCATGGCTCTGTGGCCTCTGCCTCAGGCGCTAGAGTGGCTCTGGTCGCAATATGGCGACGCCCAGGATGGGCAGAGCATCGCCCCCTGGGGGGCAGAGCACCGCCCCTGGTGGGTGTGCCGGGTGGATCCCGGTCGGGCGCATGCGGGAGTCTGTCTGACTGTCTCTCCCTGTTTCCAGCTTCAGAAAAATGAAAAAAAAAAAAAACAAAAAAAAAACAAACAAAAAAAAAAAGAATCTGTCTTTTAGTGAAGGCTAGCATATTTTATTTTCCTTTCTCAAAGGTTATAAAAGAATGCCTAAACATAATGCCTCACTTACATATATAAATCTAGAATAAAAATACAGGGTGATATAGTACTGTTAGGAACAGATAAAGTGAAATTAAACTCATTAGAATATAAATTAACTCCAAAAATACAAGAACTCTAAAGATAACTGTGATCTTATTTACTGAATGGTAATTAACCAAGTCTTCTGTTTTCTACATTTTAATTTTTTTAAACAAATGAATTTACAAAGAGGCTTTGAAGGAAAAATTTTTGAGTTTGATGACTTCTCATTTCCTTCTGAATCACTGAGTACTCTTTCTTTTTTTCTTTAATTTATTTTTCATTTTAGAAAGGAGAGAGAGAGAGAGAGAGAGAGAGAGAGAGAGAGAAAGGGGGAGGAGCAGGAAGCAACAACTCCCTTATGTGCCTTGACCAGACAAGTGCAGGGTTATGAACCTGTGACTTCAGTGTTCCAGGTCGACGCTTTATCCACTGCGCCACCACAGGTCAGGCTGTGAACTCTTTCTTAGTTTTGACAATGTTACGCTCTACATCCTTTCAAAACGGAAAACTTTGAGTTTTCTTTATAGAGTTTCTAGATCTTTAATACACTTACACAATGTAATAAAATATTCCTTTAGACATATATATTGACATGCAAAACTAACAAATTTTGAATCATATTCAAAACATTGACTTTATAAATACATTTATATGTTTATACACGCTAATGTATGACATAAGTATACAACATATACAGGGGTGGGCAAAAGGAGGGTTATACTTTTGAGTACGCAAAACAGTTTGTTCTTATATTAACTGTAATACTTACTTGTATTACAACTGTAAACCTACTTTTGTGCACTCTGTATACAAACACTGATGCCTACCTACTATTTCTAAAATAATGAAATTAAAATGCCACATTCTAAAAAAAATAGATGCATAAATTAAGTAACTAGACAAACTTGACATCTGCTTAATTATTCAGTAAATCCACATTTGTTGATCAAAGACAATGTGCGTGGCTCTGCTATGGAATTAAAGTGGACAAGCCGCTCTCTTTCTTTAAAGAATGCCATCGTTAATCCCTGTGGGAAGAAACAACCTGAAAGAATAAGAAACTTACTTCTTTATGGTGTGCTCCTGCTGCAGATACTTATCCTGCACACACTTTTCAAACACGAATAACGCATGTTCTCCCTTATTCATTCCATTTGGTACTCGGTGTTCTGCAAAATCCGTAGACAAGAGCTCAGATTCTATTTCTTCTAACAAATCCTCTGATGCTGAAACAGTCTTAATTTTTGAAATTAGTTTCTTCGTGCAGTCTGTATCATAGGGACTTTCGGAGTAAGTCTTTCGGTTAGCTGCTTCTGCAAGTGTCGATGACTTTAATTCTGCCAATATTTGAGTTACTGTCTGTTCTGCTCTGTTTGTTTTCAAAACTTGCTTTGTAAAATGTCCACCAGGAAAATCAGCTATTTGTTCTGGATTTTCTGGGCATGTGTCTGTTTTAGTAGGAGAACCCTCACCTCCACCATCATCTGGAATAGAATTTTCCTGTGTAATCTGATGACTGTGCTCGTTTGGCTGACATGCAGTTTTATCAGAGTTTAATGACAGTAGTTTGGACTCATCTTCTAAGCTGCTGCTTTCATCACCAGAAAACGAGTTGCATGAGTCTATCTTTAATTCAGATGTTTTCCCGGTGTTTTTATCAGAGAAAATGGAGGCTATGAGCTCTGTCTCTGACATGCTGTCAGGCACCAATTCACTCTGCATCTCTTCACATCTGCTCCCAATAGCTTTACATCTAAGAAAGTAAAAAAATCAAAATGTAAACAAGAAAGTTTTTTGTTGTTGTTCAGACATTTTTATTTTATTTATTTGTTTTTTGTATTTTTCTGAAATGAGAAGGGGGAAGGCACAGAGACACATTCCCACATGTGCCCAACCAGGATCCACCCCACATGCCCACCAGGGGGCGATGCTCTGCCCATCTGGGGTCTTGCTCCATAGCAACCGGAGCCATTGCAGTGCCTCAGGCGGAGACCATGGAGCCATCCTCAGCACCTGGGCCAACTTTGCTCCAGTGAAGCCTTGGCTGTGGGAGGGGAAGAGAGAGACAGAAAGGAAGGAGAGGGGGAAGGGTGGAGAAGCAGGTGATCATTTTTCCTGTGTGCCCTGACCGGGAATCAAACCTGGGACTTCCACACCGGGCCGACACTCTACCATTGAGCCAACCAGCCAGGGCCAAGAAAGTTTTTAAAACCAAGACTTCACACATAGTTGCAGATACCCCATGATGTGGAATAACTAAAGCCACGAATTTTTACCACTAATCATTCTTTCAAAAGCCATTCCTTCAGGGAAAAAAAAAAGAAAAAAGAATAGGCTAGCCGCCTGACCTGTGGCGGCGCAGTGGATAAAGCATCGACCTGGAAATGCTGAGGTTGCCGGTTCGAAACCCTGGGCTTGCCTGGTCAAGGCACATATGGGAGTTGATGCTTCCAGCTCCTCCCCCCAGTCTCTCTCTCTCCTCTCTCTCTTCTCTCTAAACATGAATAAACTAAAAAATTAAATTAAAAGAATAGGATAGCCAATGCAACAGTGCCACAACAGGGCACTGCAGTCTCCTCCTCTGTCCTCCTTCCATTCCCTCGTGACCACTTCGGGGACAGCCTGGCACTCCTCTGTCCCCCCGGGGTATGGAACATAACTAGTGACTGGAAGATTAGTGCCAAAAAAGTGTTTCAGAACTCCTTCTGCTCCACAAGAGGAAAATGGGTATCTCAGGAATCTGTAAGAAAATACTGGGGAAATAAGACTGCAATTAAAACAGAAGAGAAATTACAAACCAAGATAATAAAATAAAACACATTAATGATGACAAAAATTTACAGAGAAGGAAAACTAAACAATAACAAAACAGTCACCTACAGCCCAAACACCCAGAACTGAAGTGAAAAATATTACAGTGTAAAGTATTCCTGGCAGGAATTCATCTTATATCTAGAACGGGATCCAGGAAGTAGCATGGTGATTTTCAAACACGGTCACTAAGAATAAACAACATCCAGAGCAACCCAAATGGAGGCCATGTGCACTGCTGACGTCACAAAAGCAACATTTACAAAACTAACTCAATAACATTAGAATACATTTGTGTGCTATTCATGAGGCTTACTATTCTAGCTATTTTCCCAAAATAATTCCACTTCAGAATTCTCCCGAGATGGATAAATATAAAACAGTCCAGCAATTTTTATGAAAAAAAATTGTCAACTTCTTTTGTCAGGTATCAACAAAGCATATACATGGTACACGAATTACTGGAGTCATATGAAGTTGGGTGAGTATGTGGGCAGATCATAGTTTTGACAGAAACTAGGAAAGAAGTAACTCCAGATGGAAGGTGAACTTAGAAAAAACAAAACAGAAAGACAAAATTTTTGAAGAACAGAAAGATACAAGTTCATTTTTGGTTTGTGATGAAGTGGTGATAAGAGGATGAGAAGAAAGGAGAGAAGATGGTCAGGAAGAATGCTCAGAATTATATACAGAAATGAATTTTGTTAAGGACAATAAATCATGACAATTAATATACAGAGCTTTGAGCATAGGTTCTCAAATATCTGTTGAATTAAAACACAGAAGTGACATGCTAGAAACTACTGCTCACAAAAATGAGGGGATCAGGGAACGTGCAGATACTCCGGTACTTTGAGCCTTTTGTACAGTGCATTTCCACCAATGACATAAAAGTTTGTTTTGCATCTCATTTGCATAATCAACTTTCTTTGACTTGTCATTTGCTTTTCTGATGTTCTTGTTTAACAACAACAACAAGAAAATCAAATGCTCCTTTTTTTTATTGCTTCATATTCATTTTGAAATATCCCCTAATTTTTGTGAGCAGTATAGTATTTGAAGAACATTATTATTCTGGGAATGCAGAAAACAGGAAGAATAATTCTCAGAAAGGAAAAAAAAAACAGTTTGTTTGTCAAATACCTTATCTTTTAGTTTAGACTGTCCTGGACAATCTAATATTGACATTGGCCTTAATACTATAAATTACCCAAATGTATAACATATTTCCAAACAATCAAATAGAAATTATCATTATCTTGCTTCATATATGTTATAACTAAGACAAAAAGCCCATACCAATATGAAAGCTTGGTTTAGATCAGTGGGAGTCAACCTGGTTCCTACCGCCCACTAGTGGGTGTTCCAGCTTTCACGGTGAGTGGTAGTGGAGCAACCAAAGTATAATATAAATAAAAAGATAGATTTAACTATAGTAAGTTGTTTTATAAAGATTTATTCTGCCAAACTTAGCAAAATCCGACATAAAGTATTTGGTAAGTTATTATTATATGCTTTAACTTGCTATAATTCTGCTTCATAAATTTTATAAAGTAAAGTTACTTCCCTACTTTATAAATCACCATTACTGTGGAACTGGTGGGCAGTTAGAAAATTTTACTACTAACAGAGATACAAAAGTGGGCGGTAGGTATAAAAAGGTTGACTACCCCTGGTTTAGATGATACAAATAAATGTAGTAAGTTAATAAGATCTCACAAGTGTGCTGTATTCCAAAATCTAGAATCAAGTAGTATCATTCTCAAGCAGGGGCATTATCCCACTTACATTACAATCTCCAAAGTAACTCACTTTAAGACAGTGGTTTTCAAGTGTGTGCCAGGGTGCATTGGTGTGCCCTAGAAGATTTCTAGGTGTGCCCTCTGGTATTCCAGAAAAATATGTGCCTGTTGGGGACCAAAAATCCAACAGGGTTTGTGGAGTTTAGATATTTGGGGGACAGAAGTGTAGGGAATTGTCTGTAAACTGATAGTCTGCCCAACCCCCCACCTCACCTAACTGATTAGGTTGCAAAAGGCTATTAAGCTGTGGTGCTGGATTGTTTACACTACCTGCCATGTTCTCTGGAAAGACTGGAAGTAAGTTTCTTCTATCCTTTGTTTGGTGTAAAGTTAAGATGATATGTATGGTGGGGGTTTTCTGCACTTGGTGAAATTCTTGGGTTGCCTTGGAAACATGATCAAAGATCTCATTGGTTTGCTAATGGCCCACTTTGCCCTATAAATAAAGCAAGATGTGGTTTTTGGACGTGCTTTGTTCTTGCCAGCAGCAATTACAGGGCCCTCCCAACCCTGTATTTTCTTAGTTCCGTGTATTTTATTAATTCTGCTCCATTCCCACTCGGGACCTGGAATTACTAGCTGCACTGATTCACAGCATGTGCCCAGATATAAAAATAAATATAGCTACCCTATTATACCATTTCATTACGAAAATAGATATAATACATTATTATATCTATTATTAACACATCATTATATTATTTTTAGATAAATACACCCAAATAAAACTTTTAGATAAATACACCCAAATAAAATGAACAGAGTTCTCAAAAAGAAGCGTGATACTGAAGAATCCGATTCTGGAAGTCAGCAAAAGTTAAGTATTTTAAAATAGGACTTCAAGGCCCTGGCTGGTTGGCTCAGCGGTAGAGCGTCGGCCTGGTGTGCGGGGGACCCGGGTTCGATTCCCGGCCAGGGCACACAGGAGAAGCGCCCATTTGCTTCTCCACCCCCACCCCCTCCTTCCTCTCTGTCTCTCTCTTCCCCTCCCGCAGCCAAGGCTCCATTGGAGCAAAGATGGCCCGGGCGCTGGGGATGGCTCCTTGGCCTCTGCCCCAGGCGCTAGAGTGGCTCTGGTCGCGGCAGAGCGACGCCCCGGAGGGGCAGAGCATCGCCCCCTGGTGGGTGTGCCGGGTGAATCCCGGTCGGGTGCATGCGGGAGTCTGTATGACTGTCTCTCCCCGTTTCCGGCTTCAGAAAAATACAAAAAAAAAAAAAAAAAAAAAAATAGGACTTCAAGGCTGACGGGCAGAATTTAATTTATAGCATTTTCCATCACTTAACACTGAACAATACGATTGGATTAGAAACCCATTCATGGAAGCTTCAAGTGATTTTTTTTTTTATTCATTTTTAGAGGCGAGAGAGAGGGAGAGACAGAGACAGAGACAGAGAAAGAGAAGGGGAGGAGCTGGAAGCATCAACTCCCATATGTGCCTTGACCAGGCAAGCCCAGGGTTTCGAACCGGCGACCTCAGCATTTCCAAGTCGACGCTTTATCCACTGCGCCACCACAGGTCAGGCGCTTCAAGTGATTTTGGTTTAACATTAACAGAAGAAGAAAAACTGGCAGCTATATCCACTGATCGTGGATTGATGATTAAACATAAGGAATTGTCTCTTGAAGTCTTTTGGGTTTCTATAAAAGAAGAATATGTGGCAATATCTAAAAAAGCTTTGAATATTTTACTACAATTTTCAACATCCTATTTATGTGAATTAGGATTTTCTACTCTCAACACAATTAAGAGTAAAAAGAGAGAAATTCTTCAATGTATTGACGAGGAAATGAGAGTTTGCCTTTCAAATATATGCCCAAACATTGAAGAAATCGCCAGGACGCATCAGGCTCAGGTTTCTCATAAACACAAGAATGAAAAAACTTAACACATTTGCAACAGGACCTGCCGAATTTACCAAATCTTACTAAGAATGTACCTATATATATAAAAAGATAACTTTTTTGTCTTTTTTTATTACTTTTTAACCCCTCTTTTTTATGAATTCTAAAAAGCATAACTCAAAAAATGTAACATAAAAATGTTTTTTAATGTCCGAATAAATTTAATTTTGTCATATTTATTTCATTTAATTACCATAAAAGCATGCTTGGACTTTATATAATTTTTAATATTTGACTTAATTATTATAACATATTTCTCAGAAATTTGTATATAGTGCACCTACAATTATTTGTAGGATTTTAAATGTGCCCCAACTTCAAAAGTTTGAGAACCGCTGCTTTATGATATCATTTGTGGCCCTGGCCGGTTTGCTCAGTGGTAGAGCATTGGCCTGGTGTGCAGAAGTCCCGGGTTTGATTCTTGGCCAGGGCACACAGGAGAAGCACCCATCTGCTTCTCCACCCCTCCCCCTTTCCTTCCTCTCTGTCTCTCTCTTCCCCTCCCACAGCCGAGGCTCCATTGGAGCAAAGATGGCCCGGGTGCTGAGGATGGCTCTGTGGCCTCTGCCTCAGGCTCTAGAACGGCTCTGGATGCAACAGAGCGAAGCCCCAGAGGGGCAGAACATCGCCCCCTGGTGGGCATGCCGGGTGGGTCCCGGTCAGGCACATGCGGGAGTCTGTCTGACTGCCTCCCCGTTTCCAGCTTCGGAAAAATGCAAAAAAAAAAAAAAAAAGATATAATTTGTGAATGTGTTGCTGCTGAATGTGAACTTTTAATTTAGAAACCAATCTAAAAGCTAATGAGCCCTGGCCGGTTGGCTCAGCCGTAGAGCGTCGGCCTAGCGTGCAGAGGACCCGGGTTCGATTTCCGGCCAGGGCACACAGGAGAAGCGCCCATTTGCTTCTCTACCCCTCCACCACGCTTTCCTCTCTGTCTCTCTCTTCCCCTCCCGCAGCCAAGGCTCCATTGGAGCAAAGATGGCCCGGGCGCTGGGGATGGCTCTGTGGCCTCTGCCTCAGGCGCTAGAGTGGCTCTGGTCGCAACATGGCGACGCCCAGGATGGGCAGAGCATCGCCCCCTGGTGGGCAGAGCATCGCCCCATGGTGGGCGTGCCGGGTGGATCCCGGTCGGGCGCATGCGGGAGTCTGTCTGACTGTCTCTCCCTGTTTCCAGCTTCAGAGAAATGGGAAAAAAAAAAAAAAAAAAGCTAATGAAAAAAATGGTTCTAAACATCCTAATTGGTCCATGCTGTATGAACTGAAGAACTCAGAGCTGCCCAAAATGTAATGGATAGCAGATAAAGAAGCTATTGAAAAGAGAGTAAGTCTATAAAGGCATTGTGACTCTCCAGAACAGATAGAGCAAGTGAGAAGCAAGTTTATTGAGAACTTTATAAATCTTGACTGTGTGCCATGCCTTGTCAAAGAAAAGCATGGAGTAAATATTGATTCTTACCCTCTCATCCAGCCTTCACAGTCTCCAGGGTTTCATTTCTCAACTTTGTTTTCCCTCCCACAATTTATATACTTCAATGACTTGAACCAACAACTTATCGTTGATGCCCACATTATTTTCGGTCCTGAGTTGAGTTACAGATAACGGAGTATCTATACTCTCACTTTCACTGGATCTCCATGTCTATTTTTAAATCTCCACCTGAATATAGGCTTTTTTTTTTTTTTTTTTTTGCAATATAGGCATTTTAACTGAATATTCTACCATAACCTCACACTCAAAATTGCTAAATCTAAAACCTTAAGTATAGCTCCAATAGTTATTGAGTACACCCAACTAATCTTTTCTGTCAATAGTATCATGTTTCTTAGGCATCACTCCTTCCTTTCCTTTTCCCTCTTATTCTTTTACCAGTTCCATGTCTCCTACAATTATACCCCCTTTCTACTGTCACTGAGCCAACCGGCAACCCAACTCAGGACTGATCACTTCATTCCTGGAATATCTGAATAGTTGGTTTCTCAATCTCACTCCGTTCCTCCCTCTTGTTTTCCTCCTTGCAGCTCCAAGTGGAGCAGCAAGCAGGTTAATTGAAGGGCGAATGATCTGAGACGCCAGTAGGGCAAGTGTCACCCAATCCAGAGAAGGGGTGGAAGTTTGTAATATCAATGGCTCAGCAAAAGGGGAACCGGAGGGGCCCTATGAAGTGGGTCCTCAATGGCAGAAGGGATCAGGAAATGACACTCACTGCCCCTAAAAATAATATCCGCACACTCTACCTCCACACAGCCTACGTCCAAATGAAATTCGAGTGAGGTCAGGGCTACCTCCACCTCGTTAGAGGTTCACCGAGTGAGAACTCTGCCTCCATTCACAGGGCTTCCCCGCCCTGATCCGCCCCCGCAAAAGGGATAGCTAGAGAAGGGGGAGGAAACGTGTTTCAGAGCCAGATTGTACCTTCTTCTTCTTCAATCCAAGCTCCTGGGAACTAAAAGCTTCAACCTTTTTTCAGGTGAGAAGAATGCTTGCTTTTTGTTGCACATT
This sequence comes from Saccopteryx leptura, assembly GCF_036850995.1. NCBI lineage: Eukaryota > Metazoa > Chordata > Mammalia > Chiroptera > Emballonuridae > Saccopteryx > Saccopteryx leptura. The sequence goes on along the minus strand of NC_089515.1, from coordinate 14,484,000 downwards.
TTTGTTTCTGAAATGACTGAAACCTGTCTTGATTTCTGGAATAAGTTTCTCTAGTAATCAAAAGTGACAGAAAAATTATGACATCGACCCAAGACATTAAGGGACTGCACTTCAGAGGGAAGTGGAGAGGAGGTAGGGGCCTTGGACAAAGTATGACTGGAGACCCATTAAGGAAGAAAGAAAACCATCTCATGTTCTCATGTTTCTATCTGAGTTGGGATGCCTTTGGTAAGCCAGCTGTACTACTTTTCAATCTCATCTCTCAGCACACTCCTAGATCCTAGTGCTTCATTATCTTCCATTAGTCCCTGACCAGAGCACTCAAGATCCCACCAAACCATGTGCACACTAACAGTTCCATGGATTTGCTCCTTTCCTTTCTTCCCTCCACAGCATAACTGTACTTAACTGATTCTAACACTTCATCTTCCTCCATATTTCCCCTCATCACAAATACAGAAGTTCTCCCATGTAAATGAAAACATACCGCATTTCTACTCATTAAGTAGAGTCACAGTCATCCTTGTGACATTTCTTTTAAATGATTTTGTACTTGCAAGGAGGAACCTCACTCGGAACTGAATCAAACTTCTTAAATCTCCAACAACAGTGATCATAAATAGGTCAATAGTTGTAACAAATACATTCTCTACTACATTTACACTCATTCCTGCAAATGTGATTCAGTGGTTCTCAATGAGAGTGGGACCCACATGATTTACACAATGAGCTGGGGAGGACTGAGCAGCATTTAGTGGATGGGAACCAGGTTGCAAAAAGACTTGTAAGTGCAAGACAGCTCAGAATAACAAAAATTGGTCTCATTCTGCTGGATAGTCCTCCAGGTTAAAACAAAACAAAACCGATTTTATAATTACCGCAGCTCAGACTCTGTTTTACTATTTTCCTCCTGTAAATTACAGAATGCGTAATTTAACCTCAAAAGACAAATACTTTCTATATTGTAGCTCAGTAATATGCCCGTGACCTTTGAAAAGGTCTTCATATCACATGGCATCTGATAACCACTTTGTTTTCAAGCTTAGTTTTCTGGTGCTTAAATGAATACTTATAGGAAGCAAAAAGAAAAGGGGTAGTGTTAATGAAGACCTATGTGCATATATGCAGCAAAGTCATCACCGAAGATCAGTGTCTATACAAGAATGGGGGGGGGGGGGCACGATGAGCTTGATTATGTCCGGGATTAACCAGGGAACAAAACAGCTGAGTCCTCTTGTGGGCCTCCAACTGGCAATGCTGATGTGTGCCAGTTTGGTTGGTGTCCAAGTTTTTTGGAGGAAGGGGGAGGGAGGAAGGGAGAGGGAGGGAGGGTTGCCTTCAAAGCTACTGAGGATGGAATACTTTAGTACTTTAGAGGGAGATTAAAGCAGAGAATGTAAAACTAGACAAGACTTTTAATTAATAAGTGCTTGTATAAATTAAATTAACACTCATCTAGATACAGTGCTACAAGATTACAATATTATCTGCTTTTCTGGAGGTAAAAAAAAAAGCAAAACCCACCAGTATTTGACTTTTAGCAACTCTAACTCAGGAGGGGAAAACATGGTACTTAAAATTTAGCAGTCAGAAAATCCTCTGAAATCAGCACACCCAGTTGTTTCTGACTCAGTACTACAGGACCAATTCCCACTTCTAAACTGTTCAGCACAGTGAGAACTGGTTTCGCTCTTACTGGAGCTCATCAGCTGTAGGCAACTGGTCAAGAAACATTTTTTATTTGCTTAACGCCAACCATTATCCACCTTGGATTTTACTTCATAATGAAAGAACTCACATTTCTACAAAATTATGTATATACAAGAGTCATATAAATAAAAACACTGTCTTAAACAACTGTTTTCCCAGTAGATCAGCAGTATAAACAACAAAAAACTTAAGCTCATTCAATAAATTGCAAAAACAAATGAATCCAATTCACTGATTTTGGTAACAGACCTCACTCAAAAGTACCAAGTCAAAAATACATTTCCAAGCTATTCATTCACCAAATATATATTGAGTGTGTATTATTTGCAGGCAATGCTCTATGTTATAGGAGCACAGCAATAGATAAAAGTCTTCATTTATGGGGTTCACATTCTGATACAGTGGACAATATACAAAAGCTCTATGTTAAACCTTTTATTCTTTGTGTTTACAGTATTTTAACTTGAAGATCTGTCAGTGTTATCTGCATGAGTGTTTTTTAAGCCCAACAAAAAAATCTGACTCAGTGCAGAATGCATATTATTTACAACAAACTACCAATTCTTAAATGACAAATTTGTGCCATTTGAGTCTCAGATAATACCAGCTCTTCACTTTTCAAATAATTTCCATTAAGATAAGTAAAGCCAAAAAAAAAAAAAAAAAAAGATAAGTAAAGCCTGTGAGAACATTCCTGTTCAATATAATAATTTACCACCTTTTGAAGGACAAGTAAATCAAAGGAGTGTTTACACAGTTCCCAGATACACTTTGAAAGCAACAGAATCGAATGAATAACTTATCTTTCTGACCAGTTCTAACAAGGTTCTAATATGGCAATTAATGTCAGAAGCAATAAATTAAATCAAAAAGCATCCATAGTCCAACATAATCCAATCACAAAACCCAGGTAAGTGGTTTTTAATAGTATTAACTTTATAATACAACACTTTCTTGGATAAAGGTGTTTAAAACAGAATGCAATGGGAAAAAAACCTGTAAGTAACACGAAAACCTTGTTTTACATGATGAAAATATCTGACACAGAAGTTCATAGAAGGTAAATTTATGCAAATCAAATTCTACTTTTAAAAGATCAGAAACTGAGTATGATCAAAAGGTAAAAATATTCAGTAGTCACATTCTAATTAAGCTTTTGGGTAAAATTTAACATTAATATATTGAATTTTCTTTACATGAAGAAAGATAACTAGATTTTAAAAACTGTCTTTAGTCCACCAGTATAAAATATATGTTCTATGAGGCCAAGGTCAATTATCCCTGGAGGATAATTGTTAATCTTTGCACCCAAAACTCAGGACAGGGTAAACTTTTCAGTATGTTCATTTTATCACACACACATAAAAAAAGATGTTAAAAAGACAGACTCAAGGCAATCAATGCAACAGGATTCCCCACAATATAGTACAAACTCCTGTGACAGAATAACAGGAAAAACAGAAATTATGGTCCATTGAGATTCCAGGAAAAAGATGGTAAGTGGCTACAAAGTATATCACATTATCAAGTTATAGGCCACACCATCAGCTTGGTATCTTAGAGCCATGCAATTCTATGTAACTCTAAGAATAGCTTTTAGCCCTGAGCCAACCAGCGGTAGAGCGTTGGCCTGGCGTGCGGGGGACCCGGGTTCGATTCCCGGCCAGGGCACACAGGAGAAGCGCCCATTTGCTTCTCCACCCCCCCCCTCCTTCCTCTCTGTCTCTCTCTTCCCCTCCCGCAGCCAAGGCTCCATTGGAGCAAAGATGGCCCGGGTGCTGGGGATGGCTCCTTGGCCTCTGCCCCAGGCGCAAGAGTGGCTCTGGTCGCGGCAGAGCGATGCCCCGGAGGGGCAGAGCATCGCCCCTGGTGGGCGAGTCTGTCTGACTGTCTCTCCTCGTTTCCAGCTTCAGAAAAATACAAAAAAAAAAAAAAATAGAATAGCTTTTAAAGCTGTTAATATCGAAATCTTATTGTGAAGCTATTTGTATAGAGCTCACAATATTAATTTTAATGAGCCTAAGAAAACATGAAGAATTTTCTGCTAATTTTAACACCCCAAATCTGAAAATTAAAAGGAGGAAAAAAATTTGACCCACAGTTCCCTTTTCAAAAAGAAAGGATAATTACCAAAAAACAAAACAAACAAATAAACAAACAAACAAACCCAGTTCTAAGTCTGCCTTCTATATATTAAGGAGTTCTGATTAATGTTTACGTTTTGAAACCACCTCTGACCTGGCTTTGATTAACTGGGTGTAATGTAGTTCACCAAAAATCAAATTATTCCTTAGCAGCACTTACTACATAATCATCCCTACAGTAGAAGACTATTGGTTTGTCTTTTAATGACAGAATACACATTCATAATACAATCAATACTTCCCTTTGCTGGGTTTGATTTCCACTTTGTTTCTATTGCCCTTTCACCCCAATATTTTTCCTTTTATTTCTTAGTCCAAATAGATATTTAAAATCTCAGTAACTGAGAGATAAGGTTCAAAGGACAAATCTGAAATAATCTAAGAGTAGAGGATAATTTGTAAATTTCAATTATCTGTGCTCCCACTGTTGCCATGCAATGAATATTAAATATAACACTCACAATACTGTAAGCTCAGTGTTATGTGTATGAGAAATCTGAGAATCGGTTTTAGTTATTTAAAGCTAGAGATAAGTGATAAAAGAAAAAATCTACAATGTATTCAAAGAAAAATAAAAGAACTTAAAATTAAGGATTCTTTAACATAAAACTGTTGGATGAATTTGGAAAACTGGTGCAGATTACCAGTCCTTCTTCAAAAGCAAAGTAAAATGTTTTAATGTCTGTAACTAAGGCTGCTGTGTCCTATCGTTTCTAACAAGTGAGAATACAGTACTGCTGAACTGTTCTGCCCTCACTACACAATGTTAGCACGCAGCTGTAATTAAATATACTAAGCAAACATCATTAGCTACGCTTCACTGTATGGCATCAGAGAGCAACTCTTGAGTTTACAGGTGGAGGGATAAAACGTCATTGAGTGGTGACTATGCTCTACCACGCTTTTTGTGTTAGCAGTAATGAAAACACTGAAATACCAATGACACTCTGGAATCGTCACTATTTAAAGAAACCTTCAAGTTTACATGCAGGTATTCTGAATTATACATGGGTGTTAAAAATAAAATCGACAAAAACACAATCCATACATCTCCGGAGAATAAAAGCAATGTAAACACGGCAGGGCATTTCCAGGTAGATTCTTCAGTAATAATACACGCTTGCCTATTACAATGTAAAAAGGAGTTTTAATTCTTTAAATTCTGCAAGATTTTTAAATTAGTCAATACCTTCCCTGAATTTTAAATAACTTGAAAAGACCATAAAAGAAAGGAAGAAAGAAGCCAATCATCACAGTTTCCTATTTGGGTGACAATGAATAAAGAACTGAAAAGTAGCTGCACAGAGGGAAGAGTAAACTTGATACACAAGCAGATAGTTCAGTTTCACTCTCAATGACTTTAGAACCTTTATCTTCCCCACAAGATCAACACTGCAAATACCAAGATGTAGTTAATAGTTGGGAAGGCTACGCCCACTAGCATACTTAAATACTTAATGAAAAAAAATTTTTGAATGACTACCAGCACACCTCTTAAACCACTGTTTCACTGATTTACTGCAACTTTACTTAGAAAAACTCCCAGTCTATCCTTTTGGAAGAAATAAAACATCTGGGCATCAAGGGAACATGCCAAGCACGGAGAAAATCTGTCAAAACACCTAGGACAGTATGGCATATTTTTACTATACTGTTCTACGTACTAATTCCCATTGATAAGACGATCAAGTGAAAGAGGCAGTTTCTAAAACAAATGTTATGACTCCAAAGGCAGGCCTCTTTCCTCTATAAACAAACTCAAGATGCGAATATTAGCTGTACTTATTATATATACTGTGAACAGCTCGGCAGTAACCAACCACATCTGCATGGTTCCCCTGGGCTGCAACTCAGCTACGGGACCTGTAGTTGGAGCTTTACCATTTTACACGTTTGGTAGAAGACACAAATGTGAAATATCCTTCCCAGCCAAGGTTCATCGCATGTCTTTGAAAGAATGGTAACACAAAAACAAAGACCAGACCTCTCATATTCACAATCCCAAAGAATCGCTTCTTAGTTACTTAAAAATCAGTGATGGCAGTGTCTGGAAGAGGGCACAAAGTGGTCACAACAGAAAACATGAAGCGCACACTCCCCCACAGTCAACTTGAACACACGAGAAGAAAAAAAGGCGATCCGGTCTCTGAAAGATCGGGAGCAGGTGGGGCTGAGCTGCAGTTCGCCCGGGAGGCCCAGCAGGCGGCCCAAATTCCGCCGCGACCCGGGCACGGCGCAGGAGGCGCGGCCCCCACGGCCCCGTCAACCCCTCCAGCAGCGTCCTACCCCGGCGGCCCCGGACCGAGGGAGAAAAAGGGACCACGAACTCCATCCCCTAGAGCACCCTCGCCCGACCAGACGGGAGCCGCCTCGGGACGGGCAGGACCGCGCGCGGGGTGGGCAGCCCCGCCGCGCCGCCACCGCGACTCCCCGGCCCCCGCCGGGCGCCCCTCGAGCACTCACCCCACTTCTCCGAGGCTCCGGCTGCACCGCTAGCGAGGCCGCGGGAGCTCCGACTTAGGGACCAACTTCTCCATAGCCAGGTGCAGCAGACCGGGAGACGCGGGGGACAGCGGTGGAAAACCGGACCAACGCCGCGATCTCGCCGCCGCGGCTTCCCTAAATCCCCGCGGAGCTGACACATCAACAAAGATGGCGGCGCTGCTGAAATCGGCCCGGCTACAGCTGAGGGGGCGGGGCTCCCTGGAGGAGCCAGTCAGCGTGGAGCAGCCGGTGTGACGCGACGCATCTTGGGGCCAATGTAACCTGTCTGCAGTGGGCGGGGTCGGCGGAGCTCCGCCTCCTGTCCCAGAGCGACCAGCCTGGCTCTCCCGGCACCCACGCCCGGGACAACTGCGCTCAGCTGTGGCTAGTCTTGTCCTACCTGTTACGCCCCTCCGGACCCAAGCGAATTACTTTTGTGGGACGCGCTCACTGGATATAATCCAACTCACCCTGTAGTCCTTCCTCCTATTAGGAGCATAAAGCAATAAAAGAATTCGAAGTTATGACTTCCCAACTCGGATGCACAAACCTTGTACCTGACATGGGCGGAGTCAGCAGGTGTTGCCTGCCCTGTGAGCAGGAGTAGCCTACGTGCCCTTCTGACAAGTCATCCTTAGGCGAGACTATGGGGGTTTCCATAACACCGCGTTCCTGTCCACAGCGTGGCGCCTTCTGCCATTGTTTAATAATAAACTGTTGGTGCTTTCGTCTTTGGCACCCGACTTGAAGCTGCTTGAGCGCGGGGCGTGTCTTCTCCGGGCAGGGTATCTCAGCAAGCAGCATGAGTTTTGATATGCTCTATGATTAGCAACAAAAAGAATATAGGGTGTGTGTTGGGGGGGAGGGGAGTGTATCGAATACTGTGGCCTGTTGGGCCTGAAGAAAGAAGTCAGGTGAACAGTTTCAGTCTCTGCAGACTTTGCAAACCTACTCTATCCAGTAAAGTAATGTTATTTGGTTTAGGGCTTCTTATGCACAACTCGAGTGAAAATAGCTAATTCTGACAATGGTTAGTGCAAGTCTTTGTAAAGCAATACTGTTAGGACAAAGGTTTCAAGGTCTGGGCAGTTCTAAATGTTATTACTTACTCTCTATTAAAACGTAGTACATCATTTTGTAGATGCAGCTGTAAATAGGACGAGCTGACAGGAACTCAACTGGATGAAAGTAGCCAATTGCAAAGAAGAAATCCAAGTGTAGTTGACAAAATAGTGTGTACAGGAAATGGCTTAGCCTCTCCCTTTAGGGAGATGGAGCTTTGTATATGAATCCCGTCTCTGACTTACTATAAGAAAATAAAACTACCTTGCCAGGGTTGTCTCATTTTTTGAATAGATCATGTCAGGAGGTGAACCTCTTGAGTTCAGTAACAAAAGCTGCTACCATTCCGTTGAGCTTTGTTACTAACTGCTGGCAAAAGAGAGGGAGGGAGAGAAAAAAAGAACTTTTTAAAAAATGTTGTGTAACCCTTTCCTTTTAAACAGGAAATAGCACCTCCCTCCTTAAATGAAGATACTGCATTAAAACACTTGTAGTTGAAGTGTCTGTGACAATAAATAAATGATTTTATTTCAAAACAGTAAATTGACCAAATAGTCTAAGTGAGATATATTACTCCAAGGGAAAAAAACCGAAGAAAATTTAATCTTTTTTTACAGTGCTCATATTGTCAGTAATAAGATTTGTTTTTTGGGTTTTTTTTTTGTATTTTTCTGAAGCTGGAAACGGGGAGAGACAGACAGACTCCCGTATGCGCCCGACCGGGATCCACCCGGCATGCCCACCAGGGGCGATGCTCTGCCCCTCTGGGGCGTCGCTCTGTCGCGACCAGAGCCTGGGGCAGAGGCCAAGGAGCCATCCCCAGCGCCCAGGCCATCTCCGCTCCAATGGAACCTCAGCTGCAAGAGGGGAAGAGAGAGACAGAGAGGAAAGAGAGGTGGAGGGGTAGAGAAGCAGACGGGCGCTTCTCCTGTGTGCCCTGGCCGGGAATCAAACCCGGGACTTCTGCATGCCAGGCCGACGCTCTACCACTGAGCAAACCGGCCAGGGTGTATATTTCTGAAATATATATTAGTATTGTTGTAAGGTAACAAAGGCTACAGAATTAATAATATTTTAGAAAGCTGAAAGAACATTTTATTAATTTAGGCTAAGCACGCAGAGGGATTTTGAAAATGATCTTTGGCCCTGGCCGGTTGGCTCAGCGGTAGAGCGTCGGCCTAGCGTGCGGAGGACCCGGGTTCGATTCCCGGCCAGGGCACACAGGAGAAGCGCCCATTTGCTTCTCCACCCCTCCGCCGCGCTTTCCTCTCTGTCTCTCTCTTCCCCTCCCGCAGCCAAGGCTCCATTGGCGCAAAGATGGCCCGGGCGCTGGGGATGGCTCTGTGGCCTCTGCCCCAGGCGCTAGAGTGGCTCTGGTCGCAACATGGCGACGCCCAGGATGGGCAGAGCATCGCCCCCTGGTGGGCAGAGTGTCGCCCCTGGTGGGCGTGCCAGGTGGATCCCGGTCGGGCGCATGCGGGAGTCTGTCTGACTGTCTCTCCCCGTTTCCAGCTTCAGAAAAATGAAAAGAAAAAAAAAAAAAAAAAAAAGAAGAAGAAAATGATCTTTGTACTTGTGTGATTAGCATCAAAACCAGGATGGCAGATAGCATTGTATTGTAAATGCAGAGGGGAAGAGATTTGGATTCTCTGACCTCCCCCACACCTATAAGGAAGCAAGTGAATAGCTAGCCAGGTACAGGAAGAGAAAGATTAAATTAAACCTTTTCTTATATTGATGGGCCATTTACAGGCATTTGTCCCCATGGAAACTACCCCTCCCCTCCTGAAAGTGTATGGTTAATGTATATATATCTCTGAACAAAGGAATGGCAGGTGAATACTAGAAAATATAGGAATATCTTTTAATATGTAGAGTGACATTTTTACTATTGTGTTATCTTGTAAGTTTTAATGTGTAGAAATGTCTTTTTATGAATCCTATAGACAAATGTTATAAACTTGCTAATGAATTGTGTCCCATCCCCCCCTTCATCCTTTTCCCAAATCTGTATAGGTGAAAACAAAGGTTATAAGCTTATGCTGTCATGTCAGGCTTTTTCTCCGCCCATGTATAATTAAGGGTATATAACCAGCCCCTAGAATATTATAGGCACACACAATTTCGGACTGCTGCCCCGTGTAAGCTATATGCGGCCAGCATATTTAATAAATTTCCTCCTTTAATAAAACTTTTCCAAATTCATCTGGACTGGGTGTCTCTACGTGAACTTGATGAAATGAGGTACAAAGCCTTTCAGAATCTGGGGTGCAGTACTTTATAACAGTATAAAGCATATGTAAAGCCAGGAGGCAGGGCAATGGCCACCACAGCAGCCCGACCCATGCAGGTTCCCATTGGATTCGGACAGTCGGTAAAGAAACAACGGAGCCACAAACTGATGGGCCTTCATCTTTAATCCTAGCTTGCACCCGGTGGGCAAGTAAAAACACACACTGGGCTCCAAAACCCAATCACATTCAGTGCTCACAAAGCTACTGATTTATCTGAGTTTCCTAGAATAAAAGGTTTCTAGCTCACCAGACTTATTCTCCTCAATTCCCCATCTCCTTCCTTATTCCAGATAGAAACTCTGCACAAACTGGCATCTCACTCAGCACTCCGCCATCTTGGCTGCTTCTCCTGGCCACATGGCCTCTTTCTGCTCTCTGCTCTGTTCTCTCCTCTAATTGTCCCAGGAACCAAGAGCCCAAACTCCCGTTCTACCCCCACTTTATACTGTAGATTCAAACCCTTTAATCCAATATACAAAATAGGGAAGTCTCTAATACAGTCACTTCTCTGAGGCATGATTGGATTGTACCACCCACATCAAGATGGGTGGGAGAGGCTTAATCCCAAAACCAAGCCCCAGGCTACAATGATCCTGTCTGCCTCCAACACACATTAATATCACCTGAGCGACGGCATCTTTAACAAAGTGAGCATAATACATTTTATCCGCCCAACAGCATATAAGTAATTGTCTTCCAGGAACCAAGATTATCAGTATTGGAGAAATGAAATACAAATATAAAATCAAATTAAATAAAAACTCCCCAGCTCTAAATATTAATTTAGAAACATCTGTAGGAACTCATGGGGCATTTCTTTTTATCATTATAAAAGAAAGTCTGGTTGTGTACAATCAATGAGTACATAACCAGATAGAACTAAGTAAAATAAGTTGATGCTTCTCTCTCTTTCTCCCATCTCCCCACCCCTTCCTTTCTTTCTCTCTCTCAAATCAATGGGAAAAAAATTTTTTTAAAAGGCTGCACACTAAAAAGGCCAAGAACAATGATCAATCCAATGCACACTCCTATTCTCCAGACTATGATCTCTAAATATAATTTCCCACTGATAGATACGTAAATTTCAAACTGGCCTCTTGATGTTCCGCTTATCTGTCAGACCTCACCCTTACTGGACTATTGACCCTGAGACAGAGGAATTCCAAAAGCTGACAAGCCGCCCCAAGGAGGGGCTCCGGACATACCAACTTTTGATTCAACACCCACATGCTCAAAGCCCCCAAGGAGGGGCATTCCGGACATACCAGGACTTTTGCCTCAGTATCCCCTCAGGCTCTCCCAAACACTATATAACTCGCCCCTAGTCTGTAACCGGTGCTCTTCTCCCCCAGGAGAAGTGCCTGGCAGGGTTCCTTTCTTCCTTTCAATAAAGCCTGTTACTCTGGTCTTTCGGTCTCCCATGGATTCCAACATTTGGTGCCGAAACCCGGGACAGGGTACTAACTGCCTGGACGATCCCTCTTTGCCGTTCAAACTTACAACCAGGGAAGCAATGGGCAGCGGCAGCTCGTCCCGGGCTTACTCCCTGATTCTGTTTGGACGTGTAATTGTGGGTTGACTGGCCGGCAGTCTAACCCTGTCCTGAACCCCTGCTGGACCAGAAAGGTAAGGAGTTTCTCCCTTCCCCTTCCCCGGTTGGCCTCTAAATTTCTCTCTAAAAACACCCCTTTCTGGTCGGACAGTTTTCTCTGACACACCTCATGTTTTGAGGGGTTTGACTTTAAGTCTCAGTGGACTGCATGGAAGACTAGGCGCCTAGCCAAACCTCTCCACTCTCTCGGACTTCTTGTCCTCGGAGCTCCCTGACAGGTGGTGACAACCTCTATCAGGGACGACTCCCCCACACGGAGATTCTCTCCTCTTGAGACAATGACAAAAGGCGGGGACGCCCCCTCTTGCTCACCTGTCTCCACTATGGGCTCTTCAGGGTCTAAGCCTTCTGACCAGACCCCTCTAGGATGTCTCATAAAAATCCTCACCAAATTTGGTCTCTCAGACCTCAAACCAAAGAAATTAACCTTCTTCTCTAACACGGCATGGCCTTAGTACAGACTAGACAATGACTCCCATTGGCCTGAAAACAGGACATTCGATTATAATATCCTAAGAGATCTTGACAATTTCTGCCACCGGACGGGGAGGGCATTAGAAATTCCTTACATGCAGGCTTTCTTCTCCTTTCTCTCCTGTCCTTAATTTCTGTACTTTCTGTTCTACACGCAGGCCGGTTTTGGCCAAAGAAACCTCAACTAAAACCTCTGCTCCTAATCTTTCCTTCTCCATGGACTCCCAAACTCTCTCCTTCTCCTGCCTGACCCCCTGGGAACCCCTCTCTCGGGACCCCTCTCTAGTCTCTCAGCAAATCTTTTTGCTGGAGTCTCTTCCCTCCAGAAAGCTCTTCCCTTCACTGAATCCTGTTTTCTCATTTCACCAGTCTCTCTTTCTCCTCCCCTGCTGGCCGGGGGCCTTTCCCTTCTCTACTGTGTTCTTCATCACCTCCCCCCTTAGAAACTGTGGCTCTGGCTGCGGTGCCTGTCTCATCTCTGACCTCTCTTTCCTCCTTACAAACTGCAGTTCTGTCTGTCTCCTCTCCGACCCCTCCTCCTTCCTTACAAACTGTGACTGTGCCTCTTTCCTCCTTGCCCTCTCCTCTCTCTCAGAGCTCTAAATCCTTTTGACTCCTCTGACCATGTGGCACCACACCAATACTTTAACTTCCTTCTCTCCTCCTGCAGATTCTGACCCTCCTTCTTTCCATCCAGCTGCTCACACTGTCCATCCACCTGCTTTCTCTCTTCCTCCTCTATGCTGGCAACTCCCTGCCATCTCGAAAAACTTAAAAAGCAGAATTATATTAAGCTATGTAAGTAATCCGTCTTGTCTCTTTGTCATAAAATATCTCTAGTATAATTTGAATTGAAACAACTAAAGCGCGCTCATTTAAATTTCTTAATTCATAATATGTGAAGTCTTTGTTTAATGTGTAACTGTGTCTGTTTCTAAGGCCTTAAACCAGTAATTACCCACCTCATAAACCAGGTTTACTCATCCCCACAGAATCTCCCTGCAATACCCCCATCCTTCCTGTTCGAAAACCTTCAGGAGCTTATCACCTCATACAAGCCTTATACCTAATCAATGAGGCAGTAATTTCTCTCCATCCAGTAGTCCCTAATCTCTACAAATTACTGTCACACATTTTCTCAAACACCACTCACTTCATGGTCCTAGACCTCAAAAATGCCTTCTTTACCATTCCTCTACACCCTGACTCTTACTTTCTGTTTGCCTTACCCAGACACTAATGCAGCCCAGCAGTTTACCTGGATTGTTTTACCCCAGGGGAATCAGAAACAGCCCACACCTGTTTCTGCAGGCGCTAGCTCAGGATTTAGCAGCATGCAATCTCAAAACTACTACTCTCTTACAATATGTAGATGACCTACTCCTCTGCAGCCCCTCCCTGCCTGCCTCAAGGAGACTCACCACCACCCTTCTTAACTTCCTCACTATGAAGTGTTATCCTGTCTTCTCTGCTAAGGCTCAACTTCATTCTCAGTCCATAGTCTATCTAGGCATCACCTTAACCCCCACCACCTGAAGTGTCACCCTAAATCAAACTCAGACCCTCCACAGTCTCCAACCATCTACCACCACAGATCAAATCTTTTCTTTCCTCGGTCTAATAGGCTTCTTTAAACACTGAATTCCCAATTTTGCTCTCTTAGTCAAGCCCCTCAGTGAGATCTTCTGAGCATGGCTTTTAAGGTCTATAATGACCAAGGAAGTAATAGAAAATGCAAATAAGGCCCAAAAGAAGTCAGGAAATACCAGCTTTTGGCTCCAGCGCCCTAAGGGGTTTCATAGCATTTCATCAGGGCCCTGCTCCAGAGTGGAAAGAAAGGTCATTGAACTGAAGCCTGCCAGGCTTCCTGGCCCCACCAGTGACACACCTGTGCTGTGGAAAGAGGGACATGAGAAGGTAAGCTGCCCCCTTTCTCCGTGGAGGGAGGGTTCAGTCTCTTCTAGCCCTGCTCCAGCTACCTGTGACCTGACCTTGCCCAGCGTGCTGGGAATTGCCACTGAAGGCCCAAGGACATCGTTCACGAGCCTAAGGTATTTCTTCCAAGTAGCAGATAAACTGATCTCATTTCTTGTAAACACAAGGGCCATCTACTATGCCTTACCTGAATATTTAAGTTTTATTTATCCCTCAAAGATCTCTACTGTGGGTATTGACAGTCTGATTTTATTGCTTTATTTAATGTTTAGTATCTCCTTTGTTCCTCTTATCTCAATGCCCCATGCCTATTATAGGCTGGGACCTGCTGGTAATTTCAGCTAGAAGCAGAGGTCACTAGGACTTAAACTCTAACTGCAAAGTATAGAAATGTAATACCCTTTCCCTAAGTACTTACAGGTTTTATAGGTCACTCAGCAAACTGTTCAACACTGTCCAAGAGGCACTTCCAGCATTACATCACCCAAGGACTGACTTTCACATGGACAGGTCCACACACCATGATCCTGACAACTCCCACTGCTGCTAAAATAGAAAAACGGAATGCCTTACTCCAATCACAACCCTGAAGCTGGTTGGTCTACGTATGGCAAATATATGAAAAAACTAAGGACCCTTTTAGTCAGGCTTTGGGAAAAGGGAAACTAGGATAAAAAGAAAGTCAACTTGATTGTCACAAGAGGTTAAAATTTTTTAAATCAAGAGTTCTGACTAGAAAGGAATTGTATAGTTTTGATAATAGAAGGTATAAGGTATGGAAATACTTTTGAAAGAAAAAGGAAAAGCAAGTTGTTATGAAGGCCAGTTATTTCTGGATAAGAAAGTGCATGAAAGTTGAAGGTTTATGTAAGTTGTAGAAGGTTTGTGCAGGTTGTAGGAGATTTGTACCGAGAAAAAAGAATTTGTACAGTCAGAAAACTGGTTTTCAAAGAATGTTTAATCAGTCACCCTAGCTAACAATCCTCGACCCTCCCCACTTATTAGGACGACTCTTTCCTCCACCCTGACCATTTGGAGCTCAGAGACAGAGAAACAAAACCGACCCCTTGTCCTTCTATTCTCTGTTCACCTCTCAGCCTGCCTCACCAAACCAAATCAGGTGCTTTCTACTCGTGTGGGACCAACACCTATCTGCGTCTCCATACTAGTTAGACAAAAACCTGTACCCTAATCTATCTCACCCTAAATATCAACCTAATCCCACTCTATGAGCCTCTTCCAGTTCCTAATACACTATCCATCAATGTAAGGACCAAACAAGCTATACAGGTAATTTCTCTTCTTATTGCTTTAGAAATCTCTACAAAAGTAGATCTAGGGACAAGGGGACTAGCCACACTGCCCTGTCTTATTCCTATTTACTCTCTCTCTCTCTCTCTTTCTCTTTCTCTGAAGCCCAGCTAATTCATAAACATGGAATTAGTGGTTTCACACAAACTGAGCGTCTTACTATTGTCTTTCATTAGTCCACTCACTCTCCTATTTACTTTTCTAACTTTTAAACCCTGCCTCTTACATTTGTTTACTAGTTTCTTACAGAACTGCATGCAGACCTTCACCAATCAGACAACTGGAAAAATCTACCTAACCCTACACATCAACCCTGAAACCTGCCCTCATGAAACAGAAAAATCTGAAACCCTGTATCAGCAAACCTCCTAAATTCTATCTTTCAACCTCTACAGGTCCCCTAACCCTAAAGCTTTCCCATGTCCCTGAAGAACTAGGAGAATAAATAGCAACACCTGTTAACGCTTCTCAGTCTTTTTCCCTTCACATAGTAAAAGGACAAGATCACTGGATCTTCTTGGAGCCTACAAATGGACATGAAACATTTCTTTTAACTCAAGCTAACTGCTCTCTCCAGGTCTGCCAGGAAAAAATATCTCTAACTTTACCATGGAAGAACTTTCACACACATACCCCTATACAACCCTCCTTATCTCTGCATTGCTAATCTCCAAATACCTGCCTTTTTCTTTATTAAGTTCCTACAGGCCGGGATGAGAGAAATGTCTAGGATTACCTACAATCAAATGCTCCTACACTCCTATTCCCCAGTACCCCAAGGAGAACTTCATGAGGGAAATATCAAATAGGTAGGGATGACAGCAGGAAGAAGCCGCCCCTCAGCCCGAGAAGTTCCCTCCTGAATGTTCTCCAAACCCTCTTCCTTTTTAACCACACATACTCAGTCCTTCTAAAAATTTACACCAACAGGTTCCCTGTCTCTTAAAATCTCCACATGTCCTCCCATTTGAGAGGAACCAGACCAGCACGTCTCATAAGGCTCATCCAGGAGACTATGCATAACCATGTCACTCTGTCCACTTGGCACTCGCAGCAAGCAACTGACAATTATCACCCCGCAAAATTTTACTTCCTCACTCAGGTTTTCAGAGACATCACCTGGTTCAGACCTTACAGCATGGAAATTGATGACCTCCTTAACTGGATGAGGGACTTGGCTTGGCAAGATTCCCTTCTTGAGTTCTCTCCAGAAGAAGAAATAATTTTCCAACTTTTTCTCCTCATCAACCTTCACCATATATTATAAAATTAATAACTGCCTTTCTTTTATATGTAACCACAGAGTTGAGACATGATAGATACGTAAATTCCAAACTGGCCTCTTGATGTTTCGCTTATCTGTCAGACCTCACCCTTACTGGACTATTGCCCCTGAGACAGAGGAATTCCAAAAGCTGACAAGCCACCCCAAGGAGGGGCTCCGGACATACCAGGACTTTTAATTCAACACCCACATGCTCAAAGCCCCCAAGGAGGAACATTCCGGACATACCAGGACTTTTGCCTCAGTATCCCCTCAGGCTCTCCCAAACATTATATAACTCGCCCCTAGTCTGTAACCGGTGCTCTTCTCCCCCAGGAGAAGTGCCTGGCAGGGTTCCTTTCTTCCTTTCAATAAAACCTGTTACTCTGGTCTTTCGGACTCCCATGGATTCCAACACCCACAAAAGTTCACCTGGGCTCCTGTTGGAGATCAAGGCCTGATTCTAAGTCCGAGGCAAGAAATCTATAAGAAAGCCTTGATCACATTGGTTGTACAAGGAAACAAAGAAGAAAGCAAAGTGAATAGGAGTTGGGTCAAAAAGACTTAGGAGGCAATTTAAAGGTGCTTCCACAGATCAAAGCTAGGACAATTTTAGCACTCAAAAGTATAACAACAGCAATTGATTGAGACACATCTCCTATGTTAAAAACCAGCGAGTGTGCTGATTTTTAAAAACATCATTGGTCACCTCTGAAGGATGCCAAAGAAGTATCACATTCCGAAAACCAAAGAATTGAGCATCCTGCCTTTCCTGTTATAAAGTAAATCTCAATCAAATAGTTGATGTAGAAAAATTTTTTTTTCTTAATAGATTTCCAGGTAATAAATGCAGAAGATAGACAATCACCATTTTGCACACACCTATGAAATAATGGATGGATCTAGGTGATGATAGAATCAGCAGTGATCTAGACTCACTAGGTGGACAGCTGGTAGGAAACTTTATAGTGGACAGATGAGGCCGACAACACTTGAACCTGCTAGACCGATTTTAATATCCCCCAGAGAACAACTAGATATTAAGTGTCTTCTGATGTGTTGCAACAGAGGATTTGCAACAGCACCTGTGAAGTACTCTGCCAGAGCGGTCGCTATCGACAAACTCCAACGTGGGAAAAACTGAAGTTACTTTAATATATAATTTGCAAAAAAAATATGAAAGGGTTAAAAGATAAACCTCTTTTTAAAATACATAATACTAGTACAGGATCTTGTTTGGAGCTTGATTTTAACATACCAACTATTAAATACCATTTGAGACTATCTGAAAAATTTAAATACTAATTATTGATATTAAAAAAATGTTTTTAAAGAGAGATAAATTTTGCTGATGTTCTATAAAAGTCATAATTTTTTTTTTTTTTTTTTTTTACAGAGACAGAGTCAGAGAGAGGGATAGATAGGGACAGACAGACAGAATGGAGAGATAAGAAGCATCATCAATCATCAGTTTTTCATTGCAACACCTTAGTTGTTCATTGATTGCTTTATCATATGTGCCTTGACTGTGGGCCTTTAGAAGACCGAGTAACCCCTTGCTCGAGCCAGTAACCTTGGGTCCAAGCTGGGGAGCTTTGCTCAAACCAAATGAGCCCGAGCTCAAGCTAGAGAGCTCGGGGTCTCGAACCTGGGTCCTCTGCATCCCAGTCCGACACTCTGTATACTGTGCCACTGCCTGGTCAGGCAGGATTACTAAAATTTTAATATTTAAATTTAACCTTCATTTTATAATTTAAAAAAACAATATTGATTTTAGTGGGATAGGAATTATGAGGAGAGAGAGAGAGAAAGAGAAACATACATTGATTTGTTGTTCCACTTATTCATACATTTACTGCTTGATTCTTGTATGTGCATGCCCTAACCAGGGATGAAACCCACAATCTTGGTGTATCAGGATGATGCTCTATCCAACAGAGTTACCTGGCTAAGGCCTAGCCTTTATTTTAAATTAATATATATTGCTAAGAACTATTTTATTTATTAATACATGGTTTTTAATTTACAGGATAACATCTTTATGTATGGAGGCAGAATTGAGACAAATGATGTCAATGTCACAGATGAATTATGGATTTTTACATACATAGTCAGTCATGAAGTACAAAAACTCCCACTGTCCTTGGACATGGTCAGCAATATGCTGTGGAGGGATGAGCCCGCGCTCAAGCTGGTGACCTTGGGGTCTCGAACCTGGCTCCTCCGCATCCCAGTCCGACGCTCTATCCACTGCGCCACCGCCTGGTCAGGCAAAAGTCATGATCTTTTAAGTGTACATATTCAGATATGTAGGGATGAAAACATACACTGTCTCAGAAAGTAATGAAGTGTTCAACACCAACAAAAAGTAAAAACAGGCCCTGGCCGGTTGGCTCAGTGGTAGAGCGTCGGCCTGGCGTGCAGAAGTCCCGGTTCGATTCCCAGCCAGGGCACACAGGAGAAGCGCCCATCTGCTTCTCCACCCCTCCCCCTCTCCTTCCTCTCTGTCTCTCTCTTCCCCTCCCGCAGCGAGGCTCGATTGGAGCAAAGATGGCCCGGGCGCTGGGGATGGCTCCTTGGCCTCTGCCCCAGGTGCTCGAGTGGCTCTGGTCGCAACAGAGTGACACCCCGGAGGGGCAGAGCATCGCCCCCTGGTGGGCGGGCCGGGTGGATCCTGGTCGGGCGCATGCGGGAGTCTGTCTGACTGTCTCTCCCCGTTTCCATCTTCAGAAAATACAAAAAAAAAAAAAAAAAAAAAAAAGTAAAAACAACAATCCCATCTGATGGGAGTATGTCAAGGGAGAACAGAAGCCAACTGAAAGAGCTCTCAATGGTGAAAGTTGGAACAAATTAAGCAAGGGAATAACATAGTGTTGGATTATAACCCAAACTATAAAATAAAGGGTATGTTAATATAGAGAGGGACTGGTGATTAAGTGTGTTAATAAATGGAGAAGAGACAAATCTCCATGCAAAAGATTTCCAAATAATTTCTGAAGGTGCTCTGCCCTTCAGAAGTAGAAGTAAAACTCTTCTCCCTTAGGTATAGATTGCGCATAACGACTTCCTTCTAAAGTGTATAGTATGGAAAAGGAGGGGAAAAAAAGAAACTTTATCATAGAGAAAACTGACAAACTCTTGCTAGGTTTTCATGGAAACCATCATTGTTGTTATGTTGTAAAGTACCATGCCCCAGATGCTAAAAGGTACTGTACCTCACCTCTGCGAGTTTACGTAGAGACACCAAGTCCAGATGAGTTTTGAAGGGTTTTATTAAAGGAGGAGATTTATTAAATATGCTGGCCGCATATGGCTGACATGGGGCATTTGCAGACCTAAATCCTGTGTGTGAAACACATCTCAGGGGCTGGTTATATACCCTTGATCACACACAGGCTGGGGGAAGCATGACATCATAACACAATTGTTAACAAGCCCACAACATTTGTTTAGGGGATACACAAAAACATTAAGACTTTCAAGGTAACACAATCAAAGACATTTACAATCTTTCAGGATTCATCTTCCTTCCTTTGCCTAGAGGTATGTTACTCTCAAGATTCCAGGAAGGGAGGTGTGTAAATTCTGTCTCTTATTGAGAGGTAAAAGTTCCTCAGTTAACCTTTATTCTATAGTTAGAACTAAATGACCCATTGTCCTTGCAAGCCAGAAACTTCTACATTCTTCTCCCTCCCTCCCCAAAAGAAGGACAGGACAGGAAAGCCTGACCTTTACTCCTAAAATATTAATATTAATTTTGCAGCTTTTTGGTACCTTACTACAGTTAATCAGGGTGACAGAATACATACTTGGTATAATGCAATACAAATGGCACTTTGTTGTTTTTGTTTTTTTTGTATTTTTCTGAAGCTGGAAGCGGGGAGGCAGTCAGATAGACTCCCGCATGTGCCCGACCAGGATCCACCCAGCATGCCCACCAGGGGGTGATGCTCCACCCATCTGGGGTGTCACTCTGTTGCGACCAGAGCCATTCTAGAGCCTGAGGCAGAGGCCACAGAGCCATCCTCAGCGCCCGGGCCAACTTTGCTCCAATGGAGCCTTGGCTGTGGGAGGGGAAGAGAGAGACAGAGAGGAAGGAGAGGGGGAGGGGTGGAGAAGCAGATGGGCGCTTCTCCTGTGTGCCCTGGCCGGGAATCGAACCCGGGACTCCTGCACGCCAGGCTGACGCTCTACCACTGAGCCAACCAGCCAGGGCCACAAATGGCACTTTGTAAACTTCCTTCTAATAACTCTTACCTCTAGTTTGTTTGTTTTTATTTTTAAGCAAGAGACAGAGACAGACAGTCAGAAAGGGACAGACAGACTACACTGGATGGGAGAGAGATGAGAAGCATCAACTGATAGTTGCAGCACCTTAGTTGTTTATTGATTGTTTTCTCATACGTGCCTTGACTGGGGTGGGGAGCCCTCCAGTGGAACCAGTCACCCCTTGCTCAAGCCAGTGACCTTGGGCTTAAGGCAGAGACCATAGGGTCATGTCTATGATCCCATGCTCAAGCAGGTGACACCGCACTCAAGCTGGTGAGCCTGTGCTCAAGCCAGATGAGCCCACGCTCAAGCCAGCAACCTTAGGGTTTCCAACCTGGGTCCGTAGTGTCCCAGGTAGACACTCTTTCCATTGTGCCACCACCTGGTCAGGCCATAACTCCAGTTTTATTATAAGAAAAACATCAAACAAATTCCAGCAATAAAGCATCCTACAAAATACCTGGCCAGTACTCCTGGAAGATGTCAAGACTGTCCAAACAGGGAAAGTATGAATAACTGCCATAGCCAAGAAGAACCTAAGGAGCCATGACAACTAAATGTTGTATGGTATCCTGAATGGGACCCTGACTCAGAAAAAGGACAATAGATTAAAAAAGAAAAAAGAAATCTACAGAAACTATGGACTTTAGTAATAATGTATCAATATTAGTTCCTTAATTGTAATAATATATCCTACTAATATAACATTAGTAAAGGGGAGAGCGGGTGTGACTTTTGTGGTAACTGCACAGTTTTCTCTATTTTGTAGATTTAAAGATTCAAATAAGTTTGCAAATATGATATATATGTTTGCTCGCTTATAGTTTGCACTAGATGTGGGGGACAGGCTGTAAGCAGGCAGGGTCCTTACAGCCTAAGGCTTAGTTTTAAGCCTAAATTTTTCCCCACACCCTTGACTGTTGCATAATAGGGGGTGGTGCACTCTTATGAGGAATCCCATTTATGCCTCAGATAACTGGCTTTGTATCAGAGACTTTCTTGTTTGTATATTGGATTAAAGGTTTTGATTTCTACACTATAAAATGAGGCAGAGGAGCCCATGCTGGAGGAGAGCAGAGAAAGGCCACATGGAGGAGAGAAGCAGCCAAGATGGTAGAGTGCTGAAGGAGAAGCCAGTTTGTGCAGAGTTTATGCAGAGAGGAGGAGATGGAGAACAGAGGTGAACAAGGATGGTGAGGTAGAAACCTTTGATTCTAGGAAACTCGGATAAGTCAGTGGCTTTGGGAGCCCTGAATGGAAAGGAAAATGTTTTCCCACTGTATGTATTTCTTGCCTGCGGGGTGCAAGCTAGGATTAAAGCTAATGCCCACCAGTTCTTGGCTCCGTTGTTTCATTACCATCTGTCAGAATCAAATGCGAACCTGCACCAGCCAGGCAGCTGTGATGGTGGCCGCAGCCCCTGGCTATACAAAGCTGATATAAAAAAATAATAAATAGAAAAGAAAAAGAGCAAAATTTGTTTCAAAACAATGGTGGGAGGGACTGTGTGTATGTGTGTGGGGGCCGTTAGCAGCCAAGAAGATTGACTATGAATTGATAATGTTGAAATTGGGTGATGGATACATGGTGGTACCAGTTTTCTCCTGAACTTGTTGGAAAGGTCCATTGTTTTACATTATGTTTTAAAAATATTTTATTTCGGTGACATCAACATATAATGACTTCTCTTAGTAAGGAGGGAAAAAAACCAATTATGTCAGTTTAGTTTCCAAGACCAGGCAGAGGAGGTGGTTAATTTGCAAAGCCTTGTAAGGTTTTTAAGTGGTTACTGCCAGCCAAGTGAGTTTGGCAGAGACAAGGTCTGCAGCTTTCAGCACAAAACTTGCCCTCCAGGTTCCCACAAACGCCCTCCTAGAAGATGCTACAACAAAAACTATGTTGTTTCCCCAAAGGAACTTTCTGGGCGGCTTTGGTATCGTCTTGCCGCACAGATGCACCGGCCAGTTCTAGACTGCCGCTTCCTTTTCCGGGGCGCGTGGAAGCGCCTGTAGGTGGCTCGCCGGAGGGCGCAGGGGGGGGCGGGGGCGGTGTGTAGGTGGGTGCGGACTGCGCAGGCGCAGCCTGCGGGGCCTCGACGGTGAGCTGGGCAGTGAGGCTGTCGGGCACCGGCTGAGGTCACCACAGCCAGAATTTGGAGACAGGTTGGCGTCAGTGGCCCTTTTGCCTCTTTCCAGGTCAAGGTTCCCAGGCACAGGCGAGGGTGAAGGGGACTGCGTGTGGGTTGCGGGGCTTTGGGTATTTATTTGAGGGGCCGGACGTTGGGCGCTGGACGTTGAAGTCGGGCGTTGAGGGCAGGCGTTGAGCAGGTATAAGAATCGTGGAAGTGGAGAGAGGACGGAAGGGTGCGGGTGGCCCTGGGACCTTGGCTGGGAAGGGCAGGTCTAGGGTTGGAGACTTTGGTGTGGGGAGGGTACCATGCTGAAGGGAGGAGCAAGGGACCAGGATGTTGGAATTGAGCCTCTGGGCCAGCGAGGGCCCAGCAGTATCCTTGCAAAACAGCATTTCCAGGCCTGACTCTCAAAAATGTGAATGCCAGCTTGCGGAGGGGACCTTTTCCCTCTTCTCTCTTAAAGAAACTAGATTGTAGATTCATTACCTTTGATTAACTCAAAATTATGGTGCAAACCATTAAAAAAAATAGACATTTTCCTCTACCTCCTACCTCCTACCTCCTGTAGGAAAGGAAGGTGCATCACAGCATTGGCTTAGCTTTGAGTAAATCAGCATTGGATTATTTTACAAGTGTTTATAGCATGCTTTCTGTGTGCTGATCACTTGTTGATAATCCGCGCCTGCTGTAAATACGCTTGCCCTGTTGGCCTCTGCAATAAGGACGATTCCTCTGCTTCCCATATTGAGCCACCAGCGTACTGAATGCGAAATTGCATGACCTAGGGATGTGACCTGGATTATTTTATCTCATCTGTGGGAGGGGCGGGGAGGAGGCATGTTCCTTCACGGTTTCACCTTTTCAGGTCTGCCTTCCTCATCAGTAGGAGTAAAGAAACAGGGATGTATTAGTCTTTAAATTATTTCCGTCTTAAAACATGCAAACTGGTCCCATATGAGTGGAAGAAATTCTTTATATGCGGGAGTGGTATAAAAGTAAATTACTAGAAATAATACCTGCCTTTTAGGAAGTTGCTATTGGCCACATTTTACAGCCACCGAATCTTCGAAGGGTGAAGAGATCTGACTAAGCACAGTTACATAGGCGAGATGAGACTGTTCACTCTTGGGTCTGACCAAGTTTAAAGCTCATGTTCTGCTGAAGCATTGAGTATTTATTTATTTATTTATTTATTTTTGGACACTCTTTCTGATGAAAGGCAGTGTTGTTTTTGTTTTTTTTTAATTCATTTTTTTAGAGAGGAAAGAGAGAGGGAGAGAAGGGAGGAGGAGCTGGAAGCATCAACTCCCATATGTGCCTTGACCAGGCAAGCCCAGGGTTTCGAACTGGCGACCTCAGCATTTCCAGGTCGACGCTTTATTCCCTGCGCCACCACAGATCAGGCTGAACCATTGAGTTTTATAGATTTAAAACTGTTTTTCTTTGAGTAGCCATTCTCTCCATATGGGGTTACCAGGAAGACAGAAGCAAACTTTAGGGAAGTGTAAAGCCAGTAGCCGCGGCCACCATCAGAGCCGCCTGGCCTTTGCAGGTTCGATTAGGATTCGGACAGATGGTAATGAAACAATGGAGCCAAGAACTGGTGGGCCATTACCTTTAATCCTAGCTTGCACCCAGCAGGCAAGTAAAAACACACACTGGGCTCCAAAACCCACTCATTCAGCGCTCACAAAGCTACTGAATTATCTGAGTTTCCTAGAATCAAAGGTGTCGACCTCACCAGCCTTATTCTCCTTGGTTCCCCATCTCCTCTCTCTGCACAAACTCTGCACTAATTGGCTTCTCTTTCAGCACTCCACCATCTTAACTGCTTCTCCTCTACTCCACGTGGCCCTTCTCTGCTCTCCTCTCTAATGCTAATCTTAGGAACTGAGAGAGAGCAAGCTCTGGGTCTGCCCCATTTTATAGTGCAGAAATCCAAACTAATTCAATATACAAACAAGGAAGTCTCTGATACAAAGTCACTTATCTGAGGCATAGTGGGATTCCTCATGAGAGTGCACCACCCTCTATCAGGTAACAGTCAAGGGCAGGGGTCCCCAAACTACAGCCCGTGGGCTGCATGTGGCCCCCTGAGGCCTTCTATCCGGCCCCCGCCACACTTCCGGAAGGGGCACCTTTTTCATTGGTGGTCAGTGAGAGGAGCACAGGATGCATCCACATCCTGTGCTCCTGGAGCACTGTATGTGGTGGCACCACAAAGCGCGGGGTCGCTCACTACTTCCGGTGACGTGGGATGACACGTCACAGCTCCGGAAGCGCGTCATATCACTTGTTATGGCTAGCAGTGACAAATATGGAACCAAACATTGACCATCTCATTAGCCAAAAGCAGGCCCATAGTTCCCATTGAAATAGTGGTCAGTTTGTTGATTTAAATTTACTTGTTCTTTATTTTAAATATTGTATTTGTTCCTATTTTGTTTTTTTACTTTAAAATAAGATATGTGCAGTGTGCATAGGGATTTGTTCATAGTTTTTTTTATAGTCCAGCCCTCCAATGGTCTGAGGGACAGTGAACTGGCCCTATGTGTAAAAAGTTTGGGGACCCCTGGTCAAGGATGTGGGGAAAAGCTTAGTTTTAAAACTAAGCCTTAGGCTATAATAACTTTGCCAGCTTACAGCCTATCTCCCACACCAAGAGCGAGCAAACATATGTATCATATTTGCAAACTTATTTGACCCACAAGAAGAAAACCAAGTTACAGCTAAGTAACTGCTGCGTGCATTTTATGGTATTAAAAGAAAGGAGAGGGCTTAGATCACTATTAGTATTGTGTCCTGCGATGCTCCCACCCTCTTAAGGAAGAAGCAGGATTCCAAGGGAGCAAAAAGGATCATTGTTTCATTTGATCATTCTGTCATTGGTTGATTCTTGTATGTGCCTATATATAGGGACAATGCAAACCAACTGAGCCACCCAGCCAGGGCTGCCAAGGGCTTAGTTTTGCTTTTAGGACTGTATATGTTAGTCACTTCCAGTCCACTGCTATTTTACTACATCAGTGATTCCTTTAACGTAAAATTTGTGGACCCTTCTTATCTCCTGTGTTAGCTAATGAAATGCCTAATTACTATAGATTTGAGAGTGGTCATAAATGCATTTTTATTCATCACCAGTAGCATGTAAAAATAATGGATTACAAATGGGAGAAATAGCTTGTTTCAAAACTGGCCGAGGTTAGCCTATGAGGTATTCTGACCCTTGCAGCAATATTTGTTACCCCTCTGTACCTGTATAACTGAAGTCTGCAGCTGAAGGTTGGAAGCACAGCATTAAGGTACAGGACCTGCCCCAGGATGCCCAGGGGTTAACAAAGGATGAAGTCAAGTAGGGATAAGTGCAAACTCTTACTGGTGTTCTTGCTTGTGTTGCAATTCAGGCTTAAGTCTATATGTGTGTTAAAATTTTATAGAACTATAAATCAAAAAGGAAAAGGCAATTTTATCATATGATAAACATTTTAAAAAAATGAGTTCCAGTTGATTTTAGGTTACTATGAGTTTTCTGTGTATTCACAGCAGTCCTGGCTGCCTGCACTAAAAGTTTGTACCCAAATGGAAGTTAATGTTGACAGTCAGGGATAGCATGATTCTGCTATTGACTGGCTGTTGGCCCACATCTGGAATATGGGAGGGGAGTCATGTGTATAAGAGGATTTCTGAACTAGAGAAAGTCCAAAATTGTGAGGAGTCTGGAAGTTGAATTACATCAGCAGCTGAGGACCTGGAGGAAAGGGGACATGATGGCTAACTCAGATGTTTGAAAGGTTGTGATCACAGGCCAGCAAGAGGAGCCAGTCAGTGGGAAAGAGAACCATCTATTAAAGAAGAATCCAATAGCCTGACCAGGCAGTGGCGCAGCAGATAGAGCGTCAGCCTGGTATGCTGAGGACCCAGGTTCGAAACCCTAAGGTTGGCAGCTTGAGCACGGGCTCATCCAGCTTGAGCATGGGGTCACCGGCTTGAGCCCGAGGGTGCTGGCTTAAGCAAGGGGTCACTGGCTCGGCTGTGGCCCCCAACTCCCCAATCAAGGCACATATTATAAAGCAATCAATGAACAACTACGGTGCCACAACTACAAGTTGATGCTTCTTATCTCTCTTCCTTCCTGTCTGTCCCTCCATCTCTTTATCTCTCTGAAAAGAAAGAAAGAAAAAGAAAAGAAAGAAAGAAATATGCCATGCAATAGGATGTCCAAAAATGAAAGAAAGTAGAAATTTCTAGTTATAGAACAGGTTCTTGAATAGGGAAAAGCAAATGAGGTGTTGTTCTACCTAAATTTTCCACAATAGGTGGAACTTCTCTTAAACTTAAATCCATTGCTGGCTTAAACTTTTTACAGTGTGTTGAAGACTGATTGTTGTTGTTCCTAAAGTCAAATATATTTACTAATTTTGGGATTTGAAGAGTTATTGTAAAACAAAGTTTTGCTATTTCAGTGAGCCTCATAGCATGATATAATTCTCCGTTGAAGACTTCCCGATGTCGTTTCAAACGGTGCATTCCATTTACCCTGTCCCAGCTGTCGTGAAAATGGTGCGATAGCACATTTTAAATGGTTGTGTCATGAATATCTGTTAAATATCTCATTGTTCAAAGCATAATGTTAGGCACTGTGAGTAATCAGAAGGTTTTTGTTGTTCATTTTTTAAAACCAGGACTTGGTTCCTGTACTGAAACTACTTAAAATAATCAGACAGACACAGGTGTTTATAGGTAACTAATACAGTGTAATAAGATGCCGGTTAACTATGGATTGACTGTCAGCCTTAGAAAATAAGGTCAGTTAGGATAGGCTATCCCTGGCGTTATGAGGGTCTCCCTTGAGAAAATGCCTAAACTCTAGTTTTGTGGTTTAAATATTACTGTGATCCTTTACTTGGTTTAGATTTAAGTAACCACACATTAGGAAAAAAGGTTTAATTTAATGTGCAATGACATTATATATAAGTGTAATTCATCCTTAAATATAATTTCGATATAAAAAAGACAGTGAAAAAGATTCCCCCATCAATCTACCTAAGCCTGAACACACTGTTCAATTTAATGTATTTCACCCATCTTTTTATTTATTTTTAATTAACTAATTAATTTATTTTTTGTATTTTTCTGAAGTTGGAAACGGGGATGCAGTCAGACAGACTCCCGCATGCGCCCAACTGGGATCCACCCGGCACACCCGCAAGGGGGCGATGCTCTGCCCATCTGGGGCGTCGCTCTGTTGCAACCAGAGCCATTCTAGTGCCTGAGGCAGAGGCCACAGAGCCATCCTCAGCGTCTGAGTCAACCCTGCTCCAATGGAGCCTTGGCTGTGGGAGGGGAAGAGAGAGACAGAGAGGAAGGAGAGGGGGAGGGGTGGAGAAGCAGATGGGCACTTCTCCTGTGTGCCCTGGCCAGGAATCGAACCCGGGACTTCTACACGCCAGGCCGACGCTCTACCACTGAGCCAACCGGCCAGGGCTATTGTTCTTTTTTTAAAGTTATATTGACTATACAGTTTTTTTCCCCCAAAATTTTTTTTTAACAGAGACAGAGAGAGAGTCAGAGAGAGGGACAGATAGGGACAGACAGAAACGGAGAGAGATAAGAAGCATCAATCATCAGTTTTTCGTTGCGACACCTTAGTTGTTCATTGATTGCTTTCTCATATGTGCCTTGACTGCGGGCCTTCAGCAGACCGAGTAACCCCTTGCTCGAGCCAGTGACCTTGTGCTCAAGCTGGTGAGCTTTTGCTCAAACCAGATGAACCCGCGCTCAAGCTGGCGACCTCGGGGTCTCAAACCTGGGTCTTCTGCATCCCAGTCCAATGCTCTATCCACTATGCCACCACCTGGTCAGGCTTTCCCCCCAATTTTTAAATTTTGTGTTCTAATAGACATTTTACAATGTTTTAATAACTAGGGTTCTAAATAGTAGTGTAATATTCTATCTAGTAGAAGCATCACAGTTAACTTTTTTACCTAAATTGTTTTGGCCATTTCAAATGGACATTTTTGCATGCAGGATGCTTTTTATGTCCAGGATTATTTTAATGAGATGATTTCTAGAAGTAGAGTTATCAGGTGAGTGGCCAGGGATGTCTTTTAAGACTTTTTAGATATATGTATGTATATATATTGCCAAATTATTTCCCAGAAAGGGCATATTAAGTTTATATTCCCTTCAGTAATGTGTTATTTTTTTTTCTTTTTAAAATTTATTTATTAATTTTTAATTGAATTTGTGTGCATGTTCTTTTTCATTGCAGCTATGCTAGGCAGAATAATACGTAGTTATTTCACTATGAAATTCTTTAAATTACTAATGAGATGGAATTTTTCTCCCCTCTTGTTTACTTATCTCCGTCCTCTATTCATGGGTTTTGCTTATTGATTTTTATTGCTATCTGTATCTTTTGGGCTGAAGATAAGGATCTGATGCCCTGGCAAGTTTATGTGTTCATAGATAGCGCTGGTGTGCTGACTCAAGGATACTTCCAGGTACAGCAGGTTCTTTGTGTTTCTGCTCTACCATCGTATTTCTGCTCTACCATACTTTTTTTGTTGTTGTTTGGTTTTTTTATTCATTTTTAGAGAGGAGAGAGAGAGAGAGACAGAGAGAGAAGGGGGGAGGAGCTGGAAGTATCAACTCCCATATGTGCCTTGACCAGGCAAGCCCAGCGTTTCGAACCGGCGACCTCAGCATTCCAGGTGGATGCTTTATCCACTGCGCCACCACAGGTCAGGCTACCATACGTTTCTTACGTATATTGCTTCCTGGTTGCAACAGGAGTGACAGATCTTCAGGCCCCGGGTCCATGCTGCAGAAAGAAAAGGGGAAAGGACCCCGTCAGCCAATTTGTCTCTGTTTTCAAGAAAGGAGAGAGCTTCCCTCCACTTGGGAGAACTTGGAACACGGATGATAATTGTTTGTTACATCAGAGGAAGAAGACTGCATTTGGGTCATCCAGCCACAGTGTGCACGGCAGTGTGTGAATGTTTTTACTGTTTACTCCACCTTTAAAAGGTATCAGATTTATCATCTTTATATCTTGCCTGGACCTGCTAGTATTTTTGGGGGGGAAGTTTGTAACTGTTCATATCATTATATTTGCTATCATTCCCTTGGTGATATTTTATCGCTATTAGACTAAAACAAAAAAAATATAAACAAACCTTTCACCCTTTAGTGAATTGCAGGCTGATTTTCAGGGAAGTGAAATCTGAGATGGAGATTTGTGTCTAGTGTGGTGAGTGAGTGTGGTCTGTATGATACTAGTTCTTTTTATAGGTTTTTGGGGGTTTTATTTGGAGTTAATTGAGGTGACCTGTAGTCCAGCATATGCTCAGTATCTGAAAAATGAGTGTTCTTGGTTGTGTTGGACCCTATTAGGTCAAATTTATTGTTACTAGAATAATTATCACTGTTTTCTGTCAAGAGGGTATGTCCTTACCATTGCAAGATTGAATTTCTCCTCCTTCATTTTCGTGAGTCAAGGATTTCTTTGAACCCTTCAGTTTTGTTTTATTAATATTAGCATTCCACCTTTATTTGGGTTATTTGTGTAGCATATGTTTTAGTCCTTTTACTTTCAACCTCACTATATAATTTTGTTTTCAAGCTTACCATATGATTTTGTTTTATGTGTGCCTTTGGCACAGAACATCAGGTTTTCCTTCCTGGTTCTCTTCTTTCCTGTGTTCATTGAGATTAAATCATTGATATCTAGATTACTTGGGCTTGGTACTGTCATCTCATTTGATTTTTTTATTGTGCTTGAATTTTTTTTCCGTTGGATTGAAATTCCCCACCCCATTTTTTAAAATTTTTTAAAAATTTTTATTGACTTGAGAGAGACAGAGAGACAGAGAGGAACATAGTTTTTTTCCTGTATGTGTCCTGACCGGGGATTGAACCGGCAACCTCTGCACTTTGGGACAATACTGCAACCAACCAAAGCTGTCTGGCCAGGGCTTCCCTGTTATTTTTAAAGTTATGCATTCTATTTTTATTCTTCTGGTAGTTATCCTGATATTTAATACATGCTCTTTATATTTCTTGTACAGGGTCTAGGGTCAGCCAGTGTTTGAATCCCCACCCAATTTCCTCTGGAGGTTACTTTCCTTTGGAATCTCACGCTCTTTCTCTCTGTTCTGCCTGCATCCACCATTGTGGTTCTCCTCTGATCCTCCACTTGAGGTGTGCTTATTGCTACAGGAATGTTCTCCCTGGAAGTTGCAGGGTCGCCCACTGTAGCTGCCCAGCTGCAGGCCTTCTCCTAGCGACCCTTCCAGGATCTGACCCACTGAGAGTACCCTACCATTGAATGTGGCTGTTTTATCTCTTTTTCATTATGTCATTATTTTTTTTTGCATTGTCATGGGATTAAGCTAGGCCTTATTTAGAGCAAGAAATAAGGTGCAAGTTTTAGGACACCTAGAGGGAAAATTTTTCTGCTATTTCTTTTTCTTCTGTTCACAACCGTGTTAGCATTTAGATATTACTCAGGCTAGTTTCAGTTCTCCGCAGTTCTTTCCCTCCGAGCAGTTTTGCAAAGATGGATGCAAGTTTTGCCTGTGGTCTGCAGACAGAGCTGTAGGTCACTAGTTCAAAAGGAGTTATTTGTCCACATTTATTATGTGCCCTGGGCAGAACAGTGAGTATTTTTAAGATTAAAAGGATAAGAACAAACCAACATAATTTCTGGATAACAGTTTCTCAGATGGTGCACACAGATAAGAGCAGTAGATACAAATTAAAATTTATGGAAGTTTAGCTGAGATTATTAAAGCAGAGCATATGGGGAAAATGCAAGAAGTAGGGAACAGCTGAGATTGTGAAGGATGACTAGGAAGGGAAGTCGTTATCAGGCTGGCTCAGAGCAAGGTTACTCTGGGTAGTGGGTTCATATTCAAAGGACATAGTATAAGGGGGTAAGGGGATTCTGAGAGGCTGCAAAGGTAGGTGATGACGCGATTTAATCAATCACCATTTTGTTGTAGGGTTCAAGATATTTCTTTCAAAACACGAAAATCCTTTTCCTGTTTTTTCACAAGCTTTTTTTGTACTATAGTTTGTTTTTTGTTGTTGTTTTTGTTTTGTTTTTATGAGCAAGGCAGGGGTCCCCAAACTTTTTACACAGGGGGCCAGTTCAGTGTCCCTCAGACCGTTGGAGGGCCGCCACATACAGTGCTCCTCTCACTGACCAACAGTGAAAGAGGTGCCCCTTCCGGAAGTGTGCGGAGGGCCAGATAAATGGCCTCAGGGGGCCGCATGTGGCCCGCGAACCGTAGTTTGGGGACACCTGAGCAAGAGAGACAGGAAGGGAGATGAGAAGCATCAGCTTGTGATTGTGGCACTTTAGTTGTTCATTGATTGCTTCTCATATGTGCCTCGACAGGGGGCTCTAGTCGAGCCAGTGACGCCTTGCTCAGGCTGGAGACCTTGGGGTTTCAAATCTGGGAACTCAGTGTCCCAGGTCAGCCCTCTATCCACTGTGCCACCACTGGTCAGGCTGTGTTAATTGAAAATATTATAATAGCTTAACTAATAATGAATTGTAAAATTTTGATAGTTAAATTGTACTACCATTTATGAGGCATATATTATTTTTGTAGACCTGAAAAAAAACTACATACTTGTATTTGCTAGTTCTCCATTTCACACAAAGATTATATAGAGAGATCTAAACTAGGTATCCGTCCGTCAAAGCTGGACTGAGAAGTGAAATACAGTGTGTCCGTAGAGTCGTGGTACACTTTTGACCGGTCACAGGAAAGCAACAAAAGACTATAGAAATGTGAAATCTGCACCAGATGAAAGGAAAACTCTCCCAATTTCATACCTATTCAGTGCAGTTCAATGTGGGCTCACGCACAGATTTTTTAGAGCTCCTTAGGTAGCTATCCCGTATAGCCTCTACAGACTCGTCACTGACTGATGGCCTACCAGAACGGGGTTTCTCCACCAAACTGCCGGTTTCCTTCAACTGCTTATCCCGAGTAATGTTATTCCTATGTGGTGGCGCTTCGTTATAAACGCACCGATATTCATGTTGCATTTTGGTCACAGATTCGAATTTAGCGAGCCACAGAACACACCGAACTTTCCTCCGTACCGTCCACATCTCGACTGGCATGGCCATGGGCTGCTCTGCTGTATACATGGTGTTACGTCATCATCTGTGCATGCGCACATGCTGCCCCATCCTACAGAAACTGGGAGGGTTTTCCTTTTATTTGGTACAAATTTCACATTTCTATTGTCTTTTGTTGCTTTCCTGTGACCGGTCAAAAGTGCACCATGACTTTACAGACACACTGTATAAAGAGAACAAAATCTATACACAGCTATACCAAGAGCTTAGGTGTTTTTTAGCTCTTGGTTTGAGTGTGAAAATTTAGCTCAACTCACACAATGCAAAAGCAGGTTCAGTGGTAAAGCTGAATCATGAAAGCACCAACCATTCATTTTTAGCATGCCTCTTCATTTTTCTTTCCCCTGATTTTTTGTTTTCTATGCCTAGGTCTTGAAGAGGTAAGTAATCACTTGAGAGGGTGGGGTGATAAGTGGGCCATGAGGAAGTGTCAGCAAACAGGAAAAAGCAAATCCGCCCATAACTATATATATATATATATATATATATATATATATATATGGTCTACCGGAAAGTTCTGTCCATTTCTATCACAACAAGTTTTGACACGTAAGCACATGTTTATTTGGTGCATGTGTGCCTCTCTATTTTTATCACTTAATGTATACATACTGACGTAGCAAATTAACTAAAACAAAGTTGATTCACGTTAGTCTTACGTGTGAAGCAATAGTGTACCCATGTCTACTGATAAAGTTCATTTATGCCACTGTATTGTATACGAATTTCAAAAAGGAAGAAATGCTACAGAAGCATGTAGAAATTTATTGAAAGTGTTTGGTGAAGGTACAGTTTCCGATAGAACATGCAGAAGATGGTCTGAAAAATTTGAAACAGGTGATTTTGACCTTTCTGATAAGCCCCGTTCTGGGCGACCATCTTTGATCGATGACGATGTTGTTAAGACCATGTTGGAGCAAGATCCTTTCCTGACAACATCTGAGATCGCAGAAAGGCTTAATTCAGCTCAGCAAACCATTTCGGACCATATTCGGAAGATACAATTGGTGTGGAAATATATTATTTAATAAAGTTTATTGACGGTAAGAAAAATTTGTATTTTGTTTTATTCCAAAAATGGACAGAACTTTCTGGTAGACCTTATACATATATATATATATAGAGAGAGAGAGAGAGAGAGAGAGAGAGAAAGACAACTGTTCAGTCACTGCCTGTGAATAGATCCAACTATTGCTGGAAAGAATGATTCCCTGAAACATCTGTTCAGCCAGCTCCTGGCCCTTGTAATCCATCTGCGTGGGCAGCGAGCTCAGATGCTGCAGCATGACGGGGTGGGGAGGCGGATGGCGTCGGGAGCTACTGGGAGGTCGTGGGAGCTGGAGACTGGGCACAGCTTGGCGGGCCTGCCGATGGCCGCTGCCGGATGCCAAGCGCAGGGAGTTAGCTGGAGCCCGCTGCGTTGCCCCTGAGGGAGGCGCTGATGGCAAGGCGGGCCAGGCACCGCCGGGAAGGGCTGGCCGTGGGTGGTGGTGGTGCTGGGAGTGGGTCCACCAGCACTGCCCAGGACCGCGCCACCCTTGCCCAAGGGCTGCCGGCCTCAGTGCTTCTTAAAAGTGGTGGCGGTGTAGAGCTATGAGATTACTCTTTGGATGTCTCAAGTTGGTCTTTGGTTGCCTTGTTGAATTTTGTTAAACTTGGACTTTGTACTTAGTTATAGTCCTCCTCTTGTTCCTGTAGGCCAGGCTTTGGTATCATGGTTCCAGCTGCTTTGGAAATGCTCATGAGAATTAGCCATTACATAAAAATGAAATTACCTGGGCCTGCAGTTCTAATTTTGCAATTAAAAGCTGCCTTTTAAATACATTTCTTTCCTTAGACTTCTCTCCGTGCCAGATTGTCGCTTAATGGGATGTCAAGAAATAATTTGGAGACATCTACTTATAAAATGACAGAGCCATTTAATTTTGGGAAAAATGAAAGCAAGCTTCCATCACATGATTCTTTAAGAAATCTTGGAGGACATCCTAACCACCCAAATTTCAGGCCGAAAAGCCCAGAAACTGGAAATGAAAACAGTTTTTTGCTTTGTGAGCAAACGAAACAGTATTTGGCTATTCAGGAAGATAATTCAGTGTCTTTAAATGCTCCTGGCATCAATAGAGATGTGATTGGATCCAAAGGGGACAGGAATACATTGCCAACAGGTGAGTGAGAACTACAGGCTTAGTACTACTTATTCTATGATTTCTTTGACTTTTCACAAGTGTGTGTGCGCATGTGTGTATTTATTGACCCACCAGTGGGCTGTTAACACAATAATCAAATGGCTACTATACTATTTGCATTTAAATACTAATTTAGAAGGGAAAACCAGATATCAATTAGCCACCGTTGACTAGATTAGTCACAGAAAGGAGTCCTGGGGAGAGAATGTCTACAGATGAGTTTTTTCCCCCACAGAGAGCAATACCTACTAGACTGTAGAAAGGAAACATTGAATTTTTACGGGTGTTCTAAAGATTGACCATATTTTTAAAATACAGTATTGTCCTAACTTTATGCATGTAATAGTTCACAAAGATATATTAAGACATTAACTTGTTTCAGTTTACTTAAAAAAAAAAAATCATTTTAAAAACCTGCTGTTGAAGGAGACTGGACCCTGTTAGAACATAGCCTCTTTGGACCCACGGGAGAGGTGATGTTTTAATGTTACGGTGATATGGTTCTCAGAGTGCGGCCCTTGGGCCTCTGGGCTTCCCCAACACGTCAATATTATTTCTCTATTAATGCTAAAATATTACCTGCCCTTTGAGTTGTGCGGACTTGACACTGATGTGCAAAAACAAAGGTGGGGAAAACTGTTGGCACTTGATCAGCTGAGCTTGAGGCAGGGCCACCAACTGAGCCTAGTAGTCATTGAGCTCTTCTCCTTGCCATCTACTTGTAGGTAAGACAAAAAAAGCCAGACGTGACAGTTTTTCTTAAGAATATCCTTGATGAAGCGGGATGAATTATTAATGTCTTGACCTTTGTCTTCAGGTATTTTTTAGTGTTTTGTGTGACAAAATGGGAATTATCCCCCTACCTTCTGCTTCCTACTGAATATGAAAAGCACGATTGAGTTGTGGTCTGATTGAAAAACATCTTGGGGGAACATTATTTTTACTTGAAAAGAATGACAAACTCTGGTTATTCAGACTTCAGTATCTCACAGTCATTTTCTCAGAAATGAAGTCAGTGTGCCTGTCACCTCAAGGAAAACAGCTGACAGTGTTTCATTGCTAAAGATAAAATTCAAGCTTTCAAGCAAAAATGAGAATTTCACAACTTGGGTCTGTCACTCTGAGTTTGACAGCTTCCCAATACTTCTAAAGACATTTTTGGTGAGATGCATGGTGATATTAACACATTATTTTTTTGATGTGGTATAATGAAATATGCCAGCATTTGAAAGACCTGCATAACTCAGAATTTCTCAGTTTTTTCCAAATGATCAGTGCATCATTTTGCATAGTCATGCATGGATAAAAATTCATCAGAGTGCAAGAGATCAATGGGTTCTAATGCAGATGTGGAAAGTTTATTGATTAGTTTAGATTCCACATTGCAACTAACCCTTAATAAAGTACTATTTGAGTTATGGTGTGATATTAAAGGAAAATATTCACACTTATCCGAGAAGACCATTAAATACTCATTTGCAATCACATACCTGTGTTAGGCCGTCTTTTCTTCAGCTAATTCAGTCAGCAACGTATCACAACAGATTGACCACAGAAGCAGGTATGCAAACCCAGCTGTTAATGGTTAAGCCAAAGAGATATGCAAAAATGTAAAAAACAGTGCCACCCTTCTGGTTTTTTGTTTTGTTTTTCAAAAAACTCTGTCAACATGTGATGCATTTGTAATTTTTAAAGTAAATATTTTTAAATTCTTAGTTGAAATTTTTTTCTTTTTTTTTTAAGTAAGGAGAGGGGAGATAGCGAGACAGATTCCTGCATGCACCTGGACCAGGATCTACCCGGCAACCCCCATTTGGGGTTGATGCTCAAATCAACCGAGCTATCCTCAGTGCCTGGGGCCAGTGCTTCAACCAATTGAGTTACTGGCTATGGGATGGGATGAGGGAGAGAAGGGGAAGAAGTAGATGGTCACTTCTCATGCGTGCCCTGACTGGGAATCGAACCTGAGACATTCGTACACCAAACTGACACTATCCACTGAGCAAACTGGCCAGAGCCTTATTTGAAATTTCTAATACTTATAATTTGTAGTACTAATAAATATTTATAAAATAAGCCATGTAAACAACAGCCTTTTGAAGTTGTCAATGATTTCTAAGAGTGTAAATGGGTCCTGAGTCCAAAAAGTCTGAGAATTGTTCTCTTAGCAAAGGAGAAAAGTTCACAATAAGATGAGTAGCCAAGGAAATTCCAGACAAATTCTTATTTTTCCTTAGGAAAAAGTAGGATGTTTCTTATTTATAGTGTAGTTTTAAGATTATTATTGTATAGATTTATTATCTGAGCATTACCTAATTATGGTATTTTACATTTTCAGGATTAAGTTAGCATTCGACTTTTATTAGGCTTTATTTTTTTCCTCCCCAGGAAACTCAGTGTCACCATTAAATGCTGGAAATGACTTACTGCCCAAAGAAGCAAATAGTGTAAGTTATGGGGTTTTTCCTGTTTGGTGTTTTTAGTTGGATAAAAGATTCTACACATGTTTTTGTATTGCATTAATAAAGAATTATTCGATATGCAGGTTAAGGTCAAACTTTTCTTTCACCTAGTAGCTTTTTAAAAAAAATTCAAGTTTTTCTTTTTAGGTAACTGTAGGTTAACATACAACTGTAAGAAATAATGGCGATGCTGGGTAGTCTTTACCCAGTTTCTTGCTGTTGTAACAGGCTGCAGAACTGTAGTATATTTCACAGCCGGGATATTGACATGTCTATCACTACAAAGAGCCCTAATGTGCCTTTTTATGGCCATATCCACTTCCCACCTGTCCCTGTTCCTTCCTTAACCCCTGGTGGCCAGTAATCTAACCTGTAAATATTCCAAAATATTGTCATATGTAGAATATTATATAAATGAAATAATTTTGGGATTGGATTTTTTCACTCAGTGTAATTCTGTGGAGATTCATCTAAGTTGTTGGCTGTATCAATAGTTTGATTCTTTTTATGGTTGAGTAATATTCCATGGCTTATTTAACCACTCATGCATTAAGATAACATCTGAGTTGTTTCCAGTTGTGAGATATTACAACCAGAACTGCTCATCATGTACAGGGCTTTGTGTGAACATGAGGGTTCTTTTCCGTCTGGGATGAATGTCTGGGAGTGCAGTTTCTGGGTTATGTAGACCTTGTGTATTTAGTTTAGGAAGCTGTGAGTTTCTTCCAGAGTGGCCATACCATTTTACATTCCCACTGAGAACGCGTGAGTGTCAAGTTTCTCTGCATCCCACATCTCTATCTGTATTTGCCAGTGTTAGTGTTTTTATCTTCTCCAGTGGAAGGGAGAGAGATGGAGAAACAATGATTTGTTGTTCCACTTACTCATGCCATCATTGGTTGATTATTTGTGCCCTGACTAGAGAGAACAAGCTTTTGGTTGGGCCCTTTATTGTCTGAGCCTGTTTCCGGGTTGCCGGCTTCTCCAGCGCGTGCCTGAATGGACGAGGCGAACAGAGAGCCCAGGGAACTCGTGGCCAGGTTCTTCTTGGGCCCAGCCTGTCTGCTGCCTTCTCACAGAGTTTACTTGTGTGTGTTTTATGTATAAGTCCTGGGATTTTAGTTGTATTTAATGGAAAGAATAGGGAAATGTAGCTCTTTATCTTCCAGAAGAGGAAATTCCAAATTTAGTATTTTTAAAATCTTATTACAAAGTTTTAATATTGCTATTCTCTCTCTCTTTTCCTTTTTTTTTTTCCTTTTCTATTTTTCTTAATAGGAGCCTAGAAATAATGTGTCTCCTGCAAAGTCCAAAAAAATACACAGGTCAGCTGAGAATTTCTGGTCCATAAGTGACTCAGCCCTCTTCAACTCCTTAAGACCTCCTGTTTGGTCAACGACTTGCCATCGCTGTGGCCTGTTTGGTGAGCGTGTTGCTTCCAGTGTGTCAGATTATTCCTCTACACGTTTGAAAAATGTTTTTGTTACAGAAAATGTCAAATGTATGAAGTATAAACAGAATAGTATAGTATATATACAGTGGTGTACCCGTCTCTCAGCCTCAACACCACCACCATGCTACCCTCTGTTCGTCCTCACTCTCCTGCTCTTGCTGCTGCTTTACTTATTTTATTTTATTTTATTTTATTTTTGTATTTTTCTGAAGTTGGAAACAGGGACGCAGTCAGACAGACTCCCGCATGTGCCCGACTGGGATCCACCCGGCATGCCCACCAGGGGGCGATGCTCTGCCCATCTGGGGCATCGCTCTGTTGCATCCAGAGCCATTCTAGCACCTGAGGCAGAGGCCACAGAGCCATCCTCAGCGCCAGGGCCAACTTTGCTCCAATGGAGCCTTGGCTATGGGAGGGGAAGAGAGAGACAGAGGAAGGAGAGGGGGAAGGGTGGGGAAGCAGATGGGCACTTCTCCTGTGTGCCCTGGCCGGGAATCGAACCCAGGACTCCTGCATGCCAGGCTGACGCTCTACCACTGAGCCAACCAGCCAGGGCTTGCTTTACTTATTTTTTATAGTCTTTTTTTTTAGATAAAACGTCCATGCTTGAAATGTACTAACTTACACCCCTATCAAGACACAGAATATTATCTTCTTCTCCGAAAGTATCCCCATGCCCCTTCCCAGTCACTGGACTCCCTAGAGGCAACCACTGGTTTTCCTTTTAATCATAAATTAATTTAGTAATACTCATATAGTATGGACTCTTGTGTAAAGCTTTTTTTAATTTAGAAGAATATTTTTGAGCCCTGGCTGGGTGGCTCAGTAGAAAAAGTGTCGTCCCAATGCACCAGGGCTGCAGGCTCCATCCCCGGTCAGGGCACATATGAGAAGCAGTCACTGAGTACAACTAAATGAAACAGTTAAGTGGAACAGCAAGCTGATGCTTCTGTCTCTCTCCCTCTCTCTACTTCTCTCTCTCCCTGTCTTTCCCTTATCCCTCTTTTCCCCCCTCAAATCAATGGTATAATTATTTTCTTTATTTTTATTTTTTTTTACAGAGACAGAGAGTCAGAGAGAGGGATAGATGGGGACAGACTGACGAACGGAGAGAGATGAGAAGCATCAATCATCAGTTTTTCGTTGTGGCACTTTAGTTGTTCATTGATTGCTTTCTCATATGTGCCTTGACTATGGGGCTATAGTAGACTGAGTAACCTGTTGCTCGAGCCAGCAACCTTGGGTCCAAGCTGGTGAGCTTTGCTCAACCCAGATGAGCCCGCGCTCAAGCTGGCAACCTCGGGGTATCGAACCTGGGTCCTCTGCATCCCAGGCTGATGCTCTATCCACTGCGCCACCGCCTGGTCAGGCGTATAATTATTTTTGATTCAGTCATGTTGCATGCACATTAATTATTTTTGTGATTTTCTGAGTAGTATTCCATTGTATGATTCGGCCATGGTTTGTGGGTCTGTTTCTTTGTGGGAACAGTTTGCCGTGTCGTTTGAACCAGCATGAGAAGAGCTCTCTGCGTATGTTTGCACGTCTTTGTGCGGACGTATGTTTCCTTTCTCTTGGGTACATGCCTACGAGAATCGCTGAGTCAGAAGGGAAGGTATTTATTGAACTTTCTAAGAAACAGCCAAACCATTGTTGAAAGGAATCCTCATTTTATATTTCCATTGGTAATGAGTTCTGGTTCCTTCACTTCTTTTTCTACGTTAGGGGTTGCCATCTCTTTAATTTTAGCCCCTGTTGTAGTGATATTTCATTGTGGTTTTAAAATGCATTTCCCTCACAATCAGCGATCTTGGGCAGCTTTTCATGTGCTGACTGGCTAATTATATATTTAGTTCCTTTGTTTTTTCTATTTATTTTAGAGTGGAGACACTCATGGCCTTGTTTTGTTGTGGTTTCTTTGTTTTTTAGATAACTTTTTTTTTTGGCCCAGATATCAATAGAATTTTTTAAAAATACTTTATTTCAACAACTCCCTGGGTTTTTCTACCTGTAAATATTTTCATTGTGTTTTTGTTTTGTATTTTTTTTTTTGTATTTTTCTGAAATTGGAAACGGGGAAGCAGTCGGACAGACTCCCGCATGCGCCCGACAGGGATCCACCTGGCATGCCCACCAGGGGGCGATGCTCTGCCCATCTGGGGCATTGCTCTGTTGCAACCAGAGCCATTCTAGCGCCTGAGGCAGAGGCCATAGAGCCACCCCCAGCACCCCGGCCAACTTTGCTCCAATGGAGCCCTGGCTGCAGGAGGGGAAGAGAGAGACAGAGAGGAAGGAGAGGGGGAGGGGTGGAGAAGCAGATGGGCGCTTCTTCTGTGTGCCCTAGCCAGGAATCGAACTCGGGACTCCTGCATGCCAGGCCGACGCACTACCACTGAGCCAACTGGCCAGGGCCTTTTTTGTATTTTTTTTAAAGGCACATGATCCACCATGTCAGAGGCTCCACTGGAGCAAAGTTTGCCCGGGCACTGAGGATGACTCTGTGGCCTCTGCCTCAGGTGCTAGAATGGCTCTGATTGCAGCAGAGCGACGCCCCAAGATGGACAGAGCATCACCCCCTGGTGGGCATGCTGGGTGGATCCTGGTAGGGCGCATGCGGGAGTCTGTCTGACTGCCTCCCCGTTTCCAGCTTCGGAAAAATACAAAAAAAAAAAAAAAAAATAGTCTGTGTTCCCGGCCACAGGTTTTGTTTCCTTTGCTCCTTTCATAGCACACGTCCTGGGCTCCTTTTCAAGAGAGCTGGTGATGCTGCCAGTCTCTTTACCCTCTCATTTTCATCTTTGCACTCCTGTCTCTTCATTTGGAGAGCACTTTAAAAGTTTAATCCTGACACCTAATTATAAACAGCCTCTTCAAATAATCTTGATGTGATTAATAGAACAGTGTTTGGTATGTCTGGTCTTTGAAAATGTCTGGCTCTGGGCAACAGATCATTTGGAACAAAATGTCCCGGGCTGTGTTTCGTAGGATCGCTGCGGTGTTCCCGGTGCAAGCAGACGTACTACTGCTCCACAGTGTGCCAGGTACAGGACTGGTCGGCACACAGCATCGTGTGCAAACCTGTGCAGGAGAGGTGAGTGTGTGTGTTCTTACTCGTTGGAGAATTTTGAAACACTTGATTCTGTTGTTTTTTCTGATAGTAAAAGGATCAAATTGGGTAACTGCAGAAGTTCTTACTTTGCACTTTTTCATTGAGGTATATGCAGGGGTCCAGTTCACTGTCCCTCAGACCGTTGGAGGGCCGCTACATATAGTACTCCAGTACACTGACCACCAATGAAAGAGGTGCCCCTTCCGGAAGTGTGGCGGGGTGGGGGTGGGGCGGATAAATGGCCTCAGGGGGCTGCATGTGGCCCGCGGGCCATAGTTTGGGGACACCTGGTAAAGTATACAAATATGAAATGAGCAACAGCTCTACACACTTATGGGTTTTCATGAATATAATTTTATTAGTTTGGACAAATTAAGAGTTAATACCTGGAGTTATCTTTTTTGGTAATGATTAGAGCGTTATAAAAGTCTTACTTTTAGTTATATGTACTTTACTGAATTTTACTAAGGTAGAACTCTTGGATCTTACTTGTGTGCTATTTGCCAGTTTACAAAACAGTGTCACATATACTGTATACTGTAACCTCATTTGCTTCTTAAAACTATGATTAATTGATGGAGTGGCTATCTCCACTTTACAAATAAGAAAACTGAGGGTTGGCCTGACCAGGCGGTGGTACAGTGGATAGATCATCGGACTGGGATGCGGAGGACCCAGGTTCGAGACCCTGAGGTCGCCAGCTTGAGCGCGGGCTCATCTGGTTTGAGCAAAGCTCACCAGCTTGGACCCAAGGTCGCTGGATCGAGCAAGGGGTTACTCGGTCTGCTGAAGGCCCACGGTCAAGGCACATATGAGAAAGCAATCAGTGAACAACTAAGGTGTTGCAACTAAAAACTAATGATTGATGCTTCTCATCTCTCTACGTTCCTGTCTGTCTGTCCCTATCTATCCCTCTCTCTGACTCTCTTTGTCTCCAAAAAAGAAAAAGAAAACTGAGGATTGGAGATTGCGGTTCTCTCTCTCTCATTTGGTGGCTCTTGGAAGAAGCACTCACGTGCATAGGGTGGGCCATTGCATCACCGGCATTGCATCAACAGTTACTACTACTGTGATTCTGTCTGGAAGAAGCTGTTTTGCTCTTTCTGAATTTCATTGAGAATTTAATGTAATTGTTGCCCTTACTCTTAATTGGATCTGTACTATAAGTGTTATAATCATTTGCTTTATTTCAGTTTCTACAAACTTGAAGATAAGAAATCTTTTGAAACAAAAAACATGGAAGTGAAAAATGAGGTATGACACGGACTTATTTCTGCATTTCACTAGTGTTTATTTAAGCACAAAAGTTTTCCTGCTGAATGTATCTGTGCACCCTAGTGATTGATTTGGTGACTTTGGTCATTGAGAATTGTTCCTGCCCAGCCTTTTTCCAAAAAGGACTTGCAGTGGCGATGCCTCGGTAAAACTGCTTGGACAGAGCGAGTTCGTTCCCTGCGGTCCCTGCATTCCCACGTTCTCGAGCTTGTGTCCTGGATTCTAATGGCACCAGTTATCTAATGAGCTTTTTTCTGTTGATGCCTTTCTTCTGTTTGAATAACTTAGTTATAAATCATTCATAATCTGAAGAATTTTGGTTTGGT
Organism: Saccopteryx leptura; assembly: GCF_036850995.1. Taxonomy (NCBI): domain Eukaryota; kingdom Metazoa; phylum Chordata; class Mammalia; order Chiroptera; family Emballonuridae; genus Saccopteryx; species Saccopteryx leptura. The sequence continues at coordinate 14,440,340 of NC_089515.1, read as the reverse complement.
TATGTCTAGCTCACATAGAGATCATGTTGAGCCTTCTCTGGCTGGTATTTAAAAAGAAAGTTGTCTAGCCCTGGCCAGTTGGCTCAGTGGTAGAGTGTCAGCCCAGCCTGTGGAAGTCCCGGGTTCGATTCCCGGCCAGGGCACACAGGAGAAGCGCCCATCTGCTTCTCCACCCCTCCCCCTCTCCTTCCTCTCTGTCTCTTTCTTCCCCTCCCGCAGCCAAGGCTCCATTGGAGCAAAGCTGGCCCCCGGGCACTGAGGATGGCTCTGATTGCAGTGGAGCAACACCCCAGAGGGGCAGAGCATTACCCCCTGGTGGGTATGTGGGTGGATCCTGGTTGGGCACATGCAGGAGTCTGTCTGTCTGCCTTCCTCCCTCGCTTCTCATTTCGAAAAAAATACCAAAGAAAAGAAAAGAAAGTTGTTCACATCTCAGTGGGGTTCCTGGTAGTTTTGTTCTATGCAGGGGCGTGGGGAGGTAGCATTGATCCAAGACAGGGTGGCTGTGTCCTGTTCCTTAGGGACGAGTCCCAAGGTGAGGCGCCAGAAAGGCAGTTTCCTCCCAGGGACCACTGTGCTGAAATTCTCAGACCCTATCAAAAAATATATACAGTCTGACTTCCTCAAATAGTTACTCCTCCAAAAATGTTACTAAGTGCAAACTTAAAAACTAAACCCCTCTTTTTAATGAACTCATCATCTTCGCCATCACGGCATGATTCTTGGGCGATCCCAGTGCAGTGTACAGTGCCTATGGACAGTGGGTTTTAGGGCCTCTTGAACATGAACACTTGAACTCTTGAACAGAAGTATCTCTGTTCTCTTATCCAAGCCTAAAAGTCAGGCTGTTTTGACCTGATTTCAGCAAATAATGTCTACAGTGTCATTGAAACATGTTTGTGTGTGACTCTCTTCTGTGTTCTCCAAACCAGAATGACTTTCCACTTGGAGTTACTAAAGAAATAGCCATCGGTGGTGATAAAATAATGTTTTCTGATTTGAGAAGTCTACAACTTAGGAAAGCCATGGAAATAAAGGTATTTTTTGTTTAATCTCCATAGACAGAGATCCAAAGAACTATAGATTTTCTTTTCTTGTTTTCTATTTTGAATTCATAAGTTAGCTTCAAAATATAACCAGATGAAATTGTTAAAGATTGCAGAAACTTTTTGCAATATTTATTGTATCTTAGTTATAAAGCTTTAAGAAATTCACATTTGCTTGTGTTCCCAGTGAATTATTGCATCTTCTTTATCTTTGAAAGGGTACAGTTACTGAATTCAAACACCCGAGTGACTTTTATGTGCAGTTATATTCTTCAGAAGTTGCAGAATGCATGAACCAGCTCTCTGCAAGCTTAAAAGAAGCATATGCGAATACAGTGAGCGAAGACAATTACATCCCCGTGAAGGGGGAAGTTTGTGTTGCCAAGTACACTGTCTATCAGGTAACCTCTATTGCAGTGAATTATTTAAGAAGATGTTTTAATTTACTTTGGTTATATCCACTTGAAACCAGGGCTTTAATGATGCATTAGATGTCTTAAAAGCGAGACTGATCAGATGTGGGTTTTTCTTCCTCCCTCCATCTTCCAGGCTCTGACTGGTTACTTCCTCCCTGCGCCGGCGCTCTCTCTCCAGCTCTGTTTATAGGCTGCACAGGTGCTGGCTACAGACTGAGTGCTAGTCTGGAGCTTGGGTTTGTGTGTCTGAAGCATCCGTGTGTCATAGAATCCACTGGGTAGGACAGCTTGGCAGTACTTCTGCATATTACAGTGGCCTGATTAGACAATTTTAGGGATTTCTTAGCAAGATTATTAGAAAATTGTGTTTCTTGTTAATCAGGTGCCCTGGAATAGAACAGTAGTCTTGCCTTTGCATGTCCTGTAGATTGGCTGAGAATTTTTAAACTTAAGATTGTGAAATGCTGTTTCGAAGTAGAGTACCATTTTATTTCCTCGCAGACCTGGAACAGAGTCGTGATTCAAGATGTTGACATGCTACAGAAGTCGGCACAAGTCTTATATATTGATTATGGAAATGAAGAGTTACTTCCAGTAAACAGAATTCAGCAACTAAACAGAAACATCGACTTGTTTCCCCCTTGTGTGAGTCTCTTACTTTCTGAATTCCTAATAGTGTCCCAACAGAGCTGTTCTTTTGTTTTGATGGGCACACTATTTGCTTGTTCTATTCTGCCATGAGTTCCTATTGGGATATTTTTTTTTATGTGGCTAAATACTCAGTTGGTTTGTTTTTGGCTAAGTACTACCTCAGGTGAGAAACTGTTAGCATTTTTAGGCACATCTTATCAATCTGCTCTTTAAAAATAATCATTTTTATATTTATTATACTATTTGAAAGTGACCTGAATTCGTATGGTTAATTGAGGGATAATTACTATCCTTATACCAACTTCTCAAGCTTCAAGTCCTAAAAATCAAAGCATTGCAAATAAAGTACCTGAAGAGGAAAATAATTATATATAAAATTGTTTATCTGGCCTGACCTGTGGTGGCGCAGTGGATAAAGTGTCGACCTGGAACGCTGAGGTCACCGGTTCGAAACCCTGGGCTTGCCTGGTCAAGGCACATATGGGAGTTGATGCTTCCAGCTCCTCCCCCTTTCTCTCTCTCTCTCTCTCCCTCTCTCTCTCCTCTCTAAAATGAATAAATAAAAAAAAATTGTTTATCTGGTTAGTATTTGAAGACCTTTGATAATATTTCTGCATGAAGCATATATGTATTTTAAAGTCTCCACATAATTAAGTAGAAATTTTCAAATGCAGATTTTTTTTTTAAGTAACTTGCACAAAATCTTTCAGGCCATAAAGTGCTTTGTGGATGGTGTTTTCCCAGCAGAGGGGAATTGGAGTCATGATTGTATCAAAACTGTGAAGTCACTGTTAAAAATGGAGCAGTACTGCTCTGTAAAGATTGTCGACATCTTAAAAGAGGAAGTGGTAACCTTTGCTGTGGATGTTACACTGCCAAGTTCAGGTAATATCAGTCTTTCTTTTAAATGGAATCTTGTTAAATGTTATTGTGTCTCCACCTGTTACTGGGAGAAGACATGGACACATGAAGTGAGACCAAGTAAGCTCTGTTCTGGGGTCATTCAGATTGTGATGAAAGCATGGCCTCAGCCCGGCCCTTGCAGTTGGCAGTTTGTAAAAGACATGATGCAAGTTTTATAGAACTGAGTGGACTGCAAGGCTGGATCTAGACTTCGTATGGGGATAAGGGTAACTGTGTTATCCTTTTAATACGACCATAATTTATGTGGAGTCCTGATTTCTGCTCCTTTCTCTCTGTGTTCATTCATTCTTATCATCTTTGCTTCTTCTCTGAACAACCTTGCGTTTTGTTAGTTTTGAGACTGTAAGTATCAGTACATTGTGTTCACGTTGTGGACATGGAAGCACTTTGGAATCCTGTTCTTGCATTCGGGCTTTCTATCTGTTTGAAATGTGACCTTTACGGAGTGCTTGTCATGGCCTCTCAGTTTCCACGGTCCACTCTTTTCCTTAGAGGCTCACTGTCAGCGTGTGACTCAGTAGAGAACGCAGTTAATCCTGTGGTGTAATTAAGAATGAAATCTGTGTTTTGTTTTATTGGTATATATGTTTCATACTATGACGTCAGCTTTTGGATATTATTTCAGAGAAGTTGAAGTGCTGGCTAACCTTTGTGTCAGCCGTACTTGATATCTGAGAAGAAGTAATCTCGTGCTTGAGTTCATTTTTTCCCATAAAAGGTGGTCTTTCTAAGCATGCCAGTGAGGTGCTACTGAATCTTCTATGTTAAGCAGAATTTTGAAGTGAAATCATTGCATTAAGTTTTCTGCCAAGTGTTGATGGGAATTTTGCCTTGATCTTTAAAGCTGAGCATTACTGGCCCTGGCCGGTTGGCTCAGTAGTAGAGCGTCGGCCTGGCATGCAGGAGTCCCAGGTTCGATTCCCGGCCAGGACACACAGGAGAAGCGCCTATCTGCTTCTCCACCCCTCCCTCTCTCCTTCCTCTCTGTCTCTCTCTTCCCCTCCCGCAGCCGAGGCTCCATTGGAGCAAAGATGGCCCGGGTGCTGGGGATGGCTCTAGGGCCTCTGCCTCAGGCGCTAGAATGGCTCTGATTGTGGCAGAGCGATGCCCCAGGTGGGCAGAGCATCGCCCCCTGGTGGGTGGGTGGATCCCGGTCGGACGCATGCGGGAGTCTGTCTGACTGCCTCCCCGTTTCCAGCTTCGGAAATATACAAAAAAAACCACACAAAAAAACTGAGCATTACTAAAACATATTTTGCACATAGATAATGAACTAGTAAATTTGTCAGTATATTTATAGCTATAATCTCTAAATCATGTAATTAAGACTCATTTGTTTTGTATTTATGCTTTTCCTTAATATTTGGTATATATCTGAATGTAGGTCTGTTTTTTTTATCGTTTTTAGGAAAGGTCTTAGACCAGATGCTTGTAGAAATGGGATATGGCTTGAGACCTGAGGGAAAAAGTGCAGCTCAAAGTGAGTATACATGTTAACAGTGGACAGTATGGTGACTTCAGTTATTGAAGAATATTTCCTCTACTAAACAGAAAAAGCACAGTCATGGTGTCAGATTAATGGAAATGCTAATTACTCTATAAATTTTACACACTATAGAGCAGGGGTCTCAAACTCAACTCAGCATGTGGGCCGCAGAGCAAGATCACAGCCGTTCGGCGGGCCGCACTAGGTCTACAAAAGGCAACTTTACGCAACACTTTTCTCACTGCAGTTGAAAACAAAAAAAAATCAGTACAAAATTGTTCGGTGGGCCGCATGTGACCCACGGGCCGCGAGTTTGAGACCCCTGCTATAGAGGATGCTTTTTTTTTTAGTAATATGTAATTTCTAATCTCAGTCTTCCCTGTTTAGCTTTCTTCCCTGTCTTTCAGATTAATTCTTGACATGATAATTACCAGCGATTATAAAATATTATAAACATTGTAACTCTCTGGGTTGAGGGATTTTTAGCTATCGTTTTCTTAGTTTAATTTCTTTCTCTTTGTTATTTGGGTGCTCCAGCAATAATAAACGGGGCTATAACATTCTGTTCTAGTAGAATGGTGTTTCTTTTTCAGTTTTTACTTTTTATTTGTGTGTGTGTACTTTTCATTTAGTCTAATGAGAACCAAGAATTTTTGCTATGAGCATTTGCTATGAGCAATACCTAAGACCACGGCCTGGTCTTAGGTATTGTTTCTTGTAGTCTGCTTTCTCCTTTACTTTGCTCTGTTCCCAGTACTGTCATGTGCTCTTAGCAATGGGGATATGTTCTGAGAAATGTGCTGCTAGGTGACCTGACCATTGTGCAGACATACGGTGTACTTACCCCACCGTAGGAGGAGGAGCCCGCTGCTGTAACTGCGCGCTGTTGCTGCCACTCCGTGGGCTTGTTTCCGGCAGCATCACCACACACTCAGGAGCGGTGCATTGTGCTGAGATATTACCCCGTCACCATGTGATAGGACTTTTCCAACTTCATTATAATCTTGTCGGACCACCATCATAGAGCAGATTTTTTTTTTTAATTTTTATTTAATTTATTTATTTTAGAGAGGAAAGAGAGAAGGAGAGAGAGAGACAGAAAGAGAGAGGAGAGAGAGACGGGGGAGGAGCTGGAAGCATCAACTCCCTTATATGCCTTGACCAGGCAAGCCCAGGGTTTTGAACCAGCGACCTCAGCATTTCCAGGTCGATGCTTTATCCACTGCGCCACCACAGGTCATAGAGCAGATTTGATCTTTTTGGGTCCTGTCTGGATTCTTACACTGCTGCCAATATGCTATTCCTGACACACAAATACCTGCTTTACTACTGCCCTGTGGATGTGTGCAGTACTGACTAGAGAAAAGGTTATAAAATGTGTGAATAGGTGCAGCCCTGAGCCTTTTCAGAGAGACTCCACTGAGCAGGAATTGGTCGAGTCCTGGGGAGCGGAGGACTTTGGGGAGGAAAGCACATGGTAAGGCCTCAAGCATGGTTGGGCCTGAAAAACTGAAAATTTGGGTTAATGAAACCAAACTTATTTTTCTGTTTCCGGATAAGGTGAACCTGAAGATACTGGGAAAATGGCAATGGAAGGCAAAATTGTTGTAGACAGAAGAGATTTAATCCCCAAAGTGTTAACTTTGAATGTAGGTGATGAGTTTTTTGGTGTGGTGTCCCACATTCAGACTCCAGAAGACTTCTTTTGTCAAAAACTACAAAGTGGACGTAAGTACCTTTTCTCGATTTGCGCTCTCAAGATCACATACTTCAAGAGATTGAACATGTAGAAATGAAGATAATGTGTAGATTTATGTTTCTTTTAAGATGTGATCTATATCTACAGATAAGCTCGCCGAACTCCAGGCCTCCCTTAGCAAGTACTGTGTCCAGGTGTCTCCACGCTCTAATTTTTATCCGGCCATTGGTGACATCTGCTGTGCTCAGTTCTCACGTAAGGAAAGAATTGCTGAATTTTTATTTATAATTAAGTAACTACAGGTGTGATAGAATCTTCAGTTTGTACTGGATGGCTGTTTGAAACTTGAGTGTTAAGTGCACCAATTATGTTTTTAAATATGTCCAGTTAAACTAAATCGAAGTGTGTGGCCGTGGGTGTGGGGTGGGGTGGGTAAAGGCGGTGTTGACTGTTGATCAGCCCTGCAGTGTGTGGAGACTGGCGGGCTGTTCTGTTTACATCCAAATGCAAATGCGGAACCTCCATGTCGCATCTTCCCTGGTTTTCTTTGGAGTAGCGAGAGGGCTGGAGGCACAGAGGTGTCAGGCACAGCCTCTATAGAGCACGTCGAGATCGCTGGGCTTTGTGTTCTCGGCTGAAGGGAGGTCCAGTGGCCTTCTAGAGAGGGAGGTCCAAGGAGGCCTCCAGGATAATGACCGCTCAGCTGGTGGCATCTGGTTGACACACGCTGCGAGTATTGTAAAATCAGCCTGCTCTGTGCCTTAGCACATGTCCATGGATTGATCAGGACCTTGTGGACTCACGTGTCCAAAACACATTCTTTGTCCTGCTGAGCTGGCCCCTGGGGAGATAAGGCGTGGAAACCAATAATGATAGCGTGTGGCATAAGTAGACTGGTCTGGTAAGAATAAAGGGGATGTAGTCGGACTTGAAGGCTTCTGTAAGCAAAAGTAGCGATGCTGAATGAGCATTCATTGTTCAGTAAAGCTTGTTATTAAAATTTACAAATAGCCATTTCTGAATTTGGGAGGAAATGCTTTGGTGCTCATCTTCACCGGTAGTCGTTTGAGACCAAGTCTCCGTCTTTCAGAGGATGGCCAGTGGTACCGCACCTCCGTTCTGGCATACGCTTCTGAGGACTCTGTTTTTGTCGGATACATAGATTACGGAAACTTCGAAATCCTTAGCTTGAAAAGACTGTGTCCCATAACTCCGAAGTTGTTGGAATTGCCAATGCAAGCAATAAAGTGTGTGCTGGCAGGTAGGAAATTTTTATGGTCCCCATATTCTTCAACTACTAAAACCTCAGGAAGGAGTATTAGGGTTGAAATTAAACTACTGATAAGATAAAGGAATATGTTTAGTGCCAAAATAATCCTTAATAGGACATTTAGGAAACACTACCTAATAAAACCAAATTTAATGTCTCCGTGGTTGAGAAATTGAGTGTTCTTTTGCTGTTTATAGAGCAGGGGTCGGGAAACTTTTTGGCTGAGAGAGCCGTGAACGCCACATATTTTAAAATATAATTCCATGAGAGCCATACAATGACCCGTGTACGTTATGCATTATCCAATAAAAATTTAGTGTTGTCCTGGCGGACCACCTGCAACCATGAACATGAGCGGTAGGAAATGAATGGATTGTAATACATGAGAATGTTTTATATTTTTAACGTTATTATTTTTTTCTTAATGATTTGTCTGTGAGCCAGATGCAGCCATCAAAAGAGCCACATCTGGCTTATGAGCCATAGGTTCCCGACCCCTGTTATAGAGCCTGCATTATTAATATCTATATATTGGTTTGTTTTTGTTTTACAGAGACAGAGAGAGAGTCAGAGAGAAGGATAGATAGGGCCAGACAGGAATGGAGAGAGATGAGAAGCATCAATCATTAGTTTTTCATTGTGACACCTTAGTTGTTCATTGATTACTTTCTCATATGTGCCTTGACTGTGGGGCTACAGCAGACCGAGTTACCCCTAGCCAGAGACCTTGGGTCCAAGCTGGTGAGTTTTGCTCAAACCAGATGAGCCCATGTTCAAGCTGGTGACCTCGGGGTTTCGAACCTGGGTCTTCTGCATCCCAGTCTGACGGTCTATCCACTGCGCCACCACCTGGTCAGGCTGCATTATTATTGCGGTAATATCATAGAAGCCTATTAACTGCATGAAGTCGAGGGAAACTCGCCTGTAAAAGCAATAGAAACATTTCGAGTATGTGCTTAGCAATAGCTATATATGTACTTGTCCCACTCACAGCAGGGCCTGCTTTCCATGTTAATAATTGGCTTCTACAACCTTGGTTTAAATGTACCCAAATTTAACTATTGTGGTAACCAATTATATGAATGATAGTTCCAAGCTTTTGCTGTTATCAGTATTCTTTTAACTACATTTTACAACCTATTCAAGATAGTTTACTTAAGATAGGTTGCAAGATACAAGTATATTGCAAAATACATACATCCTCAGGAGGAAGGGAGATGTCAGTGGGTATACTTGTTTTAATGTTTGTGATTGTTCTCCGGAAGGGGTTGAACTATTAGACACATGTACCAGAAATGTGGGAGGTAGTCAGTTCCTTCACACATGGGTGCACCAAATAGATATTTCTGTATTATTTCATCTTGGCCAATTTGGATATGCTAAATATGAAATCATTTTAGTTTGCTTCATTACCAGTGAGGCCAAATGTTTTTATGTAGATAACTCGGCTCTTACGCTTTATGAGCTAAGCATAACCTTGGGGTTGCTGATTTGTGAGTGCCCTTTCAGTAAGTGCTGCAAGTGTCTCATATACTAATATAGGGACCCGTGTTTCTTCCTGGGTCGTTCTCTGCTTTGTTTATGATTCTCTTAACAACGTTGTTGAGGCATAATTTACATATACTACATAATTCACTGTCTTAGGTGTACAATTTAATTTTTAGTAAATTTACCAAGTTGTACAGTTATCACCATAACCCAGTTTCAAAACATTTCCATCACCTGAATGAGACCCATTTATCGTTAATTCTTTTTTTTTTTTTTTTGTAGTTTTCTGAAGCTAGAAACGGGGAGAGACAGTCAGACAGACTTCCGCATGCGCCTGACCGGGATCCACCCGGCACGCCCACCAGGGGGTGACGCTTTGCCCACCAGGGGGCGATGCTCTGCCCCTCCGGGGTGTTGCTCTGCCGTGACCAGAGCCACTCCAGCACCTGGGGCAGAGGCCAAGGAGCCATCCCCAGCGCCTGAGCCATCTTTGCTCCAATGGAGCCTTGGCTGCGGGAGGGGAAGAGAGAGACTGAGAGGAAGGCGAGGGGGAGGGGTGGAGAAGCAGATGGGCGCTTCTCCTGTGTGCCCTGGCCGGGAATCGAACCCGGGACTTCTGCACACCAGGCCGACGCTGTACCACTGAGCCAACTGGCCAGGGCCTATCGTTAATTCTTGTTCCCAAGGTAACCAACCGGTAATCTCCTTTCTGTCTTTATAGATTTGCTTTTCTGGACATTTCATATCAATGAAATTATGTTTGTTTTTTAACATATAAGTATAGAAACTTGATACAGGCTCTTTGTAAATTTGCCTTTATTTTTACGTGTAGAAAATCCTCTGCTCAAGTGAAACTTTTTGGTTCCAGTATTTGTCATAATTATTTAATATTTATTTACCTTTGTGGAAATTAGAAGCTGAATTTCGAAATGCTTGCTGGAAGAAATATATTAACATCCTTTAAAATTTTTTTTTGTTAGGAGTAAAGCCACCCTTAGGAATTTGGACTCCAGAAGCTATTTGTCTGATGAAAAAATTTGTGCAGAACAAAATGATCACAGTGAAGGTGGTGGACAAGTTGGAAAACGGTTCCCTGGTGGAGCTCATAGATAAATCTGTGACACCCAACATCAGTGTGACTCAAGTTCTCGTCGATGCAGGCTTTACCGTCAGGGGACAGGACCTAGTGACGGATAAACCCAGGGCAGTGAAAGAAGCCAGTGGTGAGTAAAATGTCAATCAGACAGTGCACATGCTGGAGTTCAGATGGTTTCATGAATGTGTGGGTTCTTATACTTTCAAAAAGAATTATGTTGAGTACCTGTCGTCTTTTTTAAATCAGGCATTCATCTAACTACATTTAAGAGTGTGTTTAGGAACTGAAAATTTGTTTCAAGTTTTGTGGGTCACTGGCAGTTGAAGATCAGTAGGGAATATGAATGAATTTGAAATTTGAAATTCACCAAGTAATACTGATAAACTTTCTTGTAAATTTACTAAGAAAATCATTAAGAATCCCGATTTTCTTCCAGAGCAGGTTTCTCAGGCCATTTGTTTTTACAACATGCTCATGTATTTTCACAGTTCCCTTGGTTTTAGAAGAAAAACTAAATCTATTGGCATGGACATGGGTCAGACTTGCTGTTGACCAAGTAGTAGATGTTGTGGTCTGTGTGATATATAGTCCTGGAGAATTTTATTGTCAAGTGCATAAAGAGGACGGTAAGTTGACTCTTTCATTTACAAATACATTGGTGGAGATCATAATTCAAGATGAGTTTACTGAGTGAAAAAGATACTTTCTTTCCAAGAAGGACCAAATGGCTATTTGTACTTCCAAGAAAGACTTGGTTGGACTCAGTTGCCTTTTATTCCATTTTAAGCCCTTATTTCTATTTTCAACCTTATTTTTTTTTCATCCATATATATGCATGTATTTCTATTTCTCTCCTTATATTTAAACCAGTTTAGATTTTACAGAATGTCTGCCAGATTCAGTTTTGAAAATTAAATTTAATTGTTGATTTCATTGAAATGCAACGTACATATAAATAAATGCCCAAATAAGAGTGCAGCCTAAATTATCACGGAGTCAAAACACTTTATTTTTAACAAGGGGAAGGGAAAAGCATTTGGTATACTTAATAGTTGTTTGAGGATATACCTGAGATTTTATGATGAACATATTTTACAGATTAAAGAAAAATTTGTATTCTGTGTTTTTTTTTAAAAATATTAAATGCTGTGTGCCTATTGTGTTTTCAGCTTTAACGAAACTCCATGATCTGAACAAGTCACTAGCGGAACTTGGTCAGCAGAAGTTGGCTAATGACTTTAAGGCAGAAGTAGGGAAACCTTGTTGTGCTTTTTTTGCAGGTAAGTTGAAGTTGGTGCAGTCTTTACCAGAACTAGTTGTTTCTTCACATTCAACCCTAATATTTTTATATTTAAATTTTATTGAATTTATTGGTAATGACATGGTTAATAAAATTACATAGGTTTCCTCAGCCCTTATTTTGAATGTGTATTTTCTTCCTGATGTTTTAAGCAACTATTTTTCACACTTGAGGTTCAGTGATGATTTTTATTCTCCTCTCTTTGTAACACAGAACCTGTGATACTTTCATACCTTAACTTTGTTAATCTTTGTTACATGCTTTTCTTACCTGAATTTCCAGATAATATTTTTAAAAGTCAGATAATGGAAGACCTGTTTACTATAGATTTATTGTTTCTTCTGGTCACCATGTGCATATTTAGAGGATAAACTTAATGAGACACCTTAATTTCATTGCGACACTCTTTCTACTATTTATTTTGTACATTATTTTACCAAGTAACAAAGCAGTCTGTCAGTAGTGGTGAGAGTATTCTAAATCTTCCAGACTGACAAACCTGTTCAAGTTTACTGTCTTACTTCACATTCTGTTTATGTAAGGGTAGGTGATGAATGAAATCTTTCACTTACAGTAGATGGAAGAGTGTGGTGCTGTAAAAATTTTGGAGGTAGTCTAAAAATTTAATGTTTTTCCTTGGGACTTCTGAATGAAAAACTAAAGGCATCATCAGTGAAAGCACATGTATTAGCTACTAGACAAATATTTTTCAAGATGAAATTTCCAGTGATACTATAAGGGAAATATTCCATGTTATAATCTTTATATTAAATCTAGGTGATGGCAATTGGTATCGTGCTTTAGTCAAGGAAATTGTACCAAATGGAAATGTTAAAGTACATTTTGTGGATTATGGAAACACTGAAGAAGTTACTGTAGATGAACTCCGAATGATCACACCAGAATTGTTAAAACTTCCATTTCAAGCGATTCAGTGTTGGTTAGTAGGTACGATGCAGAAGAAGAAATTTTCTCTACCGTCTTCTAATATTTTGAGTACATAAAGTTCTAACTCTTAATGTCTATCATTTTTATATTTTGTGTAAGTTATATCTTGCTTTATACTATAGAATACAATTTCAAAATGTATTTTTAAAGATACTAGCCAGATTGTCTGTTGATTTCAGAGTTGGGAGGCAGCAGCTCTTCTGTACTTATGATGAGAATAAAACAGATGTCTTCTCATGAAGGCGTTTTGCTTCTGATAATTTATCCCAAAGAAATAATCTTGGACTTTCACAAAGTTCACCTACAAAAAACTTATTACACTACTGTTAATATTAGCAAGTCAACCTAAATAATCAATAGGAGATGATTGATGTATTGGTGCCCCATGCACATGTAACAGACAGTGGTCGAACCTATTTCATAGGGTTGTTGTGAGGGTTAAATGAATGTTTAGAACAGGGCCTGGCACTCAGTTTTGTTTAACTCAGTTTTGTTTAGTCAACCTGGTCCCTACCGCCCACTAGTGGGCGTACCAGCTTTCATGGTGGGCGGTAGCGGAGCAACCAAAGTATAAATAAAAAGATAGATTTAACTATAGTAAGTTGTTTTATAAAGATTGATTCTGCCAAACAGCAAAAATCCGACATAAAGTACTTGGTAAGTAATTATTATTATATACTTTAACTTGCTGTAACTGCTTTATAAATTTTATAAAGTAAAGTTCTCTACTTTATAAATCAGCATTACTGTGGAACCGGTGGGCAGTTAGAAAATTTTACAACTAACAGAGATACAAAAGTGGGCGGTAGGTATAAAAAGGTTGACTACCTCTGGTTTAACTGTTTGTTGTTATCACATAGTCATTGAAACACTGTTAAGTATGTATCATGGATATGAAGAATTGTTCCTGATTTAAGTGAAGAAAGCAAGTTATTAAGGAGACGTGGACAGCATTGTGATTTGATTGAGAGAACAGGCTTGCCCCCAACCCTGCTTCCCAATCCTACTAGCTGTGTGACCGCAGGCAGAGTATTTTAACTCTGCGCTTTCATTTCTGCATCTGCAACGTAACAGTGCCTTCCTCAAAGAGTCACTAAGAATAAGAGATAAAAATATAAAAGGCGCTTGCCAGTGCCTGATATTATTACAGAAATTTCTTTATAAAATAAATAGCATATATGTGTATGTGTATATTTCTTATAAGAATCGTGGAAGATTAGGATCAAAAATATTAACAGCATTCGTGTCTGGAGGCAGAGATGCTTTTGTTTGTTCCTTTGCTTATCTGTTTTCTTTCTTCTTATTCGGCACTCAGTGTGTTTTAGATTATTGGTTCTAATTACCCTGTTTTATGCCAGTGCTTCTTAGTATGTGGCCCCCAAGACCAGCAGTGGCAACATAGAACTTGTTAGAAATGCAGATTCTCACTCCCCATCCAAGACCTGCTCCTCAATTGGAAGCTCTCAAGTGGGGCCCCAAAATCTGTTTTAACAAGACCTTTAGCTAATTCAGATGCACACTCATGTTTGAGAATCACTGTTATGAATTTGGGGATAAGCCACAATTATCCAAGAAAAGTAATTTTTGACTAAGTAATTTAGAATGGCATTTTAAACTTATCGCTAGAAGACTGCCCACAAGGTGAAATTGTCTGGTTGACCTCTTTTACCAGCACGATTGATCACTCATCATTGTGTATGTAACAGAACACAAAGGTGGCTTATAAAAGAAATACTAATTCTATTTCTGCCTCTTGGGAAGATGCCTGGTGAAAATACATTAGTGGGGAAAGTAGGGAGAGATCCTGAGCAGTGTGTTTGCAGGTGCATTGTTGGTAACTCAGGCGTAGGGGGGGGTGCATACCTCAGAGAGGGCCCAACCCTGGGTACTGAAGCAAAAATACAGCTTGGGCACAGACTTTTTTGTAACGCTGTTCTTGTTTGCCAGATATACAGCCCAGAAACAGACACTGGACGAAGGAAGTCACAGCGAGATTTCAGATGTGCGTCACAGGGGTAAAGCTCCACGCCCGAGTGGCTGAGATCACTGAAAACGGGGTGGGCATTGAACTCACCAACCTTTCCACTTGTTACCCCAGAATAATAAGTGATGTTCTGATTGAGGAGAATCTGGTTTTAAAAGCTAGTTCGCCACAGAGAGAATGGGCTGGGTACAGCCCTGTCAAGAAACATGACCTTCAGCTCGACACCCCTAAGCTTCAGGGTAACATTTTTAAGCCATTTATTTGTTATTCTAGTTTATGTTAACTTTTTGGTTTTATCGGCTATGAAAATATTTCTATCTTGGATGACACAATTTTCCTGTAGAAATATACTTTGTGGAAACAGATTAATAACAGGCTATTAAAGTTAATTTCATATTGATTTATTGAAACATAAGGTTTTATTAAACACTGTACTCCTTTCTAATGTAGTTACTTTTCAGGTAAACTTGCCCCGTAAAGTTGTGTATCCCTTAGCATCTGAATGCATTTTAGGAATTAAACAGACCACAGAAGTGGGAACATATTGCAGAAGCCAAGCACCACAGGAGTGCAGTAGCTCAAGGATTCTCATTCCAGATTGGACTTGCTGATAGCGCCCACAGAATCCCTCAAAATTGAATAGATTGTTTTGTAAAAATAGAGATTTTCATTTGGGGAATACTGCTAATCAGCCAGTTGATAGGAAAAAAATGAGCGAATAAATATATTACGAGGAAAGAATGCCAAGTTGTATCTGTTGTATTTCATAGAGACTTGTGTTTGGTCTGTTTTCAGCTATCTCTGCCGCAAAGCAGTGGAGGACGATAGAATTGCCAGTTAATAAAACCATACAAGCCAGCATATTAGAAATCAGAAACCCAAACTTATTTTATGCTCTACCAAATGAGATGCCGGGTAAGACATGAACATTTGAGGCCTATTTATGTTAATCTTTTTAACTGTAAGATGAAAGTACTTATCTGAATCGATTAGGAAGAGGGTAATAACGATTGTGTCTCACTCAAGATTTTAAGGAGGAATCGATCTTAGTCACACTTTAGACAAATTTACTTATCAAAACATGTATGAATATGAATAGAATGCCCTGAATTCAGCACTGAGTTGACCTAATCTTGATAATCTACAGCTTTTTATAACAAAACAATATCCTTAACTGCTGTATAACTTCTTGTTTAAAAATGTACTCTGTCCATATTGAATTTGTATTTACTAAGTTAACCATCTACAGCCATTTAAGAGAATTTGAACCAAACTTTTTTATATTGAAGTAGTACTTTGTAATTTGTCTAACCATAGTGTTACTGTACCTTGAGAAATTTAGGGAAAAGTTTTACACTGGACCTCATCATTAAGAAAGGTAGTATAGGCCCTGGCCGGTTGGCTCAGTGGTAGAGCGTCGGCCTGGCATGTGGGAGTCCCGGGTTTGATTCCCGGCCAGGGCGCACAGGAGAAGCGCCCATCTGCTTCTCCACCCCTCCCCCTCTCCTTCCTCTCTGTCTCTCTCTTCCCCTCCCGCAGCCAAGGCGCCATTGGAGCAAAGTTGGTCCGGGCACTGAGGATGGCCCCATGGCCTCTGCCTCAGGCGCTGGAATGTCTGTGGTTGCAGCAGAGTAACGCCCCAGATGGGCAGAGCATTGCCTCCTGGTGGGCATGCCGGGTGGATCCCAGTCGGGCGCATGCGGGAGTCTGTCTGACTGCCTCCCCCTTTCCAGCTTTGGAAAAATACAAAAATACAACAACAAAAAAAAAGTAATATAGAAGTATTTTTAAGTTTTCTTTTTTGTTTCATGGAAGTTTACAATCAAGTCTTCTCTTTATTCTTATTTGAGTTGATTACTGTAGTGTAGAAGGTGAGTTAATACAAGTTGGGTGGTGGCTGTTAAATAATTTGCAGATACATTAAGGCTGAAAAAATAAACCTTTGTTTCACATTGTCAAACCTAAAATTGTGGTAATACCAGTAACTGTTCTTAAATTTATCTCCAGTATTACAAACACCCATGTTTAGTCTGTATAGTAGACGTCAAGGGTTTAGAACTGTTCAGTCCTGATGACAACATATGGTATGTGCATTGGAAGGATTCCTTCCGTTAACTACACGCGTGCCTCAGAGATAATGCAGTTCAGTTTCAGACTACCACAATAAAACAAATACCGCACTAAAGCAAGTCACAAATTTTTGTTTCCCAATGCATATAAAAATGTTTACACTATACTGTATAGTCATATTAAGAGTGTAATATGTAATAGCATTATTTATAAAAAGACAGTGTACACATCTTTTTGTTTTGTTTTTTAATTTTTCTGAAGCTAGAAACGGGGAGAGACAGTCTCCCACATGCACCCGACCGAGATCCACCTGGCACGCCCACCAGGGGGCGATGCTTTGCCCACCAGGGGGCGATGCTCTGCCCCTCTGGGGCGTCGCTCTGTTGCGACCAGAGCCACTCTAGCGCCTGGGGCAGAGGCCAAGGAGCCATCCCCAGCGCCCGGGCCATCTTTGCTCCAATGGAGCCTCTGCTGTGGGAGGGGAAGAGAGAGACAGAGAGGAAGGAGAGGGGGAGGGGTGGAGAAGCAGATGGGCACTTCTCCTGTGTGCCCTGGCCGGGAATCAAACCCGCTACTTCTGCATGCCAGGCCAACGCTCTACCACTGAGTCAACCGGCCAGGGCCAGTGTACATATCTTAATTGAAAAATACTTTATTGCTAAAAATTGCCAACCATCATCTGAGCCTTCAGCGAGTTGTCATCTTTTTGCTGTTGGAGGGTTTTATTCAGTTTCTAAAAAATGCAATATCTGACCTGACCTGTGGTGGCGCAGTGGATAGATCATTGATCTGGAATGCTGTGGTCACTGGTACAAAACTCTGGGCTTGCCTGATCAAGTCACATAAGAGAAGCAACTACTATGAGTTGATGAGTCTCTCTTCCCCTCTCTCTTCTCTCTCTAAAATCAATAAATAAAATATGTTTTAAAAAGGCAATATCTGAAGCTCAATAAAACGAGTTATGCCTGTATAACACAGTCACTGAAAAGTACCCTAAACAATTGTAAAAATACAGCTTAATATGTGTTCATGGAGGAACACACTAGTATAATAACCTCAGTCAAGAAATTGGCTTCCTTCTTGCCCCTCCCAGTGCTGTGTCCCTTTGAAACAAGATAACAAATAGTGGCTTTATTTTTAAAATGTAGATATACAAGCTCCCGTTATCCTTTATTCTGCTGGCTCCCAGCAGGGAGTTCTGATATCTTTTTTTTTTTTTTCATTTTTCTGAAGCTGGAAACGGGGAGAGACAGTCAGACAGACTCCCGCATGCGCCCGACCGGGATCCACCCGGCACGCCCACCATGGGGCGACGCTCTGCCCACCAGGGGGCGATGCTCTGCCCATCCTGGGCGTCGCCATATTGCGACCAGAGCCACTCTTGCGCCTGGGGCAGAGGCCACAGAGCCATCCCCAGCGCCCGGGCCATCTTTGCTCCAATGGAGCCTTGGCTGCGGGAGGGGAAGAGAGAGACAGAGAGGAAGGTGCGGCGGAGGGGTGGAGAAGCAAATGGGCGCTTCTCCTGTGTGCCCTGGCCGGGAATCGAACCCGGGTCCTCCGCACGCTAGGCCGACGCTCTACCGCTGAGCCAACCGGCCAGGGCCCGAGTTCTGATATCTTTACAGGGCTCCTGGCCCCCAGTGTGCCTGGTATTGTAGAAGGGACAGCATCTTTGAAATTAGGGTATGCAGTCTACATGGGAAGGCCCTGGGTCCTCAGATTGCTCCTTTCTGCTGCTCCATCCTCTAAAAGCATGGCAGTTTAAAAAACAAAAACAAAAACAAAGTGGACCTGTGGTGGCACAGTGGATAGTGTCAACTTGGAATCGAGGTCGCCAGTTTGAAACCCTGGGCTTGCCCCGGTCATGGCACGTATGAGAAGCGACTAGGAGTTGATGCTTCCCGCTCCTCCCCTCCTCTTTCTCTCTCTCCTCTCTCTAAAGCCAATGAAATAAAATCTTTAAAAAAAATAGTAAAAAAAAAATAAAAAAAAATGTAGATATATTTTAATACAGAGGGGTATTTTTTGGAGTGATTAGGTTTGACATTCTTTTGTATACTATATTTAGATAGTAGCATTGAAAATTTCTTCACATAATACTGTTTGTATATATTTTAGAATATCAGGAAAAACTGGGTGTGTTGGCGGCTGAATTGTTAGAACACTGCAGTGCTCAGAAGAGTCAGTTGGCTTATAGACCAACAGTGGGAGATGCATGCTGTGCCCAGTACACAGGTAATGTTCTTTTTAATAAATCAGTAAAGGGAAAGTATTTTTCTGTCTGTTTTACATGAGATTATATGGGTCATGTTATTTCAGATGTCTATTACATTTGGTTAGATAGAGAAATTAAAGACAAGGATATGGGTTTAATTCGTATATTGGGGTCGTTCAGCTTTTCTGTTCCATAACCAAAGAATATTTTAGGCAGGAGTCTAGGTAGAAATTTACAAGTCTGTCAGAACTTCTAGATAACTAGCTCTGGATACAGTGCTCTACCTAATGAATCAATGATGTTATATTTACTTATGGAGGGACTGCAAATAATTTATAGAATTCTGTGAATGTACTAAAAGCGTGATTCAGGCAGTCAGACTCATTGAACTGGGTATACTGTTAATATTTGATGTTAACAGATTTCTTTTGTTAATATAAATAACATGTATAGTGAATATTTGGGGGCAGAAATTTGGTGATGTAAATATTTTAGGCTAAATCTTCAGGAATAGAATTCTGGAGTCAAACGTGAAACTCCCTTACCCCCACCCCCAAGAATTCTGGTGCCAAAGGACATAAATAGTTTTGTATGTTCTGGGGGCTTAGTGCTCTCTGGGCATCTTAAAGAAATGTCCATATGTGCCAAAAGTTGGTGAGCAGGCTGGTATTATCCCCTGCTTTTGGTCTTTTGCCCAACTAATGTTCATTTTTAAATTTAGATTTTCGATTTTAAAATGTATTATGCTTGTCACCCCAATTGAATAAAAGTTTTTTAATGTATTAAGCTTAGTTCTATTTTTCTTCACTATAACTAGCTCTACACTTTTCTTCTTTTTCTTCCCAATAGCAAGATATCACTTTTGATTAGGTTAAAAATTCTATGTTACTTAATTAGAATTGTGTAAACACTATCGTGTGCTATAATTACATTTCTCTTTTCCACTCTCTTGTTGTTACTAGTGTTTTGTATACTTCCACTACTTATCTCCAGTTCTCTGCCTTAGTGTAAATTCCATGAACAATTCATGTACCTTTGTCAGCTTGTATCATATTGGAGGCATCTTCAGCCTTCTGACCTGCTCCCGTTGGACGGCTCGCGCTCTAGACCTGAGCTCTCATCCTGAATCTCCTTCACCGTCATGCTAGGGGCTGTTGCAACACCGCCCACCTTTGTTTCTTGGATTTCTCTCCCCCACTCCACCTTGTTAGCTGGATTTCCCCCTCCCTTGTCTCGCCACGTTTTCTGGGTCTCTTACTTTTGATTTACTCTAATATTTGGGGATATCCCATTCTCTAGAAGCTGAGAAAAGGTACATGTACGATGAATTTTCTGTTTTCTCCCATGTTTGAAAAAGTATTTTACCCTAATAGTTAGTGGGTCATGCTGGGATATAGACTTCTAGGTTGGAAATGATCTTTCCCTTAAAATTTCAAAGGCATTGCTTTGATTGGCTTTTAGCTGTTGGTGTTGCTGGTCAAGGGATAAATGTCATTCAGATTCTTCAAATTTTGTACACGTGTTATTTCATTTTGGATCTTTTATCATCCTTTCATCCCGTGTTTTGAGTTTTATGATGTGATTTTATATTGCTTTTCTTTTCACCATTGTGTGGGGCGTTCAGTAGATGGGCCCTTAAGTCTAGAATTTCATGAGCTTCAATTTTGAGAAGTTTCCCTGATTATCTTTTATTTCCTTCTTTCACTCTGTTCTTTTAGGAACTCCAAGTATTAATATTTTAAGTTGTGCATGAACTCTTCTGCCATATTTGCTCTTTTCTGTCTCATCTCTTTTTATTTTAATGATTTGCAAGAGATTTCCTCGATTTTATCTTCCAACGGTTTCATTTTTGATACCCCATTTTTTGTTTCAGTAGTTTTTTTTTTGTTATCTCAAGTGTGTGTTTTTGATACTGTCTTGGTGTGGTTTCAAAGTTAGAAGGCCATTTCTCTAAGAATGTTAACATCGCTCTTTTAAATTTCATGTTCTTCTTCCTCCTTCCTTTCTTTCTGTTTCCTTGAGTGCCTGTTTGTTAGCTTCGACTGGTCTTTCATGTTAGGGACTTTCCTCCAATACTTGTGAGTCTTGCTGTTCACTTACTGAAGACGAGGCACTGAGAAGTGAATGGGAAGTTCCTTTGAGCACGGCCAGAGCTTGCTCCCTGGTGGCCTTCAGTGCAGGGTCATCTCGCTGAGCAGTTCCACCGGGGATCCTGACGTTGGCATCTTGAAGAGCTTTTACTTGGGAATCTTGTCACCTGCCTGGAGTATGTAGCTTGTCAGAATATGCTCTTGGCCTGGGCTCAAGGGCCTCAGTCCGTAGTCAGTCAGGCTCTTCCTCTCTGGAGAAGGAGTAGGAACCGTTGCCTGGAAAAGGGGATAAATTCTGAGCCGGACTAAAACCTGAACAATAAAACTGATCATTTTCTTTAGCGACTTTAAAAATTAGTATATTAGTATTTATAAGGTAAAGTCTGTTTGGATGTCATGGGAAGTGACTGCTTCCTTTAGCCACTCCCCATTCTCAGCTCCATCTGTGCTCCTACTTTTCAATGGGAAGCACCAAGTGTCGGCCCTTGGTTGCCTGAGGATTGGAGTTGCAAACTGGGGTGCTTCTTAGCTCCCCTGTGGCCAGCTTGGGCTGAGCTCTGCTCAGTCATTTTCTGTCATGCGTCTGCTTTCTCTCTCCCAATTTTCCCTTGTCTTCTCTTGTTCTGTATCCTTATGATTTTATGCCTTTTTCATTCATCATGTAATTGTTTTTTTTAGTAGGATCTGAACAAAGTACTGGTGACACTCATATTTAATCTGGATGTTTTGGCTTGAAATCAGATATGTTGGTATGAATTTCTAAGTGATGTGAATGTAATCAGGAATAACCAGCTTAAGAGAAGGAGAGGGCCATTGAACGTAACTCCTGACCCGAGCTTCCACTCTGCTTACAGATGACGATTTCTGGTACCGCGCCATTGTCCTGGAGGCCTCCGAGGCCGAGGTCAGGGTCATCTATGCTGACTACGGCAACGTGGAGACCCTGCCTCTTCACCGGGTGCGGCCCATCGCTGCCGGCCTCCTGGAGCTGCCCTTCCAAGTCCTTCAGTGTTCGTTCGAAGGTAGACAGTTCAGTCACTTTCTAGTTTGGATGCCCCTGGGTCTTTTTGGGTTATTTTTTTCTGTTTGTTTTATAGCTCTAAGTCTGAATCAAATGGGGTATTTCAAATAACCGCCCAGATTTCTAAGTATCAAGCAGAGTTTACCAAGAAATTACATATATTTTATTCTTTCATTGTCAAAAACTGTGTTCAGTTGGCCCATCTTTGTTTTACAGATTAGTCTCAGTGTCAGGGCTCAGAGATGGTTTTGCCCCCAGTTGCAGAACTAGTAAGTGGCAAGGCCGGGTGAGCTGGGGTCCCCTGACTGCTCAGGCTGGGCGTCTTTGCTCTGTCCCCGCTCTGTCTTTAGGGACTAGAGACACTCAGTGAGACTGTTATTGGCTACCTTACTGCACGTACTTCTATCTGCATATATTCAGCTCTTCATTTGGAATTTGTATAAAGTGAACTGAAGTATTAAAGTAGATTTTTACTCTTACTCCCGATTTCTTTACCCGGAGGTCCCTGCAGATTGCCTTAGAGTCCGCTTTGGGTTTTTTTTTACTTGTTTTATTTTTAATTGATTTTCAGAAAGGGAAAAATACCAATTTGTTGTTCTATTTATCTATGCATTCATTAGTTGATTCTTGTATGTGCCCTGACTGGGAATTGAACCTACAACCTTGGCTTATCAGATGACACTCTAACCAACTGAGCTACCTGGCCCAGGGCAGCTTTGGTTTTGACTCAGTGAGTTGGAAAATCATTATTGTTTTTTTCTCAGATTTGAATATGTATGTCCGTGAAGGTAACCAGTTGTCGGCTCTGGCCCTCTCTAAATAGATTAGTGCGTGACACATTGTAGAGATCAACGAATATTTTTCAAGTTTGAGTGTTTAAATGCAACAAACAGCGGTAGTATACTTAAATCTAGCTAAAATTAGTGAGCCTTTTTTTTTTTTTTACTATTCTTAAATAATCTATCTAAATATTACCTTCTTTAAAGCACTTGAAGATTAACTTTAATGTTTAACTTTTTCCCAGGACTAACAGAATTGAATGGAAGCTGTTCTCAATTAGTAATTGAGCTACTAAAAAATTTCATATTGCATCAGAATGTAATGCTTTCTATAAAAGGAATTATTAAGAATATCCACATCGTGACGGTTGACAAATGTTCTAAGAATGGCACTATCAATTTCACCGATAAGCTGGTGACGTGTGGTCTGGCCACAAACATCACATCTAAAAAGCAGAATGCTTTAAACAAAGGTATTTTTTCAGATTTATAACACATGCAAGTGTAATTAAGAATAGATAGTGTCAATTTAGTCGACCTGATCTTTCCTTAGCCCCTGTGGCCAAGTTCCCTTCCTTTTCCTCGTGTGTGAACCCAGTGCCGGGCCCCAGGTCCTGTCGCCACCTGAGAGGCACCTCTCGGAGGGAGGGAGGCCCCTGTCCAGACTCTCCGGAGCTCGGGCTCAGCAACAGGACTGATGGAATTGATGCTGGGAACTTTAGAAATGTCAAGCATTCAAAGTTCTTTCCAACTTACTTTTGATCCTGATCAAAGTGAGAAGCACTCATACTGTTAGGATCGGATCATAGGTTGTTTCATAAGATGATGATGTGGCAGGTAGGCCTGCCCTCAACCAAAAAGTGTAGCATATATGATAGGCAGAAGACCTGCAACCTGGAGATGTGGGCAGTAATTTGGTAAAATCCAGGACACAGTAGCAGGTAACATGAAAGCCCAAGTTCAAAGTTAATTGATCAAGTCCTTTGTGGTTCGAACCCAGGGCTGAGGGATTCTGCCTCCAGGATTTTGTTGTTTGTATGATGTTACCCAGTTGTCTTTTGCATTTGCTTTTAGAAGAGACGACCAGGATGAGTTGCTGCTGCTCAGAATTACAGAAGCAAGTGAGTCAAGTTTCCTTTATATGAAATTAGCCTCCTAACAGTTTGCAAAATTAAATAATACTGTTTTTTCATCTGTAGGTTGAAAAACATGAACAGATTCTTCATTTCCTCTTAAACAATCCAACCAATCAAAATACATTTATTGAAATGAAAAATTTGTTAAAAAGTTAAATCAGTAAAACTTCATGTTTTTGCCACTGCTGTCACCGCCTGTAGGACATCTCCTGTCATGTCCTCAGGGTAGAGCTGATGGAGGGAAACCCATCTCTTTGTAAGGCTGTACTTTATTCTGTGATTTAATGATCTGAAGTCTGGTTATACTATGTCCCCCTAGGTTTTATTTGATCATCTTCCTTTGACACTGCTGGTGTTCAGGGTGCAGCCACTTTTCCTTACTGTTGTTTGATTTTTGAGAGTGCTCATGTTGATATGTGGGGGGACTTGTAAGAATTGTTATGAGGTAAAGTTTAGCCTGAAATCCTTTGTGTCTAGATGTGAGATTAGCTCCCACTGTGTGTATCGCTATAACAATGGTTAGCACTTTTTGTGAAGAGGTCTAAGGGGCCAAGCATGGAAATGGGCTGTGCTGACAGTCTATTACATTGCAAAACAGAACATACTCTCTTCTTTGGCTGTAGTGATCTAGTGGTTAAAAGATGATGTGGCGAGTTTGAAACAATAGTTCCCTACTAGTCCAGTTACTGTCTGGGATCCTTTGTTCTAAGATGGCCCCCAGAAGTTACTTTATGGTCCATACAAAACTAGTTAGAGTTAGAACTTCTGATCAAAGTGGAGTTGTCCTTGTCACTTTGAGTTGATATAATTCCAGCCAAAGGCAATGGATCTTTGACTGACTTAATACATGCACTCTTGTTGGTTGAAGTGCATCATCTCAGACCTTTACGCAGAACTCACGCTGCGGATGTGGTCTCTGTGGATTTCCACAGGTGACATTCCTCAGGTAGGTGCCTGCTGGGTTCAGACAACCTCGCTACTATTGTTTTGTTTCTATTTCTAAGAAAGTCTAGCTAAGTGCTAAGGTAAGTGTCATTAATGCAGAAGCAACAGTTTCGACTCTTATTATTTATTTCCTTCACAAGTTGTTTTTTTAATTGGTTTGAGAGAGAGAGAGAGAGAGAGAGAGAGAGAGAGAGAAGCATCAACTCATTGTTCCATTTAGTTGTGCACTCAGTGATCGCTTCTCATACGTGCCCTGATGGGGGATCGAACCTGTGACCTCAGTGCACAGTGATGAGGTGCTATCCATTGACCTACCCGGCCAGGGCCAGTTTTGGTTTATTTTTAACAAATGCTGGCTTACAATGGCAATTACAACTTTCAGTTTTTTTCATATGCATTGTTTTAATACTCCTGCTTTGGGACTTGGGTTTAACATCTTTCAGATAATTTTCATAGAATGAGGAACGTGCAGTGACTTGAACGTCTGTAATCTGGTCCTAGTGCCCATCAAGTTGATTGACTTGTGTGCACTTTTACTTTTTATCTGCGTAATTAATGATGGGCTTTCCCCCCATGAATTGAGAGTGCCGACCCACACCACTTCAGGTGCAACCTGTATTTCCTGTTGTTTCTGAAGAGATTGACAAAATTACTTTAAAAAAGCCCAAACACCTGATTTAAAGCATAGCAGTTGAACTGGCTTTTCCCCTACTGTGGGAGTACAAACATTTTGTCTATATTTGAATGCAGTATAATACATTCTAATTGGGCAGCACCTTATTTAAAAATAACTTTTACATCTAGTCACATAATTCATCTTCACAATACTCTTGAAAAGAAAGTACGGCCCTGTTTTATAGGGGAGGAGGCTGAGGCCCAGAGAGGTTAAATGGCTGCCCCAATTCACACAGATAGACGACTAGAAAGATCTTATGACTCAAAGCTGGGTTCTCTCTCCTGCCCCCTGCTGCTGACCTGTCTGCAGTGCTACAGTATCTTTTAGAGGAGGCCAATTCTGAAGGGCTTTAAACTACCAGTTATATTAGAAAAAAATACATACATGGTTACTTAAGCATATGTCCTTCAGTCTAGTGAGAATAAACTTGAATATTTAGTACTTTTAAGTTATTCTCCCTAGAGATAGAGAAAATGTGTTTTAAGTTTGTTTTCATCCTCTCTGGAGAAATTTGTTTTTGTGTGTTAGTAATTGTGAAATTGCTCTATTAGGAGTGATAGGCGATGAGAGCATCAGACTGGAGCCTTTTATATGGGTGAAGAGGTGTACAGACAGCTCTAATTTACTGTGGTGGTGATTTTTTTTTAAACTGGCAGCTCTGATTTAATGTCTAATTTCAGTTAAAAGTTAATATTTGGTTTGCCTGTACTTAGATAGAAATTAAGAATGATGGTGACCGAGTTTTTATATACAGCATAACAAGAGTTGACTTTTCTCTTTCAGAAACAGTCTCTTGGAGGTAAACACTTAGGAGAGAGGGGACAGTGAAGGCTAGGCTTAGGAGAAAGGACAGCACCTTGTGTTTTTATCACAACCTCTTCTTTCTGTCTATATGTTCTTTAAAGACCTTTCATGCCTCCACTTTTGTTTGCTTACTCTTCTTCTGTTAGGTAGGGTAGTTTCATTTTTTTTCCAATAAGTTTTTCATTCCAAATAAATATGCCTGGTATAAAAGAGTCAAACGATATTCGTGGAAGTATCAGGAAGGGATAGCTGAGGCTTCCTATGTCTATATAACTTTTTATTACATAAAGGTGCTAAAGAAAATGTGACTCGTGTTAATGGACAAATCTAGTTGATAGATAGTCAAGCTTTATAATTTTTTGGACTTTTGTGTATGTTTGAATCTTTCATAATAAAGTGTGCCCCGGTCTCCCTGTCATCGTTTGCCTCTTGCACATAATAAATGTTCTGTGATTTGTTGTCACTCCGGTCTCGTCTCCTCTTTTCCTGTGCACGCTGAGGCCCCCCGCCTCTCCCTGTCGGGACCTGGCTCGCTTTCCTTTGGCCTTTGGTCACAGAGTCCATCCTTGGGTGCGGAGTCTGTCCTGGGCGTGGCCCACTCCGACTGGGGAAGGAACTTTCTCTTTCAGCCCTTTGCCATCCATACCCATCCTGATAGGTAGCCACTTAGATTTTTATTATACATAGAATTTGCCATTCTTTTTGCTATTTTATGGAGCACAAATACAGTTAACAATTTAAGTGAAAAATCTGAATTAGAGTATATCTTTTTCTTGAAGCACACAGTATTAAATTCTCCTAAACTCACACGTGCAGAACTATGAGCCAGTTGACTTCTCTGCCAGCCCCTAAGTGTCTACCTGGGAATTTTTCTGTGATATTCAGTATCAGCCTTGACAACCTAAGGATATGTTTTCACAACTCAAAGAAGAAACTTAAAAAACGTCTTTTGTTGTTTTACTGATAATCTGTTAGATTCAATGGAATTTCTACCCCTGTAAAGAGCTGTTGAGACACTGATATGCTTCCATTATATAAAATTCCTGCTGCCCAGCCCAGTAAGATCTCACTTTGCAACCAGATTCCTCGTGTTCCTCCCGCCACCATTAGCCACTTCCTTGTCCTGCCTGCACCTGCCAGGAGCACTGGGTGCTTAGTGCTCATACTCGGGTCAGGTCCAGCCACAGTGAAAGTGCATGTGAAAACCATGGGGTCACAAAACCTGCCTTTTTACTCTGGAAAATTAGGGAAGCAAGTCAAAGAACACATAAAAACTTGAAGTCAAAGTTTGTCAGATTCCAAGGTATACAGCACTGGAAACTTGAAATCAAGCAGTTTTAATTGAATGGAGTTTAGTAGTACTTGGTGATTCAGCTATGTGCCTTGTTCCCCAAAAGAAACTAATACACTCTATAGCATGCACTGGTCTCACAAATAGAGACAAGGGTACGATGTCTCTTGGATTAATTTCCACATACTAACATACCAGACCACCAGGTCTTAATTCTGAGTAGGTTTAAGACTTTCGTATTTTAATTAGCATTAATTTAACAAATATTTAATGTCAGGCACTCCAGTGATGTGCCTGACATTGTGGTTGGTGCTGTTATTGTTTAGTAGGACCATATATAGCCCATTACACCTTCCAGGTACTCATAATACCTAGTTCAGTCATTGGTAGTAGACTAGAGCTGAGACCATATAACAAACAAATAGATTGTTCTTGGTAGAGGCTGTGTAAATATTGAGAGAAATCAGGTTCATTTTGCCAGCGGAGAGATTCCTATTCGTGGATTAAACAGTGAACAGGAGTTGACGAGGAAGAAGATTCACTGTGCGTTTTCTTAGGGTAGAACTCTTTTGCTGGGGCAGGTAGAAATGTAAAAGCCTCAAAACTGTGAACGAAGGTGACTAATATTCTGAAATCGGACCTTCTTGCTATATAATACATACTCTAGAAAACCAATAACGTGAGTCACCTTATCATCAGGATCCTAAGCTGCCAAATTCCAGCAGAGAAATTAAGTCACTAGGAGGCTGCCAGCCCAAAACAATGAACCATTTGTGTCTCAAGTGGGCTTGTCACCAGCACAACCATGGCTTGGATTTGCCAAATTGAGCTCTTCTGGGATTAGCCAAAGGGTGGCACCTCGCCTCCTCATCGGCGCAGGGTTTCTGGAGCCAGACTGGCACCCAAGCAGTGCCTACTCGGGAAACACAAAGGGCTCTCAAGGGTGGTTTTGTTTGGTTTGCTTTTCCACACAGAAGGAATTGGAGGGCGGCCCGTGGTTCCAAACCTGAGTGCAGAAAGAGCGGTAGGCTGCGTTGCTTGTGGCATCAGAGCGAGGTTCTGTCCCAGTAGAACTGCTGCCCATCTGCCCAGGGTGAGCATTGTGGGTGGCTCACACAAAGAACTAACACTTTTTCTTTTGTCCTGAACATTGTTCAGGGTACCAGTTGGGCACTACAGTCTTAACTTTCTGAGGAAGGTTCTCAAATCTAGGCATTAGCTTTCCTATGACTTCCTAAAATTGGTTCCATCTAAGGCTTCAGCTGCCTAGCCTCGTCCCTTTCCCTGCATTTTCCTTTTACCTTGAGACCCTGAGGAGGTGCCCCCCTCACGTGACAGGAGACCTCCAGGAAGTGAGAGGGACCATTAGGGTTATTGTAAGCCCAGCAGAAGCCTCCGAGGGTGCACCCAGGTTCCTCTCAAAATACAGTCGACAAATGCTTATGCTAAAGCATTCGTCTATTGTGTGAAAACTAAAGATAGAAAATTTGGAAGCAGTTTGAAAGCTTCCAGTTTTGGGGGTTGGTTGAATGACTGACTTACGTTACCCGATCAAACCTTGGTCTTGTAGACATTCCGTCAACTTGATTCAGCCACAAAGCATCCCATCTCCCGAAAGCACCCCCGGTAAGATGTGCGAATTATTCTGTCTAAAGGAGTTGGGGGTGTATGCTTTAACCCTTCGAACAACTGGTGCCTACCCCAAACCTAGGGGCTTCAGCTTTGAGATGGCAGTATTTCTGTTCCTTGTGTCTGTGTCCCCCCCCCTCCCCCCAACCATACCCCCCTCCCCTGCCCCGGCTCTGGCTTAATTTGCTGCCTTGTGGAGCACTTCAGACTCACTCCCTTTGTTCCCCCGGGATAGTTTCTTTGCCACTTAAGGTTCATTGTCTCCTTTTGTTTCTCAGCAAGAGGGCTCTGAAAATCCACAACTTCTGCACGTCTATTCTTTACTCCCCTTGGACCTTACCATGTGTGTCTTACCTCGACTTCATCATTTGGGGGCTGCAAACCACTTGGATTGGGCTTCCATAGAGTTGGGAAACATTGTACCCATCAACCTTTAATTTTGGCAGCCGGGAAACCAAGCAGTGGAAAATTAAGCATTTTTTTCTTGGCCACAAAGCCAGTGGGCAGGAGGACTGAATGGGGAGCCCAGACCTTCCTGTCTCCAAAGCAGTGGTCATTACACTACGCTGGTGTCTCCCACTGTGTGTCGCTGAGAGCTGAAGTCTCCCTTTATCTCTGCGTGGAATTCAGAGTCACCTTCATGCCTTGTGTGTTTCCTACCGAGACATGCTGTACAGGGCAACTCATAAATGAATTCACATTTTGAAAGTGCACTTACTATATAGAGTTACCAGACACTGGAGTTGCCAAGATGAATAAAGCAAGTTCTTGGTAGCAGGTCCCTCACAACACAAGCCTTTTGGGATGATGGCCCTTCATGGTGACTATTTTTTAAACTTCCACAAATCTTCACGAAAGAGGGGTTGCCGTGGATGACAGCAGTAGCTGTCCAGCTTCTCTCTGTGTACAATGCCTCCACCCCTGCTAGTCTCCTCCCACTCACCCCTGCTAGAGCCCAGGCCTGCCTTTTTTCCCTCCCCACGTGCACACCCGATAAGAAAGACCTAATAGGCCCCTGGGACAGATGAATTATTCTCTGATGTGAAGGAGTTTGGACTGTTATTCCCATGGTATTTATAGTTTAGCCTTTTCCGTCTTCACCATGGAATGAAAATTTAATTTGCCACCAATTTAAAGATGTTATGCTGTCAAACATCTAGAATTGAAATTTGGCATCTCTAAGGGAAGCCTGATTAGGCAGAATGGTGCAGGCAAATTGGTGAAGCACCAATTGTAACAGGTGGGGGAGAGGGCTGTAAGCTGTGAAGTTTCCACTCTCACCAGGACCTGAGGGCTGCAGGACTCAAACCCCTGCTCTCCCTGGTACATTACAGGCTACTCACCACGTGACTACTGAACAACTAAAACAAGGCTGATCCAAATTGAGCTGTGCTGTAGATATAAATTACAACAGTTTCAAAGACTAAAATACTGTTTTCGTGTTGAGATGCTTGGGACCTACTGAGTTGTTGCGGTCCAGCCACAACAAGTCTATTATGGGGTTCTCGAATGGGAAAAGGTATGGAATTAAATAAACGATAGACAAAGAATTAAAGACATATACATAAAGATGGGTTCGGGAGGACCACACGGTGAACAGTCTCTACTGCTCCTAAGTCGATGCAATGGTGGCCCCCAGAAGCTCATCGGTCTTTATTCAGGGAAAAAACGTGGTCCGTTAGCAATTCAATTGTTTCCAAGACAACTCAAAGACAACCCCCACCATACCATTTAGATCTAACTTTACACCAATAAGAAACTAGCTTCCAGCCTCTTCCGGAGAACATGGGTGGATAAGCAATAATCAGGTATAGCTCTTTGTTAACTGGGCAGGTGAGATGGGATGGTTAGGCCCAGCACCTGTCCCCTGGATATAAAAACACCCTGATATATTTTGGTCCCCAACACTGAGTTAATATTACATAAATTAATTTCACCTGTTTCTTTCCACATCTTTCCAAATGTGGCTACTAGAACGTCTAAAATCACCCACGTGGCTTGCGTTACATTTCTCTAGGACAGTGCCCATCCAGAGGCAGACACCACCCCTCTCCCCAAGCACTTAGCTCTGCGGGCAGGTTCCCCCGCACAGGTGCTCATGCATGATTCATACTGCTCTGGCAATGTCGGGAGGGTTTGAAAACCAACTTGAGAATCACAGACAAAAACGGAACATTTTTAGAATTTTTTTAAAGGTCTAAGAACAATAAAACTGTTATTCGTCTATCAGATTGACACAAGAATAATGGGAAGGGCATAGGAAAAAGGAAACAGGTTTATCTTCCTGGAGGGCAGTTTGATAACATACTGCAAACAGCCTTAAATTGCACATACCCAATAGTGTACAAATTTACCTTTTTGCAGTATGAGTAATTGCATAAAAGCACATATATCTAATTGCATGGTTAAAATGAAAAGTTAGTGTTCAACAATAGCAGATGGGTTAAGATGTTAGAACATGAAATAGGAGCTAAAAAACATGTTCGAGAAGGGAAGTGGAAAAGCTGGTTACGAGACAGGACCTGTACAATGAATGAAAAAGAATGTAAATCTTGATGTAAGTAGAAAGACACTACAAGAATACACACCATAAAATTAAGTGATTATCGCTGGGGGCCGGGGGTGGAATAGGTGTAGTTTTTCAACTTTCTTACTGTTATTTTCTTTTTTTTTGCAATGCACAATTATGCAATGGCACTTTTTTGATGAGTATGAAAAGTCTAGATTACGCAGTTATAGCCACTGTTTGAGTGCTTGCTTTGTCCGAGGCATTGTGCCAGGTATCTTGCGATTTTGATTTGTGGCATTTGAATTTTAAAAATCAGATCCTGCTAGACTTAAACAGGGATATTGGCTAAAGGGCCCACTTATTATCGCGCACTTCCAATGATAGGACAGCCAGGTAAACAAACGGCAATCGCCATGACAAATAGAAACGATGCCAAAGTCAACATTTTCCCCGAGTCGGAGCAATAAATCCTGCGGAGTCGACAGCGCATGACACAGTTCTTGCTGCTGCAGCGCTCAGAGACTGGGACCCAGCGCAGGAGTAAGTACCTTCGTTCATTTGCCAACCTTGGCCAACGACTCCCTGTAAAAAACGCGGGAGGCGACGCGGGCGGGGTTCCCAGGAGCGCCACGTGCACCTCCCGCGCGGTGCTTTCCGCCTTCCCTCGGTGAGACAGACAGGTGTTCCACGTGGCTCCCACCCCGGCGCCCCTCCACGGGCCTCCAGCGCCCCCTGGCCCTGCCGCGCCAGCCCGGGCCAGCAGAGCCGCCCCGGCGTACGGGTCCCGCCGTGCGCTCTCCGCCGCGCTCGTCTTGGGGGAGTCACAGCCCAGAGTTGTCTCCGCGCCGCAGGAGCCCTGATGCCCCGGGCCCGGCTCCAGTCCTACGAAGGGGCGCCGGTTACTTGTTCGCGCTCCCAGCCGCAGAGCCAGCTCGGCCACCAGGCACCCCAACCCGGAACGCGGGGACCGTGCGGCTCCGCGGGGACCTGGCGGCGTGCTGGGCTTTGTTCGGCATTGTCTGAGTTCACCTGAGCGCGGCCGCGAGGCTCGCGCGCCGCTCCGAGCAGGCGGCGTCCCGGGAAGCGCGCACCTGGCGCACGCCTCCTCCAGGCTCCAGACCGCGGTCTCGGGAGGGGGCGCGCAGCGGGCCCCACAGCGGCCTCTTGCTTGGGCCCCGGGCACCGGAGCGTCGGGCCGAGGGGCAAGGACCGCAGGTAAGGGAACAGGGACTCGGTGACTGCGGATGGAGGGTAGGGGGGATCACATATTAAACCCAAGCTGCGTGGCACAGTCACAGAAGGAGCTTGTCTTCTGACCCAAGGCTTTTGGGACTTGGCCAAACTATCCCCCAACCCCTTACAGAGAATCCGCAGGTGTTTGGTTACTCCAGTGCATTTTTACCGCAGGCAGCTGAGTGGCCCCCACCCGCCAAGTCTCTGCAAGCACAGCCGGAGCTGCCGCTGAGAGCATCGCCCTTGGGTGATGAGAAAGAAGTCCAAGGGGTTTGTCCTCCATGGTGATTTCCCGTGTGGACAAGCCCACCACCATCCCTGCCTGACCCAGCCCTACTTTCTGCTCCTCTCCCACCTACGGCTGGCCCTTGGCCACCCTCTGGGACTGTAAATGGGAGTGTCTCTGAGTGGCACCTTTGAAACTTGCCAGGGGGTGTCTATTTAAAAACTTGGTGGGCACCGAGGTAGAGGAGAAGGGAGCAAGACACCTTGCTGCCCTTTCATTGTGGGATCAATAGCTGTCCAGCTGAGAGGGGCCTTTCAGTGCAGCCACCATGCAGCATGTTGGACCATCCAGCGTCTTGGAATGGAAAAATTGGAACCTTACGATTTTCACATTATGAGGTCTTTTAATTAAAAAACAAACAAAAAAAAACCCCTCTAGAACCTCTAAATGTTTTATAAACTGAGGTCTAAAAATTCAAGCTCTGTTTGGCTTCCAGTGTCACATGATATTAAGAAATGTGTATTTGTTGAAAAAAGAGAAGGAATGGGCTGGAAAAGTCAGAGAGGGTAGCGCTGCAGTTGGCCAAGGCCATGGGAGGTATTTGTAAATGCTGCTGGCTTTCAGCATCCTGCAGCCATTCTCTTGGCTGGTGGGGGTACAAAGCACCTCTGAGTCTATTTTCAGGTGGGCTATGGCCTGTTCTCTTCTTTTGTAGAAATCCAGTTCAGAGCCACCTCTTGCCTGTGTAAGAAGGTCCCCCGTCAAATCCCAGAGGGTGAGGGGAATGCCTTCCTTCATCCTATTTGTCTGTTTGACTGAAAACCATCAATGACATATATATTTTTTTGAATCTGGGTTTTGGTCTGCCATCCAGAGCTTACTGCAGTAGACTGGGGTCGCCTGGAATGATCCTAGTCAGATGGCCCTGTGTTTCCAGATGAGGCAACAGACCCAGAGAGGGTAGAGGACTGCCCTGAGGGCAGATGAGACTGCCTGCCCGGAACCCGGACTCGTGGGTTTTTAATGAGCTTCATAAACAGCACAGTTATTAATTAGCAGGTGATGACATTGGGGATAAACTGGTGCAAATGTACAGGCCTTTTGTTAAGATGGTCCCCACCAGGTTTGCACCGTCCAGAGCATTTTCATTTCGTCCCCAGCCCCTGGGAGGGTTCTGGGCACAGGGCAGATGCTTAATAGTTTTTATTGAATAAATGCAATTCCATATAATTCTATCAATCCACGTGTCAGCAACACTGACTTAGAGCAGCAGTCCTCAAACTTCTGTTTTTCAGGTATCAGTAAAATATTTTAACTGGGAGGACTGTAACAGAATAGCTAATCTAGGTGTGTGTGTGTTTTCAACTACAGTTTACATTTAATATTATTCTGTGTTGGTTTCAGGTGGCTAATTTTTTATTTTATCCCACAAAGATATTTTTAAAAAGCCCTCCCATCCTCTACAAGGCTACTGGGGACCTCTTGGGGGACCCTGCACAAGGGGGGCATCTATCTGTGCAACACCCCCACTCCCGCAGCACTCCACGCTGGGACAGCTGAATACACTTGAGTTCTGCCTTTAGTTTGCCCATTTATTTTCTAAACCTGCTTACGTTCCCAGCTGCAAAGTCAACGGCAGGTGATTTCTATCCTTTATTTTTTTATTTTTTTTATTTTTTTGAAGTTGGAAACAGGGAGGCAGTCAGACAGACTCCTGCATGCGCCTGACCAGGATCCACCTGGCACGCCCACCAGGGGGCGATGCTCTGCCCATCTGGGGCATTGCTCTGTTGCAACCAGAGCCATTCTAGTGCCTGAGGCAGAGGCCACAGAGCCATCCTCAGCGCCCGGGCCATCTTTGCTCCAGTGGAGCCTTGGCTGCAGAAGGGGAAGAGAGAGACAGAGAGGAAGGAGAGGAGGAGGGGTGGAGAAGCAGATGGGCGCTTCTCCTGTGTGCCCTGGCCAGGAATCGAACCCGGGACTTCCACACGCCAGGCTGACGCTCTACCACTGAGCCAACCGGCCAGGGCCTGATTGCTATCTTTGAGCCCTTGCTTCCTTCCCCATCCCGAGCCCCTTCTCTCGAACAGGGTTTCCCTGCTTTCCACTGAGGAAACTGCCCCGGCCCAGGCGGCTTCTACATTGTGGTCTCCTGTGACCCTGGCAACCTTTCCCGGTAAATAGCATGGAATGTCAGCCCCATTTTTTGTGAGCAGGAACTTGAGAGACGGAAGGGAAGGAATTCACCGGGGGTGGGGGAGGCTCACACTCAGGTCTCCCGGGGTCAGCTCAGTGCTCTTTGCACATCATCGCCATAGAGCACGCTTCTCGTCACAGCCGTGCTGTCCGCACTCAGAAGACCGGGCCTTGACTCCCAGCGTGTGGTTCCCTCGCTTGGGGACGTCAGGCCCCAACTTCTCCAAGCCCATTTTCATGTATAAAGATGGAAATGATCGTGCCTACCGTCTGGGGTTACAAATGTTGTCACATGAAATGAATGTATGTGGCGGTCATCTTTTACCATTGGACAATTAAAAAGCGTTTCCTGCGTTCGGAGGGATGTTCACACACTGTTGCATAGGATTGTCATAACACTGTGTGCGTTTGTGAAGCTGAGGTCCTACCCTGTTGAACAGCTGAGTGAAGCGAGGCAGGGAAGGCTGTTGCTTACACAGTCACCCAGCTGGTTACAAGCAGAGGGACAGACAGACAGGAATGAAGAGAATTGAGAAGCATCAATCATCAGTTTTTCGTTGCGACACCTTAGTTCATTGATTGCTTTCTCTTATGTGCCTTGACCATGGGGCTACAGCAGACCAAGTAACCCCTTGCTGGAGCCAGTGACCTTGGGTCCAAGTTGGTAAGCTTTTTGCTCAAACCAGATGAGCCCGCGTTCAAGCTGGTGATCTCAGGGTCTCGAACCTGGGTCCTTGGCATCCCAGTCCGATGCTCTATCCACTGCGCCACCGCCTGGTCAGGCCCCTGAATAGCTTTTAAAATGCTTTTTCTGTCTCATCAAACTAGAAACATGCTGTCCACTTCCCTAGACTCTGGGCCTGAGCCAGGTGTTTTACCAAACGGACAAGAAAGATGATTGTTAACAGCAAAAGACACCCATGGTTTCCTGGCCGGAGACTTCTACCTCTGATTCTAGTCTTCCTGTTTGGGCGATGACTATTCTTGTAAAGGGCTTGGGTTTCCATCCCGGCCGATGGAGAGGAGGCTGCCAAGGGCTAATCTACTATTCGGGCTTGGAATTGCATTTTGTAAGGACGTGGAAGCGGTTTCCTTTTTCACCCTGCACTCATTTCAGTTCCGATCATACAGGAGAAGGGGGCCATTGTCCTGCAAAACTGTCTTTCGCTGTCACCAGTCTATCTTGCTCTTTCAAAAGTTGCCTTGATTTGGCCTTGGTTTCTTCCTGTGTCATGGGAAATGTAACCCCAGAGTGCAACTGTGGTGCCTCGCCGCAAACCCCACTCACCTGCTGTCCCCAAATGCCGCCAGTGCTGTGTGCGGAACTGGGATTTGCAGACAACAGTCCGATGAGAAGACTGGGGGGTTGGATGGGGGCGGGATCGAAGTCCGTGTTCGAGTCCCAGAAGCCCAGAAAGATGTGTGGGATTCGCATGAGTAATGGAACAGAATGAAACAAATGTGATGAGCGAGGTGTTTTGTAATGGAAAAGGCTTACCAATTTGTACCTGGGAGGGAAGGGTGTGCCCCCTGCCCCTGGGCTGCAGACTGCTCCTGACTAGCTGTACAAGAATGCAGAGTGCTCTGGAAATCTTCTCCTGGGCTGCAGTGTGGGAGTCGCTGGCCGGTTCCTAGCTGGGTGGAAAACTGCCAGAGGCTGGGATTCAGGGTGGCAGACTTTTAATTACACTTCTGTTCCTCCGTCCCGATTCCCCAGTATCAGGAAGGGGATGGAGGGAACAGCTCACCCAGAGGACGGAATGGAATCCCATCTTCTTATTAGCTCTGTAACCTGGGGCAAAACACTTCACTTCTCCCTGCCTCAGTTTTCTCATCTGTGAAATGGGGATAATGCTCTTCACTGGCTGACTGTGCAGGCTAGGAGAGAGAAGACATAAGTATGAAGCCCGGCAGAGCAGGCACACAGTAAATACCCACTTGATGGGGGTAGCTATTGAGTTTTACTATGGAATTCATTCTTTTAAAAAAAGGTTTTAGATATAGGGTTGTATTTGGAATGTTCAGTTAATATTTCAAGAAAGTTTTGATATATGAGGAAGGCAGAATAAACTGGGTATTTTTAATGATTGGGTGGGAACAGTTACTAAAGAATAGTTTAACATCTGACCAGGCGGTGGCGCAGTGGATAGAGCGTCGGACTGGGATGTGGAGGACCCAGGTTTGAGATCCTGAGGTCGCCAGCTTGAGTGTATCTGATTTGAGCAAAGCTCACCAGCTTGGACCCAAGGTCTCTGGCTCAAGCAAGGGGTTACTCAGTCTGCTGAAGGCCGTGGTCAAGGCACATATGAGAAAGCAATCAGTGAACAACAAAGGTGTCACAATGAAAAACTGATGATTGATGCTTCTCACCTCTCTCTGTTCCTGTCTGTCTCTCCCAGTCTATCCCTCTCTCTCTCTGTCTCTGTAAAAAAAAAACAAACAAAAGAATAGTTAACACTTTACCAGCATCAAAATAGTGTTCGTTTCATTTTAGTACAAAAAAAAAAATGCAGTGAGCAGAAAGGTTGACCTGGAAATATCCCCCCTGTGATGGTGGGGGCGGGCATTACGGTGCTTAGCTTACCTGTCTCATGCAGTGTGGGCTGGGTGGCAGTAGGAGTTGTGTTGGGGGACAGGAGGGAGGTCCCAGAGCCAGCGCCATTTCATCCAGACACTGAGGATGCCTTTGACTTCTTGCATTGATTTGCAGATTGCCAGCATGTGTTGTGTTTTAATGAGCGGAAAGTTAGGAACGCTCACCTAGACGAGCGAGGGCACATAACAGAGTGAGGTGAAGCTGCTTAGGTTTGTTTCATGGCAGAGGGAGGGGCCCGTGTTTACTCTGTGGCCCGAACCTTCCAGAATTCCTTCCATCTTGTCCTCACGGCAGCCTGCAGGCTGCTAGAATCCTGGTTTTATAAAAAAATTAACAGCCGTAGCCTGACCAGGCGGTGGTGCAGTGGATAGAGCATTGGCCTAAAATGCTGAAGACCCAGGTTTGAAACCCTGAGGTTGCCGACTTGAGCAAAGGTTCATCTGACTTGAGTGTGGGGTCGCTGGCTTGAGGGTGGGATCATAGACATGACCCCCTGGTCGCTGGCTTGAGCCCAAGGTTGCTTGGCATTGAGAAGACCTTTACCTCTGCCCTGCACTGCCCCTTGTCCCCAGGCCTGGCCCCTGCCTGGCTCCTGGGGGACAGGTGGGGACTTGTCCTGCACCTGCTGTGTGGAGTGACAGAAAGAAAGGGAAGTACCTTGTCGGTGTGCGTCGAGCCGAGCCAGGCGGTGGGAAGCGTGTCGGCCCCGCAGCTGCCCAGTTTCCCCTCTGTCCACCTTCCTCCCTGGTGGTGTCTGGGGAGCTCCTGGCCCCCCCTTCTTGCAATATTAAATCTCCAATTTTCACCTAAATGAGGTGAAGGTGAACCTCAGTCACCCGGAGCACAAAGACTGTCAGCTCGTGGGCTGTTTGATTTCGTTTCTTTCTGAAATGTTTTGAAAGCCAACGGGCTCACATACAGTTGAGTAAGGTCTGATCATCAGAGGTCCAGGATGGAGGGGAGATCAAAAGGGATTTTAAACCAGAAAACACCATAGCAGCACGTGGTGCATCCCCCTCGTTTTGTACCTGAGGGACCACGGCCACTCTCAGGGTCACATCAGATGAGAAGTAGATGGTTCGGGGTGTAGGTTCTCTGTCACCACGGACTCGATGTGCCCGGCCTGTCCGGTGGTCACTTGTAGGGCTGCTATCACAATGTGGGTGGGATTCTGAGCAATGGCTCAGGACCTGGAGCTGACCGTGCTCCGGAAGTGGCATGGTTAGAGGGAAATGCATTGATTAGGAGCTGCAGGCTTGAGCTGTGTGATTGTCCAGGACCCTCCCTCCTCCGAGCCTCAGTGACCTCTCCTGTTCACCTCTGAGGTGTGTGTGGCTCACTCATTCCGAGTCCTCTTTCCCTCCATCCTGTGACGAGGGCGGGAATGTGGGTCGTGGGTGAGCGGCTCCCTTCTGTTCACAGTTCCTGTGATTCCAAGGAAGGTCTGGCCATTAGCAGCTTTATAAACAGGAGTTGGGTCCTTTTAAAACTTTTCTGCAGGAAGGATCTCCACTTTCCTGGGTGACTGAGTTTCGAGGCAGCCATGGCTCTCAGCCTGCTCAGCAAAGCCTCTGAATTCAGAGGTTATTTTTTTGTTCTGGCAGCTGGGGGGGAGGTGCTTGTGTCCCTGCAGAGGTGGAGAGTGAGTTTGTCAGAGTGCACTGTAGCGCAGGTTCGGTTAGAGGCTGCTGGAGATGACCGGAAACTGGCGTGTGGTCCCGCTGCATCACTGGGTGCCACTGCAGTGACTGACCACTTCTCCCTCTGTCCCCCTCTCTAGAACCTGGGATTTCTCCTGCACCCCTGAGTGTTTCCCGTTCCATATCTCTGCCTGGGGCTTTCTCTTTGGAGATTTCTCTTACGTGAGTATCAGTTATGTGTTTAATAAAAGGAAACTTCAGTAAAGCCCTACGTGTGACATTGCCTCACTCACCCAAGCGTTTTCTTAAAGGACAAGTCAACTGTCGGGTGAGATCTTGAATGTATTGGATCCCACAGGGCAAAAAAACAGGGTTTCCAGACGCTATTGTCAAGATAGTTTTAGATATTTCTCTGCTAAATGACACTGAGGGTAAAAGTCTAAGTTTCATTCTATACAACCCCTTTCAGTTCTTATGTTACATATGTGTGTCTGTGCTAAAACCTAAGATCGCCTGAATCATACAGCAGATCGTTGTGAATGAAAAGGTAATGATACATTTCCCAGGCCTGGCAGTTAAAATCGGAAGTACACCCCAGGTGTGTGGAGTCAAATGGTACAGTCAGTTTCTTATTAAAAACTCTCACTTTTCACGCTAATACTTTCCCTCAAAAAATGATCGGGATCCACGGAACAGAATTTTACCCATACTTTAAGCATAATTAGACAGTAAAAAATGTAAAAGGTGAAGGGATTGACCAAAGGGGGAAAAAAAAAGACAACAGTATAGGGACTGCAGGAGGAAAAGGGAGGTAGGGGAGGTGGGGTAGAGTGGGGGGACAGACGCTGGTGGAGGGAGACTCGACTGAGGGTGGTGTACACAGGACAACACACAGATGGTGTAGAATTGTGCACTTGAAACCTGTATACTTGTATTAACCAATGTCATCGCAATAAATTCAATTAAAAATTTGTTTTTAAAAACTTAAAAAAATTTTTTTCTTCCTCAGCCACATGGCTATTTTTAGAATACATTTAGAATGTTTGGGCTTGGTGACTTGGCTAGGTTTCATAAAAAGGAGATATTGAAATCAAACCTTCTAGCCAGGACCCCGTCTCTAAATTCTGGACAGAGGGTTTGCTCCTTGCCCCAGTCTGTGAAGGAGCGGGTGGGGTGGGGGAGGGCGGGGGTCCAGGGGCGGGGGTCTTGGGAAGATGTTAGATGGTTCTTTGAAATCAGAGTCATTCAGCGAAGTCTCCTGTGGCGGGTGGAAATTGGGGTGTCCTGCAGGCACTGTTGTTATTATGGGGAGGCAGGGCCTCTAGGCTCGTCCTGGTGTCTGGGGAGAGGCTGAGTCATTGTCATTTTGTTTGGGTGTGTGCCTTGGGGAGCTCACAGCTAATGGCTGACGCTTTTTCCTTGTTCTGGCTCTATAGTCATATCAACATGCCTTCTGTCCCGTTGCTGGGAGCCATCTGCATTTTCCTGTTTGCAGGAGGTGAGTTTTTATGGGGAGGGTCAAGTGATGAGGGGTCTGGTTTGTTTCACATCCTATCAGTTTTAACATCTCAAGGTCTCGTGAAGGCATCTGTGTGTCTCCCCTTCGCGGGCACCCGCCCGGCCTGAGCCCCATCATTCCAGGCTTAGACCTCTGCGGCAGCCTCCTGCCCGGCCTGAGCCCCATCATGTCAGGCGTAGACCTCTGTGCAGCCTCCCGCCCGGCCTGAGCCCCATCATTCCAGGCGTAGACCTCTGCGGCAGCCTCCCGCCCGGCCTGAGCCCCCTCATTTCAGGCGTAGACCTCTGCGGCAGCCTCCTGCCCGGCCTGAGCCCCATCATGTCAGGCGTAGACCTCTGTGCAGCCTCCCGCCCGGCCTGAGCCCCCTCACTTCAGGCTTAGACCTCCGCGGCGGCCTCCCGCCCGGCCTGAGCCCCATCATTTCAGGCGTAGACCTCTGTGCAGCCTCCCGCCCGGCCTGAGCCCCATCATTTCAGGCGTAGACCTCTGTGCAGCCTCCCGCCCGGCCTGAGCCCCATCATTTCAGGCGTAGACCTCTGCGCAGCCTCCCGCCCGGCCTGAGCCCCGTCAAGTCAGGCGTAGACCTCTGTGCAGCCTCCCGCCCGGCCTGAGCCCCGTCACTTCAGGCGTAGACCTCTGCGCAGCCTCCCGCCCGGCCTGAGCCCCGTCAAGTCAGGCGTAGACCTCTGTGCAGCCTCCCGCCCGGCCTGAGCCCCCTCATTTCAGGCGTAGACCTCTGCGCAGCCTCCCGCCCGGCCTGAGCCCCATCATGTCAGGCGTAGACCTCTGCGGCAGCCTCCTGACCGGCCTGAGCCCCCTCATTTCAGGCGTAGTCCTCTGCGGCAGCCTCCCGCCCGGCCTGAGCCCCATCATTTCAGGCGTAGACCTCTGTGGCAGCCTCCTGACCGGTCTCCCTGGGCCGCCTCCCGCCCGTCGTCTGCACAGCATATTTCACAGTGTAAATCTGACCGTGTCTGGTTTCCTCTCCACTTCCCCCACTGCCTGAAACTCTGAAGTACTGTCCTGTTGCTCCTGAGTCCCGGCATGACTGATCCGACAGCCAGCTTTCATCCGCTCTGGTGCCCACCCTCCTACCCCCCACTCTGTGCTGCAGTCCACACCCCTTCCTGCCCAGCACCCTTGCCCCCTCCTACCCCAAGAGTTCTCGGTTATGGTGACCCGCCTGCCTGGATGACTGCCTTACCCCAACACTGCTACCCTGGAAAACTCCTACTCATCCTTCAGCACCCAGCACAGTTGCTCCTGGGCCCCCAGGTCAGACACCCCCCCCCCCTTAAAGCCTCCTATAGTCTTGGTTCCTCTTCTGTGTAGCACTTAGCACAGATATAAGTTTATTTCTGCATGGATTTTTAAAATGAGTGTCCCTCTTCTCCACCAGCTATAAGCCCATGAGGCAGAGACTCTGCAAAGTCTTTTTTCATCACTGTGACCTCAGTGCCTAGCACTGGGCATGGCACATGC
Organism: Saccopteryx leptura; assembly: GCF_036850995.1. Lineage (NCBI taxonomy): Eukaryota > Metazoa > Chordata > Mammalia > Chiroptera > Emballonuridae > Saccopteryx > Saccopteryx leptura. The sequence goes on along the minus strand of NC_089515.1, from coordinate 14,397,975 downwards.
TCGGCGCTCGTGGGCTGGATGAATGAATGAAGAATGGAGCAAAGCAGTTTTCTGTTTACTTCCCACCTTGTCCCTGCCAAGCTCTGTCCTTTCTGAAGTGTGAGGGTAGAAAGGAACAGGAGTGTTTGTGATTGTTGTGGGCAGGGGTCAGCTGTCCGAGGCGAGCTCAGGAGCCTCTCGCCGTCTGAGAGTCTCTCCTGCAGTTCCTCCCTGGTCTGTGTTTCAGGGAGTCGGGGTCCTCTCTCCGCTGAGTCGGCTGTTGTCACTGCCTGCCTGTTCCCAGAACCTGGGGGAGGTCCGAGGGCTGGTTGCCCCCTCAAAACCGTGCAGGTGGACAGCGAACACAGTGACCTCACGGTCCAGGCAGTGGGCAGAGATGAGACGTGTTTGTCTACAGGGCCCTAATGCGGTCTCTGGAGGGCCAGGCACAGCGAAGTCCTGCTCCACCTCATCACCAAACTTCTCCTTCTGTGGCCCTGTCCTTGTCCCTGCTACAGAATACCTGATCTGACCGTCCTGAGTTGTCCAGAGGAGGCAGCGGAGGCCCAGAGAGGCTGTGTGACTTGCCTCGGGTCACACAGCTATTGCTAGCAGGGCAGAAACAAAAACCCAAGTCTCCTGGTTCCCGGGCCGGCACCACTACCCAGGGCTCCGCTGCGGGAGGCTGGCATGCGCAGGGACTCTCTCCCTAAGCCTGGCTGCACTGAAAGGGTGTCAGTGGATTAGTGCTTCTCCTTAGCACCCCCCACTCCCAGGGGATTCAGGCTCTGCAGCCCAGGCCAGCGGTCTTCAGACACTGGGCTGATTTGGTTAGAAGACAAAGCAGCAATCACATTCACTAGCTCCCTCTTCCAGGGGGATGCTGGGCACATTTCTGGGAGAGCAGTGGAAACGTCATCCAGGCACCAGGAGGGCTCAGCTGAACCCTGGCATGTGCTGAGGCAGCCAAGCACATGGCTCAGAGGTACAGTAGCTCATCAATGACACCTTTAGTGAGGGGTCGTGGTCACGGAGCTCCTCTCTCTCCCATCTGGGGAGACAGCCGGCCTTTCTCCAGCAGGAGCATTTGCTGGCAAGAGGTTTATAAAGGAGCAGTATTTTCTCGTAGGGCCTTAGGGAATCCGCAGCCCCAGGGCCCTTTGCCAATGATTAGTGGACTCGTTCAGGAAGCCTTAGTGCCTGCCTGCTGTGTGCAGAGCGCTGGGTGGATGGGTGGAGCTTCTCAGGGAGCAGGGCCCTGGGAACATCACCCCATTATGGGCTGGGATGGAGCGGGGCCCCACAAGTTGGTAAGATCGCGATGTCTGAATACAGTGAAGCAGAAAGCCTCTTTTCTGGAATATCGACTTGCTGAATTATTGAGTGATGTTTGTGTTCTCTTTTTTGTTAGGGAGGTGCTGGGTGGTTGTAAGTGTTGTCCTGCCTGTGCGCCAACATCTGCCATTTTTTATGGAAGTGAATGATCCCCCCCCCCCCTTTAATTCTGTCTACTGTGTGTCTTTATAGTTCATGTCTTTTTTCTGCCTCTGGTGCAGAACAGCAGGGACAATTGCAAACTGTCTTAGGCCTCATGAAAGAGCTTTTGACTGTGGAGCTAATTGCCGGGTTGGCACACTGGCCTTGAGCCATCTTCTCCATGGGTAGAGAGGTTGAGGAGAGGGCGTATCTGGTGAGTAGAAACCACAAGGATTATGGTGGGGGGTGGGAGGAACTAGAAACTAGTTTAGCTTGCACTGGGGAGTAGGGAGAGGGGACGAGTCGTAGAGATGGAGCTGGAGTGAGTCCAGGGGTTGCCACAAACAAGGGGCAGCCCCCAGAACCTGACAACATCTTTTGGTTTCTCCCTCCCGATCACTTTCTTGGCAGTTGCAAATCCCTGTAAGCCCAACTTCCCTGCATTGCACGACTGTCCCGCTCCCCCCTGGTCCCTGGCTTCCTCTCTGTATTACCTCCTTCCCCAGAGTCCCCATGCTGATGGTCCTTCCTCTGCCCCCTTTTTTTGGCCAAGTCTGCTGCTGGGCTAGGCCCCCAGCTTTGTTTCCTCTGTGCATACCCACCAGACCTCCTGTGTAGAAAGCATTCTGCCACTAGACATTGAGCATGCGCAGTTGACTTTTCAGATTCTCTCTCCCAGGGACAGCCTCATTGCCCTTCACCTTAATTTTGTTACATTGTTACTGATTGCTCATATGCCATTTTACAGTTTCACCAAGTATCACATAAAAGAAGGACAAACATATCTGTGAACTTGCTACCCTAAAACTTCTTAGCCCTTGTTCACATTAGTGGCATTGAAGGACTGAGTCAGCATTTACTCATGGTCCTCATGGTCCTGTGTCTTTGGTTAGTTGCCACGTCCAGTGTTCTCTGTCACAAAACAGCGTTGAAGGTTGTGGCTTGATGCACTGTTTCCTTTCTCCAAAATGGTTTTTCCTTTGGCTCAGTTCCCCAGTGCAATTCTGCAGGGTCGAAGGGCGTAAGCATTTTTATGCTGCATTTACTTAGCCAAATTATTTTCCAAAAGGGTTATTTTTTTACCCGTTTATGGTGCTACCCCTGGAATTTATTTTTTTTCTGAGTTAAGCTTTCCCCAGTGACATTTAAATTTAGAAATTTCACATTTAAAAATGGCATCTCATTGGGTGAATTAAAACATGGTATGGTTGCGCTTTTCAGTGAATTCTTTCTTCTGAGTTAGCCATTCACATCCAAGGTTAAGTTCTATGGCAATCGGCAGGGATTCCGGTTACAATACTCAGCCAGAGGCAAAACTTGTTTAAATCACAGGCTCTCCATAGCCCCACTGTATATATATATATATGTGTGTGTGTGTGTGTGTGTGTGTGTATACTTCTTTTTTTTTTCCTCCTCTGTGCATATTTAAAAATTTTCTCTTCAAGTTCAAACACAAAAGTACCTGATAAGGAGGGATAATTGGGGGAGGGAGTTTCTTTATGCTATCCACCTAGTAATTTTCTAGATAACAGTATCATTCAACTCCTTCACATTCCTCTTTTCTTTCTTATTACCTGTTTGCTCTGGTCACAGAATGTGGAGGCGAAGACCCCTTCCCTCTCTGCTGGGTAATGATGGCTTCTGGCGTCTTCTCTCCTAGCTCCCCTGGTCCTCACTCTTCAGGAAGTCCAAGTGAGCAGGGAGACCCTTGGGAAGATTTCAGCCGCCAGCAAAAGTAAGCCCGTTTTATTCAATCCTCTAAGCGCCCACGTCGGCCTCTTTGTGACGGACCAAGGCGAACCGTGTGACTGCTGGCAGTTTCCACCCCATGCCCGCCTTCCCTTCACGCTGTGGCCAGAGTCATTTTCCCAAAACGGAGCCCGATCAAGTCTCTCTCTCCTGGGTAAAAGCCCTTGGCAAACCCTTGTTGTCAAATTTCGTTAAAAAAAAAAAATTCATGCATTTTTTTAATTTTTCAATTACAGTTTACTTTCAATATTATTTTGTGATGGTTTCAGGATTATAGCACAGTGGTTAGACACTCATAGAATTTACAGTGTTCCGCCTGACACGTCCAGTAGCCACCTGGCGCCGCGCAGTGATGACGATATTACTGACTACATTCCCCATGCTGTACTCGGCATCCCATGACCGTTTGTAACCACCAATCTGTACTTCTCAGTCCCTTCGCCTTTTCCCTAAGTCTGCAAATCACCCTCCCCTCTGGCAGCTGCCAGCCTGTTCTCTGCGTCTATGAGTCTGTTTCTGTTTTGTTTGTTTGTTTATTGTGTCCTTTAGATTCTACATATAAGTGGAATTTGTCTTTCCCTGGCTGAATTGTTTCAACTGTTGCCAGATTGCTTGGCCTGCGCTTCAAGGTCCTCTGTTGGTGACCACTGTGTACTCATCCAGGCTTGTCCGCTGCCACACTCCTTCCCCTCCCGCCCTGCCCAGCACCCCCCCCCCCCGCGTGCTCATGCCTCCGCAGCCCAGCCCCAGGGCCCCCGCAGTCCATCCCCACCCCCAGTGAAATCCCCCTCACTTGCTGCCTTCTGGGTGGCACCATATCATTGGTGCTTCTCTGACTTCTGCTGTCTTGTGTCTTCACGGTGAGGTGGGGTTTGAATCCTGGAGCCACACAGCCTAGACTGGATTCCTGGTTCCACTGCTGCCTAGCACTTATTCCTTTGGCATGTTATTGCATTGTCCCGTGTCCCGCTTCTCTCTTCTCTCCAGTGGGAATACACATATCTACTTAGGGGTGGGGCTCGGGGCTCGGGGCTCGAGAGCTGATAGCCAGACGGTACCAGGTTTCTTCATGAGGTGACAGGAAATGTGCTAACATTGACTGAGATGGTGATGGGGTGTGTCTTTGAATGTACTAAAAACCATGGAATTTCGTGCTTTAAATGGCTGAATTATGCAGTGTGTGAGTGATATCTCAATACAACTGTTAAAGACTTTAAAAAAATCATCTCAGGGTGGATGTGAGAATGAAGTAAATTAGTAGATTTAAAGTGTTTATTTAGAGCGGCACCTGACGGAAGCCGATTGTCCCCCATCTGTCCCTGTGTCCTGTAGTCACGTGGTGCTCGGCTGCGGTGGACATCGTGTTTCTGATAGATGGCTCTCACAGCATCGGGAAAGGGAGCTTCGAAAGGGCCAAGCACTTTGCCATCACAGCCTGTGATGCCCTGGACATCAACCCTGACAGGGTGAGTGCAGGTCTTGCTGTCTTTGTATTTAGGGTATCTTTGGTTGCAAGTGACAAGAAACCCAGTCTTAAGCCGAAAAGGGCATGTACTGTGTTGTGGAAGTGGGGAAGACCAAGGGGCTGAACCACGATTCCAGGCACCGTGGGATCCAAGGGCTCAATCCCTCTTTCTCCTCCTCTCTCTGTTTGCTTTGCATAGTTGGCTTCCTTCCCAGGCAGGTTTTCTGTGCATAGCAAAGCTGCCCTGTACTGTCCTTCATGCTGGTGACACCAGTAAAAAGAAAGTGGCCTTCTTTCTCTGTGTGTGGCATAAGTCCCAGGGAAGGCTCTGATTGGGCAGGTGTAGAATCACATGACAATCTCTTAACCCATCACAGCAGTGCAAGGGAAGCGATGGTCTGGCCAGACCTGAGTCATGTGCCCCTCCACATTCATGGAGTGGCGAATGCATGGACTTGATTCCCCATTAGAGAAAGGTGTTTGCAGAACTGTGGGAAAGGGAAAGCACGTAACTACCTCCCATGACTAGAATTTCAATATGCAGCACAGCTCCCGCCCACTCTGTTCACGTGAAGGGAACACCTGTATGCATGATCTCAGGGACTATGTGCATTTTCATTCTTCCTGGCGCCAGATAGTAGGTTTTCAATATCAGCCGAGTGTGCTAGCTGTGGCTGGCGTGGTTAAAAGGGGCATTTTGGATTAACTTGATAGAAAAATGGGTAATGAACATCTACAGACAGTTCCTGGAAAATGAAACAAATTCCCCTGGGCTAATGAAAAGTTGCCCAACTGCCTCACTCGGTGTAATAGCGATCTCCGACTGATACACCATTTTTCACTTACCAGAGTAGCAAAAACCTACAGTTTGGTGACCACACTCCACGGGCAAGTCTATAGGAAACGCATTCTCTCACACGGCTGGGGGTAGTGTGCAACCGCTCTAGAGGGGAATCTGATGCTATCTGTCAAAATTACAAAGGGTTGTAATTTTCACCCAGAACTTTATTCTGAGTATACTCCCACATATATCAATGGATATAATGATGGTTTTCCCAGGATGACATTCCTGGGCTAATCCGAGGAAAGTCACTGGGCTTTAGGAGCAAAGGTGGCCTTGTATGAGGGCCAGGTTTTCTCCAGAATGACAGGTTGTTTTGGGAGAGTGAGCACAGTACCCTGGACCTCCGGACGCCTTCCATGTCGTTTGAAGACGCTGTAGCAGAGCGCCCGGAAGTTCCAACTGAGAAGTCAACTTCATCACAGACCCGAAAAGGGCCAGGGCCAAGGACTGTTCTGTCTCCACCCTCTTCCACACAGGGCTCTGGTTTTAAAAAGAAATGAGGCCCTCTACCATTTCACTAGCTCTTCATGGAGGAGGAGCCATAAAGATCCAGCATTGTTGACCTTGGTGCTGATGTAGTAGGTGCTGACGTGGATGGCTGAGGGATCCCAGCGGATGGCAGGCTGGGAAGGAGGAACTGTATGGATTATTAGAGAATGCTTACAAATGAGGAAACAGGCTCAGAGAGGCTAAGTAACTTCCTAGGGTCACACAGCAATCTTGGAAGAGAGCTAAGTGTGGAAGAATGGGGCTTTTGACTCTCAGCTCAGAATTTGTTTCATTAGGTCATCAGACCCTACCCATTAGGCTAGGATGAGATGATGAGACTCAGACAGACTTCACACCCTGCGATCATACGGAAAGTGGACAATATGGTATTGTGTGTGTGTGTGTGTGTTGCTGATGGAATTCAGGATCCTCAAACAGAGGCTGAAAAGAAAACCAGGACAAAAAAAAAAATCCGTGGCTGGTGCAGTAGCTGTCCCAACCCACCAAGCCCTGGAGCTCAGGACATTTAATCTCAGTGTCGCCGGGCCACATCTATATAGAACACTGCATTCTTAGTTTAGATATTGGCAAAGCAGATGGTGCCCACAACAAGAAGTGGAACAGTGAGGGGCCTGGAAATTTCCACACTGAGAGATCCTGATCATTTTTTGATGAAAGTAGGTACAAGGCGGCTCCATTTTCTTAAGAGGGCGGAGGCTGAGTGTCTAGGGAGATAGACGTGGGCTTGGCCGGAGGAAAACTTTCTCACAGCAAAGGAATCAGGTGTCTACTTCAGTGAGTGAGGGAGCAAGCATCTTGACCTCCTGAGCTCAGTCAGACTTGCGGGAAGGCTATAGAAAGTTTTGTTTTGTTTGCTCGGGGCGATTTCAGATTGTTCCGTCTGATTTGTGGCTTTGGGCTTTATGTTCTTGCTGCTGCATTTTTGTCTTCTTCTTGTTCTCTGCATGTACAAGAGATTTTTACTTTCTCTAACTTGTGTTCCCCAGGATGAAATTTTCGAGTAGCTATAAATGAAGGCTTTTATAAAGGACGCTCTGTTGTTGAGGTGGATTGAAGGTGTTGGAAGTCCTCTCAACACTTAAAAGCCGAGAAGTTTAAAAAGAAATTTAAATCATGCTGAGAAGTTCACTTCCTGGCTGTGATACTATAATGATTATAGCAGGGTGATTACAGTGGGTGAGAAGTCTGGGTGGGCTCCCTTCTGAGCGCACAGTAAACTGAAGATAAAAGGCAACTCTTTTGCTCCCAAACCACCAATTAAATTAAATGCCTTCACTAATGACTCAAGCTGTTTGTAACTTGTGTTTTTGAAGTTGTATCCTTCCTGTTTAATCCAGGTAAATACAGCCAGCTGTTGGTCTCAAGGGAGTGTTTTTTTTTTTTGTTTTTTTTTTAAGTAATTCATTCACATGGTTCAATAAAAAGACTTCTGGTGAAAAGTGTCCCACCCACCCCCTTTCCACTTCCTGAGTCCACCACCTGCTTTCTTGAGCGTCCTTCCAGAATCGCTTCATGCAAATGCAAGCAACACGAGGCTATGTTCTTATTAACCGCCTTTTTATACAAAGAGTAGCAGGTGATACACACCGTTCTGTTCCTTGCCTTATTCTCTTCACATTGTCTTGGAAGACATCTAGATATCAGGGTAATATACGCATTAATGTAGGTATATATTATCCCTTATAGCTGATTAACGGTCCAGTGTAAGGATTTACCAGCATTTAATTAACCAACTCCCCTACTGATGAGCATTTGCTATTACAAATATACTGTCAATTTGTAAATATGTCATTTCATTCATGTGGAAGTATATCTGTGGGATCAATTCCCAATAGCATTATGCATTTGTAATTTTCACAGATGTTGGCAAATTGCTCCCATGGATACAATAACATTTATGTTCTTACCAGTAAAGTTTAAAAAGACTGGTTACCTCCCCCCCTGCAAACACTGTGTCTGGCTTTTTGCTCCATCTCAGTGTGGTGCCCTCAAACATCTGTTCATATGTTAAAGAGCCATTTGTATTTCCTGTTCTGTGATCTTTGTTCTTCATTTTTCTGTTGGGTTTTTGGTCTCTTACATATTAATTTTTAGACACTCTTTATATGTTGGGGAAACTGACCCTTTGTCTCCGACATGAGTTGCAAATAATATCTACATTTTGGTCTTTATTTTTTGGTTGGATCACGGCATGTATTGCCTTGCAGAAGTTTTTGCTTTTTGTTTAGCTAGATCTTTTTTCATCTTTATGGTGTCTGGATTTTTAGGCATAGAAAGGTCCTTTCTACATTCAGGTTTTTAAAGGAACTCCTCCAAATTTTCTTCTAGATCTTTTATGGTTATATTTTCACATTTAAATCTTGAATCCAGGCCCTGGCCGGATTCAAGTGGTAGAGCGTCAGCCTGGTGTGCAGGAGTCCCGGGTTCAATTCCCGGCCAGGGCACATAGGAGAAGTGCCCATCTGCTTCTCTACCCCTCCCCTTCTCCTTCCTCTCTCTCTCTCTCTCTCTCTCTTCCCCTCCTGCAGCCAAGGCTCCATTGGAGCAAAGTTGGGCCGGGCGCTGAGGATGGCTCTGTGGCTTCTGCCTCAGGCACTAGAATGGCTCTGGTTGCAGCAGAGCAACGCCCCCTGGTGGGCATGCCGGGTGGATCCTAGTTGGGCACATGCGGGAGTCTGTCTGACTGCCTCCCCGTTTCCAACTTCAGAAAAATACAAAAAATAAAAATCTTGAATCCATTTGCCATTTATCCTTTTGCGGGTTTATCCAGTTGTCCCCAAATCACTTAGTAACTGAACTATCTTTTCCCCCCACCGGTTTGAGATGCTCCCTTAATCACAGGATAAATTCAAGGGAGATTTCAAAAGCATCGCGTCTCAGAAACGTTTTTGTGAGCTGCTCTCCTGCTCTGCTTCCCAGAGTCCATCTTCCCCACATGCCCACCCAAGATTTCTTCCTACTTACGATGCCCAATGTCTCCTCCTCAGAACTTCCTGGGCGAGCAGAAGCAGCCCACCCGATGTGGCGAGTGTGTTGGTCACGTCCCAGGCACGAGCGCTGTTCAGACATCAGCGGTGGAGGAATCCAAATAGCGAGCAAAAGGCAGCAGCATCGCTGCCTAAATACGAATCACTTGGCTCATTTGCAATCTTGGCCAGAATTAGGATTAGTTAAATGTAGTTTCTCTAAGGGTTTTAGAGAGCCAATGGTTGGGTTCAGGGCTTGGACCCTCGAGAGGAACCCTCAATCATAGCCTTCTCTGCTTGAGACATGCTAGCGTCTGACGGGTCCAGAGAATGACTTTACTCAGCTCTCCTTCTCTGGTCTGGCAAGGCGTCGGGTTTCCTCATATGACTCCCCAATTAGGAAGCACAGTCTGGTCAGAGCCACCGGTGACTCACTCGCTCCACTGCGGGGGAATGGAGCTCCACTATTGCTGGTCTCAGGCTAGGGTGCCGGTTGTCCCCCAGTCTGACTGTGGTCTGGACTGCTGGCCTTTCCCTAGCAGGAGCAGGCTTGGAGGGGCTGACCACCCCTGTAACCAAAGATGGGTGTTGGGGGTCTGTGGTTAATGACGAGCCAGCAGGGATGGTGGCTGTGGTTCGCTTCCGGGACACCCCTGGCTGGGCCAGGGAGCATTCGGCCAAGGGGGAAGGCAGGCAGCGGACCTGCACCTTGTGCTGACCGTAGGCACACAGTCCAGTGGCCGGGCTCCCTTTCTTCCTCGCCCTGGGCCGTGATCCTCTCTACATCTTTGTTTCTCCGACAGCAACATGGATAGAATAGTCCTCTGTGGATTAAATGAAATAATGTGAGATCGCTTAAAACAGTGTCTGCCCCGGGCAGGCATGCGGTGAGGCCAGATGGGATTGGCGGTTGTCCGTGCAGAACACGGGCGCGTCTGACTGTCTTTCCAGAGCCATCTCCTGGTCTTTGGATTCTTTTCTTAGGGCCACCAGGGGAAGTTCCAGCACGGGAATTTGTTGAGTGGGCAGGAGGCAGGGTAGTTAACCTTTCTCGTCCCATTGACCCTCTTAGGAATGTTGGCCTGACCCGCTCTCGACCCCTGGCCCTCTGTCTCCTCCTGCAGGTCAGGGTGGGAGCAGTCCAGTTCAGTTCCGCTCCTTGGCTGGAATTCCCCTTGGACTCCTTGTCAACCCAGCAGGAAGTGAAGAGCAAACTGAAGAGGATGGTTTTCAAGTAGGTCTGCTCAGATTCTGCCCTGCTTGGGGTACAGCTGGCTGCTCTTAAAATCCCTCTGGAAGGGCTTGCCCCCTGCCTTTGGCCTCCTGAGAGGGCTGGGGTGTCTGAATCCCAGCTGTGCCCAGCGGGTCATGTGAATTCCCTCCCTGAGGCTGCCCCTGCTGTCACATGACATCCCAGGTGGGAACCTAAGTGCCAGTGAAAGAAGGTAATTGCCGCTACTCTGTGTAGTTGTCAGTTACCGGGGAGAAAGAGCTAGTGCAGGTCAAGACTGGAATTAATAGCAGGTGTCGGGAAGAACATTGGCTCTCTCTCCCAGTTCTGTTCCTGCTACACCTTGACCACTACAGCCTGGAGAGCTCACTACACATCTCCAAGCCAAGCCTCGTTTTGGTGGTCTGCCTGCAAGGAATACGTGCTCCTTCCTTACTGAGGGTGCTTTGAAAATGACGAATAGTTGTTCATGTGCACCCTGTAACTGTGTGTATGTAGGGGGCCATCATTCTACTCTCATCACAAGTCAGCTGGTGTGTGTGTATATGATACATGTGTATATGACCTCTATACAGTGTGTCCGTAAAGTCATGGTGCACTTTTGACTGGTCACATGAAAGCAACAAAAGACGATAGAAATGTGAAATCTGCACCAAATTAAAGGAAAACTCTCCCAGTTTCATACCTATTCAGTGCAGTTCGATGTGGGCTCACGCACAGATTTTTTAGGGCTGCTTAGGTAGCTATCCCGTATAGCCTCTACAGACTCGTCACTGACTGATGGCCTACCAGAACGGGGTTTCTCCACCAAACTGCCGGTTTTCTTCAACTGCTTATCTCACCCAGTAATGTTATTCCTATGTGGTGGCGCTTCGATATAAATGTGCCAATATTCATGTTGCACTTTGGTCACGGATTTGAATTTAGCGAGCCACAGAACACACTGAACTTTCTTCTGTACCGTCCACATCTTGACTGGCATGGCCGTGGGCTGCTCCGCTGTATACACGGTGTTACATCATCATCTGCGCATGTGCACATGCTGCCACATCATCCTACAGAAACTGGGAGGGTTTTCCTTTTATTTGGTGCAGATTTCACATTTCTATCGTTTTTTGTTGCTTTCCTGTGACTGGTCAAAAGTGCGCCATGACTTTACAGACACACTGTATATACACATAAATATATATACTACTCACAAAAATTAGGGGACATTTCAAAAGGAATATGAAGCTATAAAAAAAAGAAGTGCTTGATTTTATTTTTTATTAAACAAGAACATCAGAAAAGCAAATAACAAGTCAAAGAAAGTTGTTTGATTATGCAAATGAGATGCAAAACCAACTTTTGTTTCATTGGTGAGAATGTACTATACAAAGCAAACTGCAGCCAGTTGGTTCACAAAGGCACTTTAGAGATCACTGAGTGTCTATTCCAACTTTTATTTTATGGAGGGAGGATGCTGAGGTTGAGAAGGAGCAGGTGACTTGGCCAGGACCAGAGTGACATGCTGGGCCAAGGGCCCCACCCAGCTGTCCTTTCCTGCCTCCCACTCCTCCCCACACTCCCTGAATAATTGGTTGAGCCCCCTCTCAGCTGTGACGAAAGTCACAGCTAAGGGCCGATGAGTATTTTTCACGGCACATGAGCTACCGAGATGCCAGGTGAGGACACCGGGGGTGGAGAAGGAAGCCTCTTCGTGTGCCTGAGCAGGATCAGCCCCGCTTTGGGGCCTGTGTAGTGATGAGCGCTGTGTATCCTAGGAAGACTGAGAAACCCCGAACAGGGAAAGGCGGCGGTCACTAACTTTTTGGCCATAGTTGTGGGGTCACTGAGGACACTGAACATTAAGGCACTATCATTAGTCACAACAGAGGAATGTTGGCCAAATGGGAATGAGGTCCTCCCCCGGGGCTATTTACCGTTTCCACAGTGAAGTTTCCAATGCTGGATGGATCCAAACAGCTTTGCCTAAAACCCAGAACATTTGCCTTTCTAGACCAAAATGATTCCCTAAAAAAAAGTATGTGTTGAGGTGGCTAAGAAACCACCCTGACAATCACCTTATTGCTTACCTGACAACACGAAGTTTAAAAAGTCTTACAACCAAGCCTTTCAGTATTGCAGCCCACAATAACATCAAACCAGATAAAATGTGGGCAGCAATTGGCTCTGGATGCCCAGAACTTATGACCCGCCTGCTGGGCAAGCTCAGTCACTCACTCATTCACTCATTTTATTCATCTCCCAGTAACACAGCTCGGAGTTTTCTGTGGTTGAATTTGGGGGGACCCCATCTACAGCTTGATCAGAGTTTTACTGTGTTTAGAAAGCTCTTCAGGTATAGCATTCACTGCTTTACTTTAGCACAAAGCCTCCTAATCCTTTTCTGGCCCATCTCAGACCCCATTAACATTCAAACATAGCTTTTAGAATAGTTGTAATTACAAAGCACTGTGCTCTTTTTTTCTCTGAATATTATTTGGTATGTATTTTCACGGAAAGCTGCATTGTTTTTCATGTTGATTCTGTTTAATGGTTGCATAATAATCCAAAGAACTGAACTATCCCAATATATATATTAAATCATTCCCCTAAAAGGACGTACTTGGGTTGATTCCAGGACTTTTGTCGATTGCTTTAAAAAAGGAAAAAAGCCACAGTCAACATTTCTATACCCATAGTGAGTTTTCTTACGAAATATTTTTCAACGCCCATCGTCTAACACCTGGCTCTTATCTCCTCACCCCTGTATCATCCCCTTCTTGTTGTGACTCAGCATCTCCTGGGGGCAGGAAAGCCCATAACAGAGCTTAGTGAGACCTGGTGAGAGTGAAGGGCAGGGCTTGGCTGCAAGCATCCAATGGGGATCCTCTCCACAAGCAGGCCTTCCTGGACCACTTCCAAGTTCAGGATCAGGTGGTAGGAGGTCAGGTAGAGGGAGGCCCAGGCAGGAAGACCCATGGCAGACCAGCATGAGAAAGGAACACTTGTAGTATTAAATATATATACATTTAGCCATGCCATGCGTAGACATATACAGACACACACACACAAAGACAGTGCCTGTGCCTCTCGTCAGTTGGGTATTTTCATGTTAGGATGACCGTAGGCTCCTCTACGAGGATTGGCTTAAAGGCAGGCATGGCCTTAATTTATTCTCAGACTGTAATGAGCGTTCACACGCCCCTCCCCCACCCCCAATCTACCGTCTGTGACTAGTCAGTGTTTCAGAGTGACGATCTGACAGGGTTTGCTCTGTGCTCAGAGCCATCACTCGGGAAGACCCCAAGAGTGACACTATTACTGAAACAACAGAGCAGTGTCGGGTGCATCTCAAGATCACAGGAAAAGTTAAGTTCTATTCATTGTGGTTTAGAGGGTGAGGAAGTGACTGTCCCTACTGAGGTTCCAGGGCTGTCTTCCACCGTCACCTCTCTCAGTCACTAATCGTTACTTTGTTTTTTTCTTTTGGGGTGAGCTCAGAGGGGGACGCACAGAGACAGGCCTCGCTCTGAAGTACTTTCTGCACCAAGGGTTCCCCGGGGGCAGGAATGCCTCTGTGCCCAGGGTCCTCATCATCATCACTGACGGGAGGTCCCAAGGGCATGTGGCACTGCCGGCCAAGCAGCTGCAGGAAGGAGGCGTCACTGTGTTTGCCGTGGGGGTCCGCTTTCCCAGGTAAGAGCCTCGGTCACTCTGGGCTGGGCTGGGGACCGTGGCGCGGCTGGGAGACTTCACAGGCACGGGAGGGAGGGCAGGAAACGCCATGTCGGTCCTTCCAGGACCTGCCTTTTCTTCACTCACTACGTTGTTGCTGGAGCACAGGGAGCCAGCCGCGAGTCTGGAGGTCTGAGCGTTTGCGCTGTCTTTAATTTAGCCTGAACACGTGGTTTTAAGTGCCAGATACTTGGCTTGAATTTATTCGGGCCAAAATGGAAATCCATGGAGTCATCTAACTGCAGTGGGTGGGTCAGGGGTCCCTCAGGGTTTGCAGGAGGAGCCAGGGACTTGACTGTCATGGAGAGTCTGACCCCCACGGGCCTCTGCTGACCCTTGGCCTGGTGTCAGGAGCTGGAACTGTGGTGGAGGCCAGGGCCCAGCTCACATCTTCCCAGCTCCGCCCTCCTTTCCCCAGGAAAGGACTGGGATGAGCCTGCATCACACACCCGCTCCAGAGGCCGGGACTGCCGCCTCCAACATTTCTCCAGATGCTGGAACACACCTTTTTAGGAGAGAGGGAGGCGTAGGTCCTCCATGCTCTCAACCTCCAACAATGGTGGTGACACTTATGGGCGCCCCGTTATTGTGGATATTAAGTGAAATGACTGGTCTGGGCACATGCCCGAGTATAGAAATTCCTCTATTCATTTTAGTAAATAATTTATCTTCTCCATCCATAAGTATAGGTTGTCTTCCTTGTGCCAGGCGCTGTTCTAGGCTCTGAGGATACAGAGACCACCATAGACAGTCTCTTCCCTCAGGGAGCTTCTGCCCTCATTCTAGGAAAGGAACTAAAAATTAAACGAATGAATGAAGTACAGGGGGGCCTCGGGTTACGACACAGTTCCGTTCCTACAATGGTGACATAACCCGAATTTTGGTGTAAGTTGAAACACACCCTAGCCTAAGTCACTTACCTATCCTAACACAGTTGTAAAAACATAATCTAGAATATAAAAACACAACTAAACCACAGAAAAATGTAAAGACCATAAATATACTGTACTATATATAGTACTATATAGTAACATAAAAAATGACAAGAAATGAGTATAAAAAATTTCTTTATTCCCGTGGTTGGCTTGCACACCGGAAGGGGCGTTGCAGTATGGGAGAGAGTGTCCTATTGGGAGGAGGAAGCTGGAGAGGCGGGAGAACCGGCAGATGGTGCTGGAGATACTGGGTCAGGGGAATCAGGATTGCCTAAGAACATGCAGGAGACGCTGGCGAGGATTCCTCCTGTACTACAGGTGTTTCATCTCGAGAATCAGCTGATATAGAGGGTTCAGGACCTGTTGCAGGTGGGCTGTTAGAAAATTTTTACTACTAACAGAGATAAAAGTGGGCAGTAGGTATAAAAAGGTTGACTACCCCTGGGTTACAGGAACAGCAAGATAGGGAGTGGCTAGAGCCCAGCAAACAAGGAGTGAATTACAAGAAGCAAGGCACCAGAGATGGGCGAAGTCAGGTAGAGACTTTGTGGGTCATAGTAGACTTCGGAATTTGTTGTGAGTAGGTTGGGAAGTCTTCAGAGGGCTTTGCGCAGGGAAATGACAGGAATTGACTCACATTTTAGAAGATCACACTGGCTTCCAGGCAGAGAAGAGACTGGTGGGGTGGGGCTGAGGGAGGCGCAATAGCAGGGGAGGTGGGGAAGCCAGAGGAAGGCTTTGGAGCACTCACACAAGAGGTGATGGTGGCCTGTGGCCCTGGAGCTGCCTTGACCCCGGGGGGAACGCTTAGACTTAGGTGTGTTTGGAGGGCAGAGCAATGGAGTGGCTGGTGCATTGGATGTGCCCCCCAGGGAGAAAAAACAATCAAGGAATTTGGGCCCTGGCCCCAGGGTGAGAGGGGGTGCTATTTACTGAAATGGGAAAGACTGGGGATGAACAGGAAATCATGTTTTGTTTCTGACAGGTCATGTTTGAGATGCGAATTGACCATCTACCCTATTTCCCCATGTATA
Organism: Saccopteryx leptura; assembly: GCF_036850995.1. Taxonomy (NCBI): domain Eukaryota; kingdom Metazoa; phylum Chordata; class Mammalia; order Chiroptera; family Emballonuridae; genus Saccopteryx; species Saccopteryx leptura. The sequence goes on along the minus strand of NC_089515.1, from coordinate 14,382,066 downwards.
AGACACGCCCTTTTCTGAAAAATTTGGTGTCTAAAACCTGGGTGCATCTTAAACAATAGTTGTAGATGTTTTTTCTTGCATTTCCCACTTTTTTTAAAAAAAATATTTTATTTATTGATTTTTTTAGAGAGAGAGGAGAGAGAGAGAGAGAGAGAGAGAGAGAGAGAGAGAAGGGGGAGGAGCAGGAAGCATCAACTCCCATATGTGCCTTGACCAGGCAAGCCCAAGGTTTCGAACCGGCAACCTCAGTGTTCCAGGTCGACGCTTTATCCCACTGCGCCACCACAGGTCAGGCCATTTCCCGCTTTTTTGTGTGGATGAGGAGTTGTATGAATTTTATGATGAATCAAACTTGAGTTCACTAACTTTATGTAATACTTTTTTTTTTTCAAATTTCCGTTCCCAAAATTAAGGTGCAGCTTATACGTGGGGAAATAAGGTATACAGGGAAGCTGACTAGACAGTTGGATGTAAGAGTCTGGAGCATCCGAGACAGGACAGAGACTGACATTGGGAGAGGTACTAGAGCCTAACTACGAAATGTCACCAGGGAGTGCGGTACAAGAGGGACCGCGACTAAGGGCCAGCGCGTGCAGGTCAGAAGGAGGAAGAAGATAGACAGAAGGAGTCTTAGGGACCCTGGGGATAGCCCGGAGTTTGCCATGTCCTGCTGATGATGATGACTGCTACCATCATGATCACCGTTGTCGTCGCCAGTAAAGTGTATTTAACACGGGCTGCTTTATGGTTGGCTCTTTTGAGAGGGACCCTGCTTCCTGGCTCACTGCCCACCCTCCTCCCCGCACAGTGCTCAAGAGAGTGCCTTGAACACAACGGTCCAAAGGCCCAAAGCTTTGTGAATGAGGGTGGGATCTACCACCCGGTAGAAATCCCTAGCCTATTTGGGGTGGGGGCTGGAGGGGTGGGGGCTGGAGGGTCGGGGTTCTCCTCCAGCTGCTAGCTGGCTTCCCAAACTATCTGTGGGGAAGGTCCCATTTGGTGGTGGTGGTGGTTGTTTTTTTAATCCATTATGGATCAATACCTTAAAAATACCATAAAAAAGAATTAATAGAAAAATGGAAAAACAAGATAAAATACAAGCTCAAATGTTTGTTATTGTATTCAGCACATACACTGCTCACAAAAATTAGAGGAATGTGCAGATACTCCAGTACTTTCAGCCTTTTGTAAAGTGCATTTTCACCAATGAAATAAAAGTTGGTTTTGCATCTCATTTGCATAGTCAAACAATCTTTGACTTTTTGTTTGCTTTTCTGATGTTCTTGTTTAAAAAAATCAAATGCCTCTTTTATCACTTCATATTCATTTTGAAATATCCCCTAATTTTTGTGAGCAGTGTATATATGACTCTTATCAGCTAGCTTCTAAATATTTACTCCCAGTGTCTGCACTGGTGTGGTTCTGGACCAGGATGACACGGTTTGGGGACCTGCCTGGCCCCACAGATCATGCTTTCAGCGTCCCTGACCTAGAGAAATCAAGAAGCCATTGATCAGGATGGGCACTGCTTAGATATGAATGGCCTGAGGTGCAGACACAGGAACCTCTGAGGAGGCCCCTGAGGCCCACCTGAGCCCTCCCCCGACTCCCAGCAAAAGGTGGGTCGCTGCTGACCAGTGGCTCCCAAAGCGTGTGCTCTGGACCAGCGTGGTCGGCATCCCCTGGGAACTTGTTAGACAAGCACACGTTGGGGCCCCGCCCCATTGGTCTACAGTGCTGGGGCCAGACACCTCTGTCCACGGTCTGTCCTACACAGTGATTCCGATACTCCCCGAGCTTGAGACCCCCCACTGTGAGCCCTACAAGAGGGAAAGAGTCATCCAGGGCCTCTTTTAGTATTTATGGAGCCCCTTCTCCGATAGTTCCCATGTCTGGCTGAGCGTCTGTGTTCCCGGGAGCTTTTAAGAAAGTCTGTTGCTGGGTAAGGTCAGGCAGAGCTGCCCCCCCCCAGCACCAGGCCCTGTCCTAGGCACGAGGAGACATGCTGGTTTCTATGGCTTCGGGGAGAACAGGGAATTTTACACAAGGGGATTTTAGCAATAAATGAAATTTTTGCCATATGGCCAAACCTTGGCCTATTTTAATGGATGTTTTGATCGGCAGGAATCTAAGTGCATGACTGACCACCCCGTCTTCTTAAGAAGAGGTTCTTCGGCATCGTTGACCCTCTCCTCTGTGCCTCGTGTCCTCACGCTGCGCACTGGCTTTGTCCTGGGCGCTACGTGCTGTCTCTCTGGCTATCCAAGTGCTCGCTCCCGCTAGATGACCTCCCACTGCTGGCCTTTGACAAGTCCTTACGTTCACTGCTTATAATTCTCCATCTCTCTCTATTACTAGCTGTCCCTGTTTGCTGTTTCCTTGCCTAGAACCAGTCTCTTTCGTTTCCATTCTGGTTAAATTTTTCTCATCAGCCATGGGTTACCAAACCAGACAGTGAAATCTGTTAGGACCGTGTCTGAAACCAGAGGTGACAGTTTGAGTGGGAGGCTCTCCCCCGGGCAGGGGCGTGGACTGGTGCACGCACACCTTATGACTCATGGCTGAGCATCCTTGAGGTCTCTCTGTGGTTCAGTTCTAGACCTTACCTGCATCCCGGATGCAGCTTAGTGGCCTCTGGGTCAGTGGGAGAACTGCCGTCCACAAGGAGCCCATGGTCTAGAACAGGGTTTGGGAACCTTTTTGGCTGAGAGAGCCATGAACGCCACATATTTTAAAATGTAATTCCATGAGAGCCATACAACGACCCGTGTATGTTATGCATTATCCAATAAAAATTTGGTGTTGTCCCGGAGGACAGCTGTGATTGGCTCCAGCCACCCACAACCATGAACATGAGCAGTAGGAAATGAATGGATTGTGATACATGAGAATGTTTTATATTTTTAACGATATTATTTTTTTATTAAAGATTTGTCTGCAAGCCAGATGCAGCCATCAAAAGAGCCACATCTGGTCCTGGCTGGTTGGCTCAGCGGTAGAGCATCGGCCTGGAGTGCAGGAGTCCTGGGTTCGATTCCCGGCCAGGGCACACAGGAGAAGCGCCCATCTGCTTCTCCACCCCTCCCCCTCTCCTTCCTCTCTGTCTCTCTCTTCCCCTCCCGCAGCGAGGCTCCATTGGAGCAAAGATGGCCCAGGCACTGGGGATGGCTCCTTGGCCTCTGCCCCAGGCCCTAGAGTGGCTCTGGTCGCAACAGAGCGACGCCCTGGAGGGGCAGAGCGTCGCCCCCTGGTGGGCGTGCCAGGTGGATCCTGGTCGGGCGCATGCTGGAGTCTGTCTGTCTCTCCCAGTTTCCAGCTTCGGAAAAAAAAACAAAAAAACAAACAAACAAACAAAAAACACATCTGGCTAGTGAGCCGTAGGTTCCCGACCCCTGGTCTAGAAGATGGGTGGGCAGGAGGAGGGTGGGTTTGGAATGACCAGGTAGTGTAACTTCTCTGCTGGGGGCGGGGGCACAGGTGGGAGGAGCTGCACACGCTGGCCAGTGAGCCCAGGGAGCAGCACGTGCTGATGGCCGAGCAGGTGGAGGACGCCACCAACGGCCTCTTCAGCGCCCTCAGCAGCTCCGACATCTGCGCCTTCGCCTCTCCAGGTAAGGCCGTCCAGGCTGAGAAGGAGTGGGCTTGCCCATGTAGAAGTGGGGGGGGGGTTCCCCAAGCACAAGGTCAGGACCAGGAGCCTCCCTAGGGAGGGAGGGGGAGAGGAACGGGCTCCTGCAGCCTTGGCCCTGGGCCTGTCTGCGGTGTTCTGTCTCCTGCATCAGGCCCTGTGGGTGTCTCAGCTGGAACCCGGAGCTTGTATCTGTGGGGTAAAGGGGCCCTGGGCTTGGGAGCACGCGGGACCCCTGTGCCTGTCTCCTGCTCGGGAGGAAGAGCCAAGTCAGCTCCCCCGCTGTGGTCAGCACGTGGACGCTCCAGCCTGGGGCGAGAGCTCTGCATTCAGGGCCCACCCAGGAGCTAGAGTGAAGCATGTCACAGAAAACACACGTGTGCACGGGAGTAAAAGCTGAGCAGGGCAGGGCAGGGCAGGGGGTGGCTCAGAGACTGGCCGCCCAGCAGGGGGCAGCGCGGAGCCCCTCCCCAGGGTGCTCTGCCCCGAGAGGCAGAAGGTAGCGGCAGGGCTGAGGTCGGGAGAGCCCCAGTGCGGGCAGGAGGCTAACCCTGTCTTCTCCGTTGGGTGTGTGCTGTGGGCGCAGACTGCAAGGTCCAGCCTCACCCCTGTGAGCGCAAGACGCTGGAGACGGTCAGGGAGCTTGTTGGCGACACCCTGTGCTGGAGAGGATCACGGGGGACCGATGGTGTGCTGGCCGCACTCTGTCCCTTCTACAGGTTTGTCCTTACAGTCTGGGGTCAGAGCCCGAGGGCGCGGCCTAAGTGAGGATGGAGGTCTTCAAGGCCGAGCGCCCAGGAGCTGCGGGGTTTGGAGAAGTCCTGGGAGGGAGCCGGGGACAGAGCTCTCAGGGCGTAGGCGGGGCCCGAGTCTCACTGACATGCCAGCCAGGCGCCCAGGGTGCGCGAGGGGCACAGCCATTCTAGAGGCCGGTTAGTGAGCAGAAAGCTGTCCCACAGGGCAGTGCTCTGCACGTGGGCTGGTGATCTGGTACTTTGGTTCCTCTGAGCACCAGATTCCACATTTCTGGGGGCTGAGTGAGGCAAGAGGCTTGAGATCTTGGATGATTTCCAGTGTGGAGGCCGTCGGGGATGCTGGAGTCTTCAGGACGGGTCCTCAGGTATTCACCTGCTGCCTGGCCTGCACCCTGTCCCTGGACTGTCCCTTGGCACTTTATCCAGACTACCTCCATCCAGGGCGGTGCCTGGCCAGCACTGCTGACCCAGCCTCTCGCCCTTTCTGGAGGCCGGGGTAGCGTCTGAACCAGCTGTGTCTCTGCCCCTCGGCTTGCCCTCTGATGGGATCAGCACAGCGATGAGATGGATCATCCGAGAAGCACGAGGGCCTTGCTGGGCCGATGGAGCGTCCCAGGGCTGTCTTGGCACATAGTTCAGAGGAAATGTGGCCTCCTGCCACGCCAGGGACGCTGGAGGCTCCCTTTAGAACCCGGGCTTCTTTGTTCCCCAGTTCTGCGTGCCACTCTGAGCCAGGCAGCGTGCAGTGAGGAACAGGTACGGCCACTGCCCCCAAGATACTTTCAGTCAACAGGGAACGTTGAAGAAACAGACCAGTGACCGCCCCGAGGCGTCCCAGGTGGGCAGCCCAGGGTGGGATCTGTAGGAAGAAGGCATCTGTGGGAAACATTAAGGAACTTGTGCCGTGGCCCAAAGAGGAGACCGTTCTTGGTTGAGACTGTCCCTAGAGCTGCTGACAACCACAAGGAGGGCCTTCTGCCCACAGATGAGGAACCACTCCTGCTGGGTCTGGTCCATCACCGTGCAGCCTCAGGCCTGGACGGCCACGTGCAGGGGCTTTGGAGTCGGAGGGTGGAGTCCGGATCCCAGCTCTGCTGTGTTCTGGTAACTGTGTGACTCTGGGCGTCCTAATCCAGCCTTCTGAGCCTATACCCCCCTCTGGGACATGGAGACAACTATCTCTTCAGGTGGATGAGGATTCGAGGTAGCCATGGGGACACCTGGCACATGGAGGCCACCACAGAAATGGTGGCCCTTGTGTTATCACAGGATGTTAGCTCTCAAGCAGACCTCTGACATCATCGAGCCAGTGGTTTAAAAATCTTCTTGAGCTGCTCAGCCTCAGATGGACACTTGTTAGACCAGAACAGTCACACTGGGGGGTGGGGGAGCTGTGGCCCTAGGGGAGGCTGGCACTCACGCAGTCTCCTTCCCACTCCATTGTGGCTCCGAAGTGCACAGTTAAAAGCTGCAGATAGAATTTCTATATATAAGAAGGTGTCAAAGACCAGATAAGGAAAGTAACTTGCCTGGGGTCACACAGCCAGAATCCAGTGGCCTAATTCCCAGTGTTTCCCACCACCTGTCCCCTGCATTGTGCTGGCCCCAGGAAGTAACTTGTAATAGAAAGCTGTTGTCACCATTCAGAGTTTTGAACACACATATCTCTAACTTCTGACATGATAGCCAACTTACATTATCTTTTTTATTAATTTTTTTTGTCTCTGCGGATTTTGTAACAGTCCCTCCTCCATGTGCAGTAAAAACTGGGGTGGCCTCAGGAAAGAAAGCAAGGAAGTCTCCTTGACCTGCTTCTGTATTGGAATTCTAGATCTGCTTTGTGCTTTAATGTTGTAAACAACCTCCCCAGTGTCTGCCCCTGGCAAACCTTTGATCTCTACCATTTGTTTCCTGGAATTGTAGCTGGAAGAGAGTGTTTGTAACCCACCCCGCCACCTGCTACAGGACCACCTGCCCAGGTACAGTCTGCCTCTTGGATTCTCCTGCTCTGTCTGGGCCCTGGGACTGGGCTAGTCTTTTACCTGCTGTGCAGTGCTTGCTTCCGGTTGGGCTTTGTTCCGAGACTTTCCACTGGTAAGTCCGTTCCGACCTCACGGTAACAACGGAACCAGTTCAGCTATCACCCCGATTTAGATGAGGATACCGGAGCTTGGAGGGGCAGATGAAGGTGCCCGAGGAAGTGCGGGGGCCACACTCATTAGCTCCCAGACCCAAAGGCACCTGGTCTTGCTGGGACAGCCTGCAGAAGCTGTTAACCACGTGTAGAACCTACGAAACGGCACCGTCCACACCGCAGTGTTCCCCATGTCTGAATACACCCCCCTCTGTTAGCTTCACATTACTGACATCTTCGTCCTTACCAGGGTCAGGCCCAGCTCCAGCTGGTCACCGTGGCCACCTGTAACTCCTCCGTACCTCTGCAGCAGCTGTGGGCTATTAGGATGTGTCGTGTAGCTTTCTAGGGCTGCTGTGACAAAACCCCACAGACTGGGCGTGGGGGGCGGGGCTTACATACACTACAGAAATGTGTTTTCTCCCAGATCTGGAGGCTGCAAGTTCGGTTTCCTCTGCGCCCTCTCTGCTTGCCTTGCAGGTGGCCATTTTCTCATTGTGTCCTCACGTGGCCTTTGCTCCGTGAACGTCCCTGGGGTCTCTTCTCTTTCTAAAGACACCAGTCATATTGACTAGAACCCACCCTCTGACCTCATTTAGCCTTCCTGTCCTCTATAAAAGCCCCGTCTCCGAATACAGTCACATTCTAAGGTTATTGAGGGTTAGGACTTGTACATGTGAAGTGCATGAGGAGGGGACACACTTCAGTCCGCTGGCACGTCCCCAAGTGAGCCTGTAATTGGCACAGGGCCTCAGTGAGCTCACCTCTGAGTGTCCGTCCCCACCCATAACCCCCTCCTCTACCCCCTCACATCCTTCCCTGTGCAGCTCCTTCTCTAGTGGTCCCTAGTCCCCGGGGAAGTGGGCAGCTGGGCCAGGGTGGGGCAGGGTGGCCTGCAGACTCGCGCCTGTGGGTCCACCTGCTAGGCTGGTGATGGGCATCTCTCTGATGGGCCCACTTGCTAGGCTGGTGATGGGCATCCCTCTGATGGGCCCCCCTGCTAGGCTGGTGATGGACATCTCTCTGATGGGCCCCCCTGCTAGGCTGGTGATGGGCATCTCTCTGATGGGCCCCCCTGCTAGGCTGGTGATAGACATCTCTCTGGTGGGCCCCCCTGCTAGGCTGGTGATAGACATCTCTCTGATAGGCCCCTGTGACTCACAGCCTTGCCAGAACGGAGGCACGTGTATCCCGGAAGGACTGGACAGGTACCACTGCCTCTGCCCGCCCGCCTTCCGAGGGGCAGCACACTGCGGTACGTGCACACGGGGCTTCTAAGACGGACCGTTGGGGAGTGGAGGGGGCCAGACTCCCCCATCTCATCTCCCACCCACACGCTGCTAGGTACAAACTGGCCCTTGAGGTCTAGAGCCACCTACTCAGTCACCAGCTACCCCACTGCTGTAATGTCTCATGCGATGTGGCCTCTGGGCGCTCCAGGAATAAATTCCTCAGCTGGCAAAGCTCCGGCCAGGACAGTGGCTCCTGGCTCATTAGCTTTAGAATGGCCGCCGCTTGACGATTGAGCGTCACTGAGCCCAGCTGCAGGTTGGAGCCAGCCCAACTCTGGGTCCCGGTTCTGGTCAGAGCCTCGTGTCCCTTTTTTCTAGGAGGAGGAGCCTCAGCCCTTGTTGGTTTTGAAGGTGTGGAATGAAGGCTGCAATAGGCTTTACCCCAAAGGGTTGTTGGAAGCTTAAAATCAGATTATGTACAGGGTAGGGCAAAAGTACATTTACGGTTGTGAGTACACGGAACACAGTTTATTCTTGTTTATTAATTATTGTATCCTTTTCCATATAAGCAACTGTAAACCTCCTTTTGCTCCACCCTGTGTGCTAAGGGCTTAGCAGAATGCCTGACACATAGTAGGGGCTTGTTTAAAAATGTGGTGCTGGGTCAGCTGGAGGTTTGTATGGAAGAAGTCAATCTTGACCTTGTAGCTCCCAAGCCCCACAAAAATCCAGTGCAGACGGGTCTCAGACCTAGATGTAGAAGGCAGAGCCATGACCCCTCTGTTCTCGTGTGGGCACAGCTTCATGATTGCTCAAACAGCACACAAGTGCATTGGCCGTATGGGCGGGGGAGGAGGGAGGTTATAAAATAGGTTACATATTCTTATTATTTATTTTTTACAGGGACAGAGAGAGGGATAGACAGGGACAGACAGGAACGGAGAGATGAGAAGCATCAATCATTAGTTTTTCGTTGCGCGTTGCAACACCTTAGTTGTTCATTGATTGCTTTCTCATATGTGCCTTGACCGCGGGCCTTCAGCAGACCGAGTAACCCCTTGCTTGAGCCAGCGACCTTGGGCTCAAGCTGGTGAGCTTTTTGCTCAAACCAGATGAGCCCGTGCCCAAGCTGGCGACCTCGGGGTCTCAAACCTGGGTCCTCCGCATCCCAGTTCGACGCTTTACCCACTGCGCCACTGCCTGGTCAGGCCATATTCATTTTTAAATAGTGGTTGGGAGGAGACCCTTAGCAAGAGCCAAGAGGAAACACTCTGTGGTACTCACTGGTCACTAAGCCCATGGAACCTTGGTTTCCTCACGCCACCTGCCTGCTAGGAGATGTTTCTCCTCCCCTGGGTGGTGATTGGGCATCTCGGTGGGATGGTGGCCGCAGTGTGATGGCCACTGTGATTTTGCAGCCCCAACGCGGAGCCTGGAATGCAGAACCGACATCCTTTTCCTGCTGGCCAGCTCAGCGGGCACCACACTGGAGGGCTTCCAGCGGGCCAAGGCCTTTGTGAAGCGGTTTGTGCAGGCGTCGCTGAATGAGGACTCTTGGGCCCGCGTGGGTGTGGCCCAGTACAGCAGGGAGCTGGTGGTGGCAGTGCCCGTGGGCGAGTACCAGGACGTGCCTGACCTGGTCCGGAGCCTCGAAGCCATCCCTTTCCGCGGAGGCGCCACACTGACGGGCAGTGCCCTGCAGCAGGTGGCTGAGCGCGGCTTTGGGAGTGCCAGCAGGACAGGCCAGGACCGTCCTCGCAGAGTGGTGGTCCTGCTCACTGAGTCACGCTCCCAGGACGAGGTGGCTGGCCCGGCACGCCACGCGAGGGCCCGAGAGCTGCTCCTGCTGGGCGTGGGCGGCGAGGCTGTGCGCGCAGAGCTGGAGGAGATCACGGGCAGCCCGGAGCGCGTCATGGTCCACGCCGGCCCGCACGACCTGGTCAGCCAGATCCCGGAGCTGCAGGGGAAGCTGTGCAGCCAGCCACGGCCAGGTAGGACCAGGCGCCTGTGCGCACCGCGGGGCAGCCTCCACCAGCCACGGCCAGGTAGGACCAGGCGCCTGTGCCCACCGCGGGGCAGCCTCCCCCTGACCCGGCCCAGGTAGGACCAGGCGCCTGTGCACACCGCGGGGCAGCCTCCACCAGCCACGGCCAGGTATAGGACCAGGCGCCTGTGCGCACCGCGGGGCAGCCTCCCCCTGACCCGGCCCAGGTAGGACCAGGCGCCTGTGCCCACTGCGGGGCAGCCTCCACCAGCCACGGCCAGGTATAGGACCAGGCGCCTGTGCGCACCGCGGGGCAGCCTCCACCAGCCACGGCCAGGTAGGACCAGGCGCCTGTGCGCACCGCGGGGCAGCCTCCACCAGCCACGGCCAGGTAGGACCAGGCGCCTGTGCCCACCGCGGGGCAGCCTCCCCCTGACCCGGCCCAGGTAGGACCAGGCGCCTGTGCACACCGCGGGGCAGCCTCCACCAGCCACGGCCAGGTAGGACCAGGCGCCTGTGCGCACCGCGGGGCAGCCTCCACCTGACCCGGCCCCGGCATCAGTGGCCAGCCCTTCCTTATTTTGCTATCACTTACCCCAGGCCTGTGTCTGGGGGCTGGGAGTGCTTTCATGTATTAGCCACATGACAAGTAACTTCTCAGTTTACTGGTCAATAAAATGGGACCAGTAATAGCACCTCCTGAAGGGTTTTTGTGAGGGTTAAGTTAGACAAGCAATGCACACAGAGTAGGCTCTCAGAAGATTGTAGGTGTTGTTATCTGTTATTACTATTCGTTTATTGCTGTAGTTACAAGGGGCTCAGAATCTCCTAAGCATGCTTTAGAAAGGCAGCTTCCATCTTTGATGGGAGTCCACAGTGCATTCCCACTGTGCACGTGCATGGATTTGTACACACACACACACACACACACACACACACACACACTCTGAAACAAACATTTCATGGAGGGAAGCTTGTTCTGTCTATCTGAAATATGTTCTAATATTTCCGATTGAGTTGCACAACCCGTTAAGTTGATTTTGTGACCCGCCATTGGGGGTGCTCTGGAGAGCACCGCCCCCCTGGGAGTGGACGTTCCCACGGGTGGGCAGGGCCTTGGCTCGTGGCACGAGAGGTGGTAGCTGAAACACATCCTTGGCAGGGGCCCCGACTTCTCCTCCAGAGGTGGGAGGTGGGGAGCTGCCTCTGGAGTTCAGCTCCCCGGCCCTGGGGCTCACTCTCACCCGAGGTGAGACCTTCCTTCCTGCAAGGCGGGGCAGAGGGACAGGACAGGGCTGGTGCCCACTCTCACCTTGCCATTTCAGTCTCTCTCCCCGTGGCAGCCAGAGTGGGATGTTAACAGAGTGCATTTGTCGCAAGTAATGAATCAATGCTGATACATTATTAAAGTCTATACATTATTCAGACTTCCTTAGTTTTAACCTAATAATCTTTTTCTGTCCCAAGCATTCTGTCCAGGATACCACATTACATTTAGTGGTGTTCTCTTAAGCTCCTCTCGGCTGTGATAGTTTCTCAGGCCTTCCTTGAGCTAGAGTGGTTTTTAAAGACCAATAAATCAGATCCTCTTACCTTATATTTAAACTGTTTAGTGGTTGCCCTCTGCATTGGGAATTAAACCCAGGCTCCTGCTGGTTTCTGACAGCTCCCTGTGGTCTGGTCCCTGCCGGCCTCCCTACAGCTCCTGCATGGGGTGGGGAGCACCTTAGAAACACCCCCACCCTCCAGCTTGATTACTCCCACTGTCCTTAGCTAACTCCTCAGAGAATCCTGGCCACCTCTCCCCCAGCCACTATGTTGGTCCCGCTGGTCCCTCTGAGTACCCTGCCTTTTCCCTCATGGCTGCTCAAATAACTTGTAATTCTACACTGGATTCACGTCTCCCATATCTGCCCATCGACAGCAGGCATTGACCGTGCCGTCTATATGGTATAATTAGTACCTTGTATCCAGTGCATGGCACATGGAGGGCACTCAGTAATGGGATGGATGAGGGTACAGGGTGCCCAGAGCTCAGTGGCTTGTATATGATAGATATTTACTTCTCATAACCATTCAGAGATGAGTGGCCTGGGTCAGCACAGTGGCTTGGCTACCTTCTGGTTTGGCCTCTGGGTCCAGGGTCACTGTTTCTCAGCAGGAAGGGGGAAGAGGGAAAGTGGAAGGCCAGCAGATTCCTTTTGAGGACGTAACTTGGAAATTGCACAGGGACTTCCGGTCACACCCCGTCAGATAGAACTTAGACCCCTGGCCACACCAGGCCACCAGGGAGGCTGGGAGTGTGGTCTAGCCAGGTATTCCCGAGTCCTGCTGATAGTCCAGCAGAGGGTGGAGGGCGGCCGCTGCAGGGGGCAGGCAGCAGCCTGGCTGCCCCCACCTCGTTGGCCTGGTCCAGAGTGGGGGGGGGGGGCTCCGCCTGGCTGAGCCTGCCCCTGAGACCCTCTGCTCGCTTCTGCAGGCTGCCAGGCACAGTCGCTGGACCTGGTCTTCATGCTGGATGCCTCGGCCTCAGTGGGGCCTGAGCATTTTGCCCAGATGCAGAGCTTCGTGAGAAGCTGCACCCTCCAGTTCGACGTGAACCCCGACACCACACAGATCGGCCTGGTGGTGTACGGCAGCCACGTCCAGACAGCCTTCGGGCTGGACACCCACGTCGCCCGGCCTGCGGTGCTGCGGGCCACGAGCCAGGCCCCGTACCTGGGCGGGGCGGGCTCAGCCGGCACGGCCTTGCTGCATGTCTACGACAAGGTGATGACTGTGCAGAGGGGCGCCCGGCCCGGCGTCCCCAAGGCCGTGGTGGTGCTCACAGGTGGGCAGGGGGCAGAGGACGCCGCCGCCCCCGCCCAGAAGCTGAGAGACAACGGCGTCTCTGTCTTGGTGGTGGGCGTGGGGCCCGTCCTGAGGGAGGCCCTGCGGAGGCTTGCGGGTCCCCGGGACTCTCTGATCCACGTGGCGGCCTACACAGACCTGAGGTTCCACCGGGATGCACTCATCGAGTGGCTGTGTGGAGGTGAGTGGGGGAGCCCACACCCTTCAGGGCTCCTCCAAGGGGCGGTGCCTCAGCCTGAACCTTCACATACACCTTCCAAGGGTCACAGCTCCCTCTGCTTGAGCACTTTCCACACGCCAAGTGCTGTGCTAAACCCCATGTGCACGTGAAATCCTGCGCTAGGCACAGCCATCCTCTTTTGACATCGGGGGTACAGAAAACGTAACACCGATACCCCTCCCCAAACTTGAGGGGGCATGTACTCCACTTAAATAGAAGATATTGCTAGGACACCCACAGCTCCCCCAAAGTTGGCACTGACCTCGGCAGTGACAGCCAGAGCGAGGAGCCACCAGCCACAGCCTGACTCTGGATTCCTTTAGCCAGCGACTCCCTCCCCGCTTTGTGCATGGCCGTCCTGAGAATAGTCAGTGCTAGGAACCTGGCGCACCCGGGCGTCTCCCTGTGCACGCAGGAAAGCTGGGTGGACGGTGCGTCTCTGACCTAGCCGAGCAGTAGGGAGCAGCACCCATGTGCCACGTTGGGGCCCTGGAAACCCTGAGACGTGTAAGACTAGTGGCCTTGCAGCTGTACCGGCTTTCTTAGAGGAATGGGGTCTCTTTGGGGCTGACCCCGATGGGGCCTCCTGGGCCCGTTCTTTCTTGTAGAAGCCAAGCGGCCCGTCAACCTCTGCAAACCCAGCCCGTGCATGAACGAGGGCACCTGCATCCTGCGGAACGGGAGCTACCTGTGCGTGTGCCGAGACGGCTGGGAGGGCCCCCACTGTGGGAACCGTAAGTGGGTCCTTGCTGTGTGTGTGTGTGTGTGTGTGTGTGTGTGTGCTGGGGGTGGTATTCTGAGACCAGCCCAGCCCTGGGAACGCAGCTGAAGGCAGGACCCAGGGCATTGGCTCAGGGGAAGGAAGAAATCATACTGTCATTGGTCTATGTAGCGGGGCCTCCCGTGTCCTGGGTGCCATTCTGGGCGAGGGGAACACGGCAGTAACGAGGCAGACGGAACCCCTGCCCCTGTGGAGCCTCCGTGCACGTGGGGGAGACAGCCAGTGGATGAGAACAAGGTGGAGTGTACGATTTAGTGCTCAGCACACAAGCACAACAATGATGCCTGAGGGAGGCCTCGGGTAAGAGCACCTGGCTCTGGGGTGCGTGGGCGTGGTCACCAGACAGAGGGCGTGGCCACCAGACAGAGGGCGTGGCCCAGATGCAGGTGGGTGGAGGGAGCTGGGGGGCTGGGGGCAGTTCTGCGTGTTTGCCCAGTGGAGGAGGCGGGAGGGATCAGCTGAGAGGACAGATGGGGAGGAGGTGTTAGAGGGTGGAGAAGAGAGACGTACCCACCTAGGAGAGAGGGGGACCAGACTAAGGTCCTCGAGAAAGGCTGTGGGGCAGGGTTACGGGCCCCCCTGGGGCTCCTGCTCGTGAATTTAAAGGCAGAGCCCTGCACCCAGAAGACCACTCCCGTTAGAGCCCTGGGCTCTCAGCCGGGCAGAGGTTGGCTTCCCAAGGCCAAGGAGTGGACACGAAGGGCCGTCAGATGGGGCCTGTGGTCTGGCCTCTCCCGCTTGGGCTGCGGCATAAGAATAAGACGTGCAGGGCCCACACGTGGCCGGTTGGGCCGGAGGACTCGGACACTTCTCGCGTCCTGAAAGGTCGCTCCTTTCCCAGGGGTCTTAAGAGGAGATGCCCTCAAGGTGCGAGGCTCTCGCCGACAGCCCACAGGGGGGCAGCCGCCGGACCCCTCCCAGCAACGCCGGAGGCCTGGGCACCCCGGACGCTAAAAGGGCACCTGCCTCGTGGGAGGAGCATCCGGTCTCGTGGGAGGTCCCTGGAGCGTCTGCCTCCCGCTGTGCCCAGAACTGTCCTGCCGCTTTTCGCACCCAGGGAGGGGACAGTGCTGCTTAGGGACCCTGCAGCCGCGATTCCACCCGCTAATGGTGATGTGGGAAACTCCTGCCATGTAAGTAAATATGATATTTACTTTCTGTACCTCCTTGGGCCCTGCTGAGCTTGTCACCTTCCCTCCCGAGGAGAAACAAAGGAACCTGGAGACTTTTGATGGCCTGTGTGATGCTCACTTGGCCCACGGCAAACGCTCCGTAGAATGTCGTTGGGACAGGAATGCTCGAAGGGAGGCATGACTAGAGGTGTCGTTCGGACCTCTGAAACGATGGCATGTTGAGATGGAAAACATGGGGACCTTGTTGCACCTTTCCCTAAAGATGTCCTAAATGCATTTGTTTTTTTGTTTGAGAAGAGGCTTGAGTGGCATTTGTGACTTCTGGTGACTGGAGCTGTGTTCGGGAGAGACTTGGAAAAACTGCCGACAGGAATGTGACTGATTAGCCAGTGTGTTTGACTGTGGGGGTGGGGCGGAGGGGCCCTGCACGGCTGGCCTGGGTACCAAGCTCTTCCCTTGGGGCTGGGGCTCTTTAATTCGAGTCTACTTAGGAAGGGTCCTTGTGGGGTGTTGACTAATGCACTGGGGTATCTTCTGGCAGACAGGCGCTTCCTCACCCCTGCCGTCCGTAGGCGTCGGTTCTTCCTGTTGGCTGCGTTTCGAGCTCAGTGTTCGGCAGACACTGTTGCAGAGCCCTGACCTAAATCCAGACACTTTATCATAGCTTTTCTCTTTAATATAAATAGTGCATCGCTTCTCGGCCTTTTGGCTAAGATCAAGTGTAGTATCTGTTCTTATCAGTTTAAACAGTGCAATGCTTTACCTGCAGGCGTTCAAGGCTACCTTGATTTAAACACCACTCAGCTTTTCAGAACGTTAAGATTTCTGGTGTGACAAAACACTTGAAATTTCGAGGTTATCACCATGGTACCGTCAGATGTTAGAAATAAAAAGCCCAGTGTGCCAAGACTGTGTCACAACAGCCCATTTGTGTTCAAGGGCTGTGTTCATTCCTGTTACCAAGCTGGCCGGGGCAGAAGGTGCCATCAGAGTGGACATATGTTCACCCCGCAGGTGACGGAAGGTGATGCCGGAGAACTTACACGAATCCTTTGTCTTTAAAATTCACAGCGGTTTAATCATTTCAGAATGTAGGTTCTTTATCTGGTTCAAGGCTATGACTATCCCATTTAAATTGCTTGGACTTAAAAAAAAAAAAAGCCACGAAACTGTGGGTTAAACATTAAAGGCTTTCTTTCCCGTTTCTAGTTTTAGGTCCCAGCTCTTGAATTTTTTTTTTTTTTTTACCTTTTCTAGTGCCGGCGCCACTGAATAGTTCAATCCCTTCAATGTCCCAGTAGCGGCCGAGGGGGTTCCCATCTGACTGCCCAAGCAGCCAAGCCTTTCTCTTGCTTTTAAAAGAGACTGGCTTTTCATTATTCAAGTAATATAGAGAAATGTTCTTGTAAAAATTAAAACATTGCAGATGAGCCATACATCCTTTCCCAGAATGGTCCTTTTACCAGCCAACTTGCTCAACACGTTTGTTCGGATAGTTCAGTGTTCCCCTTTGCTTTTCTACACTTCCTTCCTTTGAAGTTTTATACTGTTTTCTTGTCATTTTGCATTATCTAGGACAGGGGTCCCCAAACTATGGCCCGCAGGCCTCATGAGACCCCCTGAGGCCATTTATCCAGCACCCAGTGCACTTCTGGAAGGGACACCTCTTTTATTGGTGGTCAGTGAGAGGAGCATAGGATCCTCGTCGATCCCCTTCCAACTGCTGCTCCAGGCTGGCCAGCACGCCCTTGTCTGCAACGGGGCGGAAGCGGCTGCAGGGGGCAGCGTTTCTGCCGGGGCCAGAAGGCCCTTGGGAAGGCAGGTTGCTAGGAAACGGGTGACAGGAGGATGATCTGGAAAAGCATCTGATTCAGAACCCCCAGAAGTGATGCCTCAAAGCGCAGTGTCGCTCACTTCCGGTGACGCGGGACACACGCGTCAGGGCTCCGGAAGCGCGTCATATCATGTTATGGCTAGCAGTGACAAATATGGAACTGGACATTGACCATCTCATTAGCCAAAAGCAGGCCCATAGTTTTCATTGAAATACTGGTCAGTTTGATTTAAATTTTCTTGTTCTTTATTTTAAATATTGTATTTGTTCCCGTTTTGTTTTTTTTTACTTTAAAATAAGATATGTGGAGTGTGCATAGGGATTTGTTCATAGTTTTTTTTTATAGTCCAGCTCTCCAACAGTCTGAGGGACAGTGAACTAGCCCCCTGTGTAAAAAGTTTGGGGACCCCTGATCTAGGACCTGCAGTCATGTTTTAGAAAGTAGTGGCTGTGGCATGTCTGTCTGCTTCTGGACGTGGAGGGACTGCTTCACCATCAGATATTTTCTGTGGCTTACTTTATAAGGGCTGGAGCACTTCTATTCCTGGAGTATGAGGGAAGTTTCTTGGGAGTGTTGAGATTTTTGTACACTTTTCTGCTTCGAGATGATGGTTTGTTTTTTTTTAAAATGACATTTTAATACGTTCATATGATCAAGTACCTATTAGTATATTTTCAGTTGTTGCACCACCTTGATTCCTTGGATAAATGCTGTCTGGTCATGGTGCATGATTCGTTAAACAATGCACAAGTTTGCTTATTTTAAAAGTGACCAAACCAAAATCTGGCTCATCGGAAACAGTCAGACAATAAAAAGACAACCTGAAACGATCTTTTTAAAATTTTTTATTTATTCATTTTAGAGAGGAGAGGGAGAGACAGAGAGAAAGAGAGAGAGAGGAGAGACAGAGAGAGAAGGGGGGGAGGAGCTGGAAGCATCAACTCCCATATGTGCCTTGACCAGGCAAGCCCAGGGTTTCGAACCGGCGACCTCAGCATTTCCAGGTCGACGCTTTATCCACTGCGCCACCACAGGTCAGGCCTGAAACGATCTTAAAGGCAGAACTGCAAGGGGAGCCCGAAGAGCACGTCCTGACCAGGTTTTTCAGATGATGAGAAAACGCTATGACTAGAGCATTTGCATTTTATAAAGTTAGCATAGCTGATATCAAAAGGAAAATACACACCTAATTTTTGGACATGAAAAAAGTCTTACCTAAACCAATTGGCAACCTTCTGTCGTTTTAAAAATAAGCACATTTATGCTAGGAACTTTTGTAATGACTGCTTGGACAACTTTCTACGTACTGGTTTCCTTCCCCCAAGAATTATTTAGGCAGTGTTTAACATCCAGGAGTACTGATTTTTCAGTCACTTAATATGACCAGTTCCTGCAAATGCTTCTAGTGTATTTGGTGCATTGTTAATTACCCTACGAAAGCGCTACATGTTTTGAAATTCAATGTGTAAATAACCAAGATGCCCCCCCCTCCAGGTGAGGTAGAAGTCCATCAGGCTCTGCCCCAAGTCATTCCAGGAAGTACCAGAATACCCCCAAATTACAATTAACATTTTATTTTATTAAAAAAAAAAATCTTAACTCATCACTTGGTCAAGGACAGCAAGTGTTTACAACAAAGGAAATAAATGCCCTGGGATTAGAAAGACAAAAACGAGAAGACCTTTAGTTCCCAGGAACCAGTGTTCAAGAACTCTGATTCAGAACCCCCGGAAGTGAGGCAGAGGTGACAGATGAAATGATTCAACCTGTGTTAAGAAAACACAATGCCCCCGAAGACCAGACGGGGCAGCACTGCCCATTTTCAGAGAACAGGGAGACCGCCCAACACGAAACTCACCAACTCTTTTCTTGGCAGGGGCCTGGACATTAAGCACAACTTAAAAAAAAAGACTATAGAGCATTATATTAAATAACTCTTTTCTTAAGAACGGCCTGGTCACGGCTGAATCTGTAAACGCAACGCAATCTTTGTTTCTATGGCAATATAAAAAGTCAGTTAACTCTCAGAAGACCCCTCACTGTTCTAAATTTATAGGATTTGAAACATTTTGTTTTTTTAATATAATACAGTGTCGCTTTTAAAAAGTCCTTAATTTAGTGGGGAAAATGCCTCGGCTTGGTCCCCAGTACTTCTTCCTCATCAAATGTTGTCTAAAATCACGACTTTATTTTCTGTCGTACTATTTCCTTTGGCTCCGGGAAGGGCCAGAGCTGCCTGTGAGCCGAAGCTCTCCATCCACGAGTGGTACCCCGTCCGTGTCCTTCCTCCTAAACAGACTCATCCTGTCCCAGAGTCGCTGCTTTAACGAAGACCCAAACGAAGCAGGATTGTCACCAAGGTCCACCTTGACACGCGAGTCTTTAGAGGAAGCTTGTTCCCTAGCTGGTTCCTTTCTTCTCCCATTCCTAGAGCACCATTCAAATACCAGCACCCCCCCAAAAAGGAACATTAGTTATCCTCTGTTAGCAACCGCCTCGCGCATAGAAACAGGAACTGTGTTTCAATCCGTGTGTCTGTCACCGTTTGGGACCCTGGCACAGTGTAGTATGCTGTGTGTGTGTGTGTGGGGGGGGGGGGGTGTTGGCTCCCACGATTCAATAGTCACTGGTGCAGGTGACTGACTCAAAAATACCTCCAGCAGGTAAGCAGGATGGAAAGAACGAGCTGTTGCCAAGGGCACAGGCGGCTCTGGGCATGCTCTTTACTGTACAAATGAGCAGAGGATTAGTAGTGCTTTTGTCTGGCCCTCAGGGAAAACCCAGTAACGGCATGTACTCAACACGGATGCCTTCCTGAGCCTATTATCACCCGCTGGGAGGCTTTAGGCCAATCACGTCACCCGTCTAACTCTATTTACGTTTTCAAGAGTCCTTTAGAACCACTGACTTTTTGATTTGAAAACTGTTCAGTTTCAGTCTGTCTCTGAACTGTAGCTGTCCCCCTTCCCCCAGAATCTATGGATAATTGGGGAGTGGGTAGTTCAAGGGGTCGAGTGTCCTGGGCAGATTAGTAAGAAACTTGAACCAAGAGCCATCCTGGTTGGTCAGTGCCAAAGACTGAGCCAAAGGTATAGTGTGCCCCCTGGGCCTCGTCTGTGGAGACTAGTGCCCAAAGCAAGGCAGTGCCACCAGGACCGGAAGAGGGGCCCCAACTTAGCGACACTTCCGCTGCCCACCGGTGGCCCCGAAGGAGGCCGGGAGTGACCACTTACCTTGGCTTTCTGGAGGACGGTCCCTTTGCCTGTGACCATGACGGAAAGAGGTCTGTTCTTGAGGGCCGTGGCAGAGTTGACTGGGGTACAGTCCGCGGCAGGGGCGGGGGTGGCGGCCGCTTTGGGCTGCGGTGACAGAAGCCGAGTGTGGCCTGAGCCGGGGGAAGGGTAGACACGAACTACCCACACGACACCTGCCCCGGTCCCGGTGGCCCTGCCTGCCGCTCAGAGGAACCCTGGCTCAGGCACTCACCCGGGGGCTGACGCTCTCCAGGTGGGTGGTGTCCACGGTGGTGCCCAGCGTCACGGGCCCCGCCTCGGCCTTCTTCAGGCTGTCCTTCACCTCCATGATGCTGAGCTCGAGGTCCACGCGCCTGCCCTCCTCCGCCCGGCACTCCTCGTCGATCCCCTTCAGCTGCTGCTCCAGGCTGGCCAGCACGCCCTTGTCTGCAACGGGGCGGAAGCGGCTGCAGGGGGCAGCGTTTCCGCCGGGGCCAGAGGCCCTTGGGAAGGCAGGTTGCTAGGAAACGGGTGATAGGAGGATGATCTGGAAAAGCATCTAGAGGGACTTGGATTTCTTGGCAAGTGTCCTGTCTTTGCAGACTGGAAATTAAGGATGATGCCGGAAATGTGTGGTTAATGTGAGAAAGGTGACCTGGGACCTCAGGGAAAAGCATCTCTTCATCAAGAGATGGACCAAGGGATAATACATTTAAGTAAAAATAAAATGTTTACAATCTAAATGCAATTTTTAGAGATGTCCTCCTTTAGCTGGCTTTTTAAAAAAAATATTTTTATTAATTTATTCTTTTTAGAGAAGAGAGACAGAGAAGGGGGGTAGGAGCAGGAAGCATCAACTCTCATATGTGCCCGGACCGGGCAAGCCCAGGGTTTTAAACCGGCGACCTCAGTGTTCCAGGTTGACGCTTGATCCACTGCGCCACCATAGGTCAGGCCTCCTTTAGCCGGCTTTTAAAACTACCTCCTGGTCCTACTGACAACAGGTCAGAGGGTCCCTGCACAGGACAGAGACCTTTCAGACACAATGGAGGGGCGAGGGGACCTGGAGAGGCCGTGTGCCCTCGAGACACAGGCCGGGACCGGTCCAGACTCCTGCATCCGGAAGGCCCCTCACCTGTGCATCTCAGCAGGGTCTCGCGGAGCTCCCGTTTCTCCTTCCGGAGCTGAGCCAGGTGCCCCCGGGTCTCCTCCTTCCTCTTCTCGAGCCGCTCCTTCTCCTCGGTGTACCGCCTCACCTCGGCTTCCGTCCTGTTCTTGCCCAGTTTGATCTCTGCAAACCCAGAGAGGGGAACCCCAGGTCAGCCGGGCCGGAACACAAGGGCTGTCCCCACCCCACGGCACAGGCGCAGATGGAGCCCAGGGCCCGGACAGGAGGGCGGAGCTGGACGCCAGGCCTGCCTCGCAGGGCTGGTGACCCGGGCCAGACCCTTTCCCTCTCTGAGCCTCTGTGCCCTCATCTGAAAGAGAGAGGATTCGGCTGACTTCTCTGAGCCATTTCCGAAACGTTCGAGTCTCAGCCAGCGCAGGTACCTGCCGAGGTGACCCTCAACCTGTCCTTCACAGGTGTGCTGGCCCCGGCCGCGGCGACGGCCACAGTGTCGGGGCAGCTGGGTGGGAAGGAGATTTTCTGCTGTTCAGTCTGGATTTTGACTGTTGTGATTCTCAGGGGGGGCTCGTCGGGCTCCGGACTCTTCTGCTGCATCTGCTTTGGGAGGAAGCAAACACGGCTCAGTGGCCGGAGGGGCCTGGACGGTGGGGCTGGCTCGCCAGCTGGGGGACCACCTGCACCTGCAGCTCGGGGGTCTCTGCAGACGTGACGAGGGGCCCCTCTGGAGCTGGGATCAGGTCCGCAGTCAGGGTCTCGGCTGGAGGGTCCGGGCAGGGCGGTGTGGGGGAGCATGCTCCGGCCCGAGCACCGCCCGAGCCGTGCAGGAAGGACCTGACTGGAGTGAGGTCCAGGTACACACGGTCGGCGTCAGGCTCGCTTGCAGCATCTGTGGCAGGGCTGGCTTCCTCGGGGTCCACCTGCAGCGGACAGAGTCAGGTGGCTTGCAGCGTTGCCACCGCCATCTGGGCTGGAGAGGTGGCACCCACCCAGTCTCAGAGCTCCTGTCCCCTTCCAGTGTGCTTAGAAGGTCAAGGTTCAAGTCCTGGACACAAGAGGTGGGCGACCCAGGACCTAGTTGTAGCTTTCCTCGTCTGTAAGGGAAGAGACTGGTATACCTCACTGGGAGGGGTCCAGATGAAAGGAGGTGGTCCACAGCAGCCCTGAGCACAGCACCGTCCAGTGTCTTCCAGTAACGACCCACTCCCCCCAGCGGCTAGAGATGGCATCGCTCCCAACCCCAACAGCACTGACCAGGCCGCTAACCACCTGTTTTGTTTGTTTGTTTGTATTTTTCTGAAGTTGGAAACGGGGAGGCAGTCAGACAGACCCCCGCATGTGCCCGATCGGGATCCACCCAGCATGCCCACCAGGGGGCGATGCTCTGCCCATCTGGGGGGTCGCTCTGTTGCAACCAGACCCATTCTAGCACCTGAGGCAGAGGCCACAGAGCCATCCTCAGCGCCCGGGCCAACCTTGCTCCAATGGAGCCCCGGTTGCGGGAGGGGAAGAGAGAGACAGAGAGGAAGGAGAGGGGGAGGGGTGGAGAAGCAGATGGGCGCTTCTCCTGTGTGCCCTGGCCGGGAATCGAACCCGGGACTCCTGCACACCAGGCCAATGCTCTACCACTGAGCCAACCGGACAGGGCCTAACCACCTGTTTTATCCTGACAAGTCTGCTGCCAGGCGGCCTGCCCACAACAGTGCAAAACACAACCCACAGCCTTGTGGCGCCTCCATTTCTGCACTGATGGCCCTGGGTGACTTGGAACCCACTCTTATGGTCCACGTCACACAGCGCTGAGGTTTGGCAGCAGCAGGACTGGACTGCCCCACTGATGTCCTTACCGCCGCCGTCAGCTCCGACATCTCCACGTCGTCATACAGCAGCTCCTGGTGATCCTGGCCGGGCAGGCCGTCGATGTATGTGTTTGGCTCAGAGAACTTTCTCTGCATCAGTCTGGAAGACACACAGCAAGATACAGACAGGAGGATTCAAGACGGGGTGGTAAAAGCCACTGGCCTCCAAGAGCTCATACTGACGAGAGGCACAGTGAACGCCGACGGCCCTGTGGGAGCCGTGGGGACGAACTCCGGCCTGATTTTAACACTAATTCATTCACTGAGGGGTAGCTCCTCCCTCTTCTCCCAGGGCCTTCCTACTAAGAACGCTGGGCTCCAAACTTCTCTTCCAGGAAAGCGTCCCCGTCCCCAACCTCCTCCTTTCAGCATCCTTTTGCCGTCTTCTGATCTCCTTCAACAACAAAACCCCCTCTCACCTCACGACACCTCTGGGGCAGCGTGGCCCAGAGACTTCCCCGTGTGGTACATAAGAAAAGGAGTCCAGCCACCTGGCTCAGGACCGCTTTTCCCTGAGGAAGCCCCCGCTTGCTCATCTGAAAAGCGGAAGGTACCACCTCTGCCCTGCTTATTTCCAGGTGTGCTGGGGACCCACAGGGGGTCCTCAGAGAAGTGAAGAGCCAACAGCCAGGGACGTGGAGGGTCAGGACGCGTGCGGACCCTGCCATAAGGAGCCGGGCAGTCTAACCCAAGGCAAGACGCTGTGGCTGTTGGGGCCTTGCTCAGCTCCTGGCTCTCCTGCCGTGGGTAGAATGGGCCGCCCCTGAGTTCTTGGCTGCCACCCTGCTCAACTGGCCACCTGAGGCCAATCTGGGCCTGGAGTCTAGAGGCATGACCGCGGATGCAAGAGTGCAGAGCAGAAGGCCCTGAATACTCACAGCAGAGAGTTCTTGGCTGCGCTCACAATGCAGGAAATCCTGTCTGCATCCACATAGTCATAGGTGAACTCCTCTGGGTCCGTCTTGGAGCCAGACTCGGAGAGCAGGAGGCCTAGCCAGTGGCCCATTTCCTCAGAAGACTTGGCCTGGGAGGAGGCAGAGGGTCATGAGCAGGGCGGCCATGTGCCACCAGGGGCCCAGCCTGTCCCCACGTCCTAGGTGGGAACAGCACCCTGCCCTGATGCCCACCCCAGACGAGGCCTCAGAGAGCCTGGGGTCACACTCCCTTACTTCCACCAGGATGTCCTCCAGGCCCACCCCAGAGAAGCCTCAGAGAGCCTGGGGTCACACTCCCTCACTCCCCAGACGAGGCCTCAGAGAGCCTGGGGTCACACTCCCTCACTCCCACCAGGATGTCCTCCAGGCCCACCCCAGGTGAGGCCTCAGAGAGCCTGGGGTCACACTCCCTCACTCCCACCGGGATGTCCTCCAGGCCCACCCCAGACGAGGCCTCAGAGAGCCTGGGGTCACACTCCCTCACTCCCACCGGGATGTCCTCCAGGCCCACCTCAGAGAGCCTGGGGTCACACTCCCTCACTCCCCAGACGAGGCCTCAGAGAGCCTGGGGTCACACTCCCTCACTCCCACCAGGATGTCCTCCAGGCCCACCCCAGAGAAGCCTCAGAGAGCCTGGGGTCACACTCCCTCACTCCCACCGGGATGTCCTCCAGGCCCACCTCAGAGAGCCTGGGGTCACACTCCCTCACTCCCCAGACGAAGCCTCAGAGAGCCTGGGGTCACACTCCCTCACTCCCCAGACGAAGCCTCAGAGAGCCTGGGGTCACACTCCCTCACTCCCCAGACGAAGCCTCAGAGAGCCTGGGGTCACACTCCCTCACTCCCACCGGGATGTCCTCCAGGCCCACCCCAGACGAAGCCTCAGAGAGCCTGGGGTCACACTCCCTCACTCCCACCAGGATGTCCTCCAGGCCCACCTCAGAGAGCCTGGGGTCACACTCCCTCACTCCCCAGACAAAGCCTCAGAGAGCCTGGGGTCACACTCCCTCACTCCCACCGGGATGTCCTCCAGGCCCACCCCAGACGAAGCCTCAGAGAGCCTGGGGTCACACTCCCTCACTCCCACCAGGATGTCCTCCAGGGACCCCAAATAACATGTTCTGCCACTAGCGTCACATGTGATTTATATACATGTGTTTCTAGAAGGCTAATTGGACCAGAAGAGAATTGTTAAAACTGCATCTATTTTAGGTTGACACTTCCACATTTTGAACTGTAACATACCCATCTGTGTATCACCCTAGTCCATCCGTATAAGACTGCTTGAATCCCTTCCTTAGAAATAACAAAACTCAAATTTACCTTGTTTATACCTTGTCAATAGTCAAGATGTCTTAAGTACTCTAGTTATATACTATCATGATTCTGACAAATCATAAACTAAAGCCCAGTGACACTGATGCTTGGGGTTTCCCCAGGGGACAATACATTCCAATTGAACACATTCATTGGGTATTTCTATTCAAATGGTAATGTTTTCTTGCCTTTACAATGAGAAAAAGCTAGGAATTCTATAAACACGACAGGTTTATTTTCACGAGGAAAACCAGCCACCACGTGGGCATCAATCCCCTCTCGAGCAGGGAGGCAGCTATGTGCTGGGTTGGACACTTAGCAGGCTTCCTGTCCCCATTTATTTTCAAGTGGGTTTCCATGACAGCATTTATGGGCATCCCCTAGTTCCTGCTGCCACTGACTCTGCCCTGGCAACTGGGACAGGTCTCATTATGTCCCTCCTTGTCCCCCTTCCACCCATCCGCACACAGCAAGTGGAGGGAGCATCTCAAAACTCCAAATCTGAGTGTGCCACCCTCCCTCGAAACCCGACGGGTCACCCCAACCCCCTTCCCTCCAAGCACCCACCCCACTGCTCTCCAGAAACTAGGTAATCAGTTGTGTATGTGACTGAATAACATCTGACTTTCAAACCAGAATGTAAGTGGCATCAAGATAGGGAACCTGTCTTGTCCACATATCGTACTGAGTAGATTCCTGCTAACAGGGCAGAGGGACAAACTTATCCCGGAGAAGCAACTGGGATGTGGACCTTTTAGCCACCAGAGGGCAGTACGGAAGCAGCATTTGGATGGCACAGCCTGGATGCAGGACTAGGTGAACAGCGTGAACTGGGAAGTGCGTGCCTCTGTGCCTGTGAAGAACTGTGGCAGGGATCTGCCCAGCTCGATGCAAGGCATTATGTCACCTTCTGTTATTGTAAGTGTGACATCACATTCAACAGGGTGGGGAGTGGGAGAAATGTAATTGTCCCACAAATCTGATTCTTCCCCCCAGATAAGCCCCAACAGTCATCATCTTTGTGGCCTGGGGCTGCATCTGGTGATACAGGACTGCATGGAACCCATTGCGAATTCCCTGAAGGATTTTCTAGCAGCAAGGGAGTTATAAATACCCCTCCTGCCCTGAGGCACAGGAAGCAGCTCATTGTCCGCTACCATAACACAACCACCCAGAGGTCAGAAAAGGAATGGAAATTTTTGAAAAATGCAAACAATCTCAGGCAAAGGAAACAAAACCAGCCCCGGACGACACTGACTCTCCAAGTCCGGCAGCAGAGAGGCGTGCCCACCACCCCCGGCCCAGCCGTACCTCAAGCTTGGCCAGCTCCTCGCCATTGTGGAGGATGCGGAACGAGTACAGGTGGTCTGGGCTCGGGTCCGGGACCACCTCACAGCCCACCAGGCTCAGGGGCTGCTGGGCCACCTTGCTTCGGTTCCGGTCCTGGTAGAAATGCAGGTGGCTGTCCCTGACGGAGCACCAGCGTGACTTCCACTGACTGTTCACCAGCACGTTCAGGTAACCTGCAGGGGGCGACGAGGCTCCAGGTTCCTCACTATATATACTTCTCCCCTCCTTCCTGCCGGCAGCCGGACCCTTGGTGGTGGTTGGGCAGCATAGCTCCAGTGGGTTTTGAAAAAGGTGTGTCCAGAGGGTAGCGAGTTCCGTGTTGGACGACACCAGGCCACTTTGTCTGTGTGCAGGACAGAGGACCCCCCACCCCAGACCTCCTCCCGACGGCTCTGAGCGCCCAGCCTTCAGCAGCCGCCTCTGGCCCTGGTATGTAGGCCACGTGCAGGGAGCCGGCCCCGCCAGGGTCTCCTCTACAGCAGGGGTCGGGAACCTACGGCTCGCGAGCCAGATGCAACTCTTTTGATGGCTGCATCTGGCTCGAAGACAAATCTTTAATAAAAAAAAAAATAACGTTGGCCCTGGCCGGTTGGCTCAGCGGTAGAGCGTCAGCCTGGCGTGTGGGGGACCCGGGTTCTATTCCCGGCCAGGGCACATAGGAGAAGCGCCCATTTGCTTCTCCACCTCCACCACCTCCTTCCTCTCTGTCTCTCTCTTCCCCTCCCGCAGCCAAAGCTCCATTGGAGCAAAGATGGCCCGCGCGCTGGGGATGGCTCCTTGGCCTCTGCCCCAGGCACTAGAGTGGCTCTGGTTGTGGCAGAGCGACGCCCCGGAGGGGCAGAGCATCGCCCCTGGTGGGCGTGCCAGGTGGATCCCGGTCGGGCGCATGCGGGAGTCTGTCTGACTGTCTCTCCCCGTTTCCAGCTTCAGAAAAATACAAAATAATAATAATAATAATAATAATAATAATGTTAAAAATATAAAACAGTCTCGTATTACAATCCATTCATTTCCTACCGCTCATGTTCATGGTTGCGGGTGGCTGAAGCCAATCACAGCTGTCCTCTGGGACAACACCAAATTTTTATTGGATAATGCATCACATACACAGGTCGTTGTATGGCGCTCATAGAATTACATTTTAAAACATGTGGTGTTCATGTTTTAACCTCTCAGCCAGAAAGGTTCCCGAGCCCTGCTCTACAGCATCAGTGTCCCAGCTCCCCACAGTCCTGCCATCCCCGGTCACTCAGTCTCGGCCTGCGAAGTCCTCCCCCCCTTGGCCAACTCCTCCTCCTCCTCCCAGATGCACCTGGCCTCAGCCCTCCCTGGGGCCCGCCCTGCCTGCTGTCTGCCCCCTGAACACGTGCCTCTGGAACAGAGACACTCTGCTTCTGCGCCAGCCTCTCCCACGACACAGAGCCTCTCAAGGGCAGGAGCTGGGCACGCTCATCTCCAGCTCCTGGGGTCTGTGCCCTGGGGCCTCTCCGCCAGGGAGCCCCTTTCGGGCAGCCCACAGGCCGCCAGGGGCGCCCTCCCACGGCAGTCCCTCACTGTTCTCAAGTGGCTGCATGTGGCCCTGGCCGGGCAGCTCGGTTATTAGAGCGTCATCCTGATGTGCCCACATTGTGGGTTTGATTCCCGATCAGGGCACATATAAGAATCAACCAGTGAGTGCATAAATAAGTGGGACAAAAAAATCAGTATCTCTCACTCTCCAGCTCCTCTCTAAAATCAATAATTAAAAACAAACAAAAAAAACGGTTGCATTTGTTGGGTTCAGCTGCCCAAGGAGAAAAGACACCTGTCCTCACTTAGGTGAACATTTAGGGCGCTGATATCACATGTCAAGCACAGCCCTGTGTCCAGTGGCCGACATTCCTTGGTGCTGCTCACCTTCCCGGGGACACTGGCTCACGAAGGGTGCACCTTCTCCCCCCTGGAGGCTTGGCAGTGGCTGGGAGCCTCAGTTGGGATGAACTAGGCTCATGGAGCAGGGTCAAAGGCACAGCTACCTCCCCACCCATCCAGTGCTGGCCACATGAACGTTGCAACACGGCAGCAAAATAAAAGGGCTTGAGGCCCTGGCCGTTTGGCTCAGCGGTTGAGCGTTGGCCTGGAGTGCGGGGGACCCGGGTTCGATTCCCGGCCAGGGCACATAGGAGAAGCGCCCATTTGCTTCTCCACCCCCCCCTCCTTCCTCTCTGTCTCTCTCTTCCCCTCCCGCAGCCAAGGCTCCATTGGAGCAAAGATGGCCCGGGCACTGGGGATGGCTCCTTGGCCTCTGCCCCAAGCGCTAGAGTGGCTCTGGTCGCGGCAGAGCGACGCCCCGGAGGGGCAGAGCAGCCCCCCTCGTGGGCGTGCCGGGTGGATCCCGGTCGGGCGCATGCGGGAGTCTGTCTGACTGTCTCTCCCCGTTTCCAGCTTCAGAAAAATACAAAAAAAAAAAAAAAATAGAAGGGCTTGAGCCCAGGACGCACTGGGACCTCCTCTGGGCAGGCACCCCTCCAGCCCTGCACGGCTGTCTGGGTTGTGGGGGAGCCCCCGACACACTAGGACCTCCTCTGGGCAGGCACCCCTCCAGCCCTGCACGGCTGTCTGGGTTGTGGGGGAGCCCCCGACGCGGGTCCTGGAGGGGGAGCGTCTCTGTTCCCTCGGGTCCTCCCCCAGCCACAGGGGACAGGAGCACGCCTGGCTGCTGAGTGACTCCCAGCTGCTGCCCAGCCAGGTCTCCCGAGACGACTCACTGGGACCAGGTGCCCGTGCCCAGCACCACGCCCTGGGGCCGTAGGCTGCCTTGGCTCGGGAAGCAAAGGCTCCCCAGGTGAGGCCCCGTGCGCTGCCTTCCAGTTCCTCCCTGGCCACCTGCCAACCCCAAAACCCGGGACGGTGAGTAAGAGGAAAGGGCCCCGAGGTAGACAGTAGTGGCGTTCAGGTCCCAGGGAGGGCTAGAGCAACGAGCTCCAAGGTGGACACCAGGACATGGCTCAGCTGGATACTTCCTGGGAAAGGTCTCTCTCCCCCTTTCCTGGCCCGTTTCCACAGGGCTGAGAAGGGGCAGCTCAGATGGCCTCCAAGAGCCTGCCAACCCCCCTATACACCCTCTGTCCCAGAGACATGGGCTTCTGTTGGCTCCTGAATGGGTCCATCTGGTCTGCATCTCAGCCTTTGCTCCTGCCCCAGGGGCCATGCTAGCCCACTTAGCTCCTACCTGTCCTTCTAGGCACAGGCTGAGGAAGCCACCTCTGTCCACAGAGTGGGAAAGGTCCTTCCTGTCCCCGCGTCCTTACAGCTACTAAGACGGCAGCTATGTGGTTCTGAGTATAAAGCTATCGTCTTGCTTGAGCTGTAAGCTCTCAGGAGTGCATCCTCCATCGGCTGGCTTCCCTTGCCTTAACACTGCCTGCCAAGCTCCATAAACATTGAGCAAATGGACATATTTTTAAAGACCATTAGAGGACAGCAATCAATTACCCTTCACTTCCACGAAAGATCCGCATTGCAGCAAGAGAGAGTCTGGTTAGATATAAAAAAAAAACATTGGCCACGTAGACAAAGAGAGCCTGGTCCACGGGCACACCGTCCCTAACATGTTGAAAGCCAGACCTGAAACCCCCGCCTTCACGGCCGGAGCTGCCTCCCTGGAGACGGGCTGCAGCTCAGTGGACAAGCACTGCGGTCCAGGAGCTACGATGCTTACTGGATGTCTCCAGGGACCTCTCTGGAGGCTCCAGCGAGGTAGACTTCTTCCTGCCCAGGTTCATTAGGCTGCTCAGCTTGAGGCCAGCAGAACATTTCTTCTTGACTATCAAGACGAGAAGGAAAGCCATCAGCATCGCACACAGTTTAGCCACATGCCCTTACGATGGATGGAAAAAACAGAAGACCTTCCCACTACATCTGCACATACACATGTGTATGCACACATGTGCACACCCCCAGCAAGTCATGTAATTTCAATTTGGTCATCTCTCCCTGGTCCTTGGCTCTGTTAGCTAGAGCACTTCCAAGTAGTTGATGAATGGGAGGCATGTTGGATTTAGCTGTTGAAAGCCATTAGGGTTGAGCCACACAGCCAAGTCTCACAGCCTGGGTACCAACCCCCGGCCCCCCCGCCCCGGGCGGAAAGCCATGAGCACTGGTACCATCTTTGATCTCTGGGACCTCGGGGTGGCCATCTACAGCGCTTCCACACTCCACGGCTGACAGGTTCTTTTCAGTTATATCTGGCTGTGGAAGACAGGGGTGAACAAGTAGGTGATCTTACCTGGGAATGGTCACCCCAGAGACCACAATTTAAGATAAAGGAATAGATTACTTTTGGATGTAGGTTAGGGGTCACCCTGGAGTCCAGGTCACTGATGAGACATTGGGGTGGGGGGCTTCTTTCTGGGACCTCCTGCAGGACCTGCCTTCACCCCCCCTTCCTGAGGTTCCCTGCCCTGTCCCTGCGCACCTGCCCCGTGTGCACAAACTCTCAAAATAGCTGCTCCTCCTGATGTGACCATGGCCCTGTGGCCAGAGGGGAGGGCTGGTAGCCAGTCCCTGGGGTGGCATTAGAGTCAGCGTCCTGACCGAAGCTGATGTCAAGGTGGAAACCCCCCACACCAGGGGCGTGAGAACGTCTAGGAACTGACTGTGTTACCAACACGCCAGGCTTTGGGGAGGGGCCAGCTTGCCATGCAGAGTCAGACCATGATCCGAACCCCGGCTGAGGATGCTCCGGCCAGGTGGGGCGCACCTGCACCCGCTCTGCATGTGTGTAAGCAGAGATGACCTGTCTGCAGGGGACTAGAGAGCCTCCCGTGCGAGTGGGGAAGCTGCTGCTGTCGGAGCGGGAAGCACTCGTCCCTCCAGTCGGCTGCCAGAACCACTCACTCCAGACTCCACGGAATAAGCCACGGGACTCCCACCGATGGGACTGACCTCGGGGCAGGACTGAGGCCTGCCTGGTGCACCTGCCCAGGGGACCCTGCATGCCGGGTCTGCAGGGAGAGCCCCTGTTTCTCTAAAGTGAAGAAAACCCATCTATTCTGATTTTTGTTTCTTGTCAATGACCAAGGAACAAGAGACAACCAAACAGCCTTCTCCAGTCACTCCGGACGGGGGCAGTGGGTACTTGCCCCTGGCGAGTGGCCTGTGCCTTCCCGAAGGACAGAGGTGCAAGTGGCCTGTGCCTTCCCGAAGGACAGAGGTGCAAGTGGCCTGTGCCTTCCCGAAGGACAGAGGTGGCCTGTGCCTTCCCGAAGGACAGAGGTGCAAGTGGCCTGTGCCTTCCCGAAGGACAGAGGTGGCCTGTGCCTTCCCGAAGGACAGAGGTGGCCTGTGCCTTCCCGAAGGACAGAGGTGGCCTGTGCCTTCCCGAAGGACAGAGGTGGCCTGTGCCTTCCCGAAGGACAGAGGTGGCCTGTGCCTTCCCGAAGGACAGAGGTGGCCTGTGCCTTCCCGAAGGACAGAGGTGGCCTGTGCCTTCCCGAAGGACAGAGGTGCAAGTGGCCTGTGCCTTCCCGAAGGACAGAGGTGGCCTGTGCCTTCCCGAAGGACAGAGGTGGCCTGTGCCTTCCCGAAGGACAGAGGGCCTCCTCCCTGCTCAAGCTCTGTGTAGTCTCCACTTTCCTCCCTGTCACGGGTGGGCACCCCAAGATGAGACCGTGTGACTGTCTGGCTGCTCTGTGCCTGCCCAGGCTTCAGAGCACCCGCCTGCAGACACTCAGGGACGTGGACTTCATCCCAC